>NC_084894.1:11115691-11459303 GCF_958979055.1 Alnus glutinosa | reverse complement strand
TTTCTAGGCAAATAAGGGTGCCAGTACCTCCCCAAACCAACATGTGGCCATAATCTCCCATTTTCTTTTTTTCTTTTTTAACTGCACGTAAGCCAAACGGAGACGTTAAAAGAAAGGAAAAGGGTGCAGATTGTAAGACATTTTTAACAGTCTTCAATTTTTATTACTGCCACTGGTGAACTTTTACCGTGTTCAATTCGTAGAAGGAATATCTATTTGTCTTATGCACTTATTTTTGCTAAAGCATACACAACTATATACAAGGGTAGAACAAATAGATTAATGCTAAAAAGAAAGAAAGATTAATCCTAAAAATTCTGACAGCTCTTAACAAAGAAGAGATCTATTGAAGTGTGCCCTTATTTTTTTTGGAGATATCTTCTGCTTTTACGTTTCAATATATTGGCTTCAAATATTTTCCTTCTCAAAAAACCTAATGAGGTGTCACACTTGACAATTATCATATCAAATTTTTATTCCGCTAAAAGTATAGATAAGAAAAAAAGAAAAAAAATAGAAAACGGGTGGTTGTCAATTGAGTAGCCACCCTCAGAGAGTGACTTGTAATTTAGGGTAACCATAAGGCCAATAGTACAATTTTCTCTTCTTAAAACAACTTTAACCTTTGAGAGGAAAACCCCCCTATATTTGTTGGTTTGAGTCCATGTTTGTTCAAGTAGTGAAGCCAAACGAGCTGTAAACCAGCGATTGAGCAAACTTGCAGGACCAGATCATCGGCCAGAGAAACCTAGAAATGCAGTGAGTGGTGCCAAAAATATGGATTATTCATCATACTGGGTTCCACATCCACATACCGAGATATACTTCCCAAAAGGCCATGAGTCGGCGATGGATGATGTTCCGGAGGGTGCAGCTTCCTTCAATCAGACATATTGGCTGAGGAACGTTGATGATGGGGTTAAAAAGCCAGATCCTAATATTCCACCTGATCATCACTTTAACTCAAAATGTTTACTTAAATATGGTTTAACGTATGCATATGCAGGCGCTCGCACGCACATACGTGTACGGAAATGAGATAGTTTATATGCTCTATTAGTCTATTTTAAGATTTTTGAAAGGGACAACTAAATTTACCTTCTTCTATCTAACACTAGCTACCACTACCACCATTGTTGCAATGTCTCCCAAATCTTTCAATTTAGTTTGTGTATCTTTTTTCTTCCTTTTTTTTTTTAATTTTTTTTTAATTTTTTATTTTTTGAGAAAGATTTTATGTATCGTATTGATTTACCATTGAGGTTGCAATATCTCATTTCACCTCCAAAATGACAAAAATAGCTTGCATTAAAGGGAAAAAAAAAAAAAAAAAAAATTATTGATTAAGAAAAAAGTGTAATTTTTTCTGAATTTTTCTTACTTTTTTTTTTCAAACCTTTTTTATTATGAAGGGTATTATTGTAATTTTTGCTCGCTAAACCAAATGGAAAGATTGATCGGACATTGTAAATTGGATGATAGTTTCAAGGGAATAAGGGTCTGACTAGTTTTACGATTTCAAAATTTGTAATTTTAAAATGCGGTTTCAAAAATAGTTACTTTAATTAAGTAAATGTCACTTGAAGTTAGATACTCTTTTTTTTTTTTTTTTTTAATTTTTTTGTTAGCATTTTAGATTCAAAATAATTTTAGTATTTTGCTAAGCAATTATTATGCTCTTCGTAACTAAACGGACCAGACATACAAAATCTGTGAGTTTTAATGTTTAATAAGATGTTTAGAGTTTACGATTTAAGTCCATATTTCTCTTAATAGATTTTCTTTTTATTTATTTTTTTTTTAAGTTTTATTACTTTAAGCTTTTTAATATATTTTTTTAATGAATAGGACACATGTCAATAACTGAAAGAAAACACGTGAATTATCGTTAATTTTTAGATAAAGATACTATTTTCGTTTTTTTTCAAAGCTAATGCACTATCTACAATATAAAATAAATCACATGTGACAAAAAATAAAAAAAAAAATTAAACCACCGTTAGCAAAAAGATGTTTACTCTAAAAAAAACAAATTAGAGCAATTTTAAAAGTCAAAATCAGCTACTTATTAACATTAATGATTAAAAAAATAAAAAATAAAAGAAGAAACACACAATATGAGAGAGAGAGAGAGAGAGAGAGAGAGAGAGAGAGAGAGTGTTTAAGTTTAAAGGTTTTGGTCATTTACAAAAAATTTATTATGAAGTTATGAAATGGAGAGGAGCTCATTAATTATAAAGTAATGAGTAAAATTGTTTAAAAAATTAAAATAATTATTTTACCTCTTATTTTATAATTAATCGATTCATCTTCATTTCATTTTTGTTTTCATACAAATTAAGGACATAATTATTAACTTTGTTTTTATTAAAAAATACCGCCATATCATGTAAATGTGTTGGTTCTAATTTTGTAGGGTTTTCTTATTTTATTTTTTTAAAAAAAAAAAGAAATAAAAAAAAAAGTCAATTATTATTTTTATAAATAAAAAAAAAATATTTTTTCTAATTATTATTAGACAAAATTTGGAGCAATTATTTTTAATAATTATTAATGAGACAATCAGGTGTTCACGTGAATAAAGCTGTTGATGAGTGTCAGACTAGTCTTCAAACGTCATCTTGTTATCTTCAAACCTCCCCAACGGCCCAACCTTACCAGAAAACTCCAATCCTCCACCATTTTTCTCTCTGAATTTTCCGACGTGTTTTTTTTCCCCTTGATGGGTTTCACCATTTCTTTCATGCTACTTGCAATACTATTCTCTTTCTCTTTTCTATACATTCCGACCAAACTAACCTTGCCCATCTCAAACTTTCGGCCTATTATGAACTACGTGATCCCAGCGTCGAAAGGCGACGCCGGGAGGCTAAAAACGTCTGCTACTCGCATTGTATCATCCGGGATATTACTATTTGATTCATATTGCGCCGGCGACGGACCATAGGGAGGTAGCCAAGTTTGTGGCCGCGCCGGGGACCCAGTTTTCAGCCAAGTGGGGCCTAAATTGTCTAAGCAAGTGCGGCTGTCTATGCTCTTACATAGGATGCCTTATTGCAGTATTGCACTAGATTAGGATTCGGCATATGCATATTCTTTTCATAAAACAAAATATTAATTGTTAGTATACATGCTCTATTTTAAGATTTTTAAAAGGGAAAACTTAATTTACCTTCTACAATCTAACACTATCATTGTTGCAATGCCTCTCAAATCTTTCAATTTAGTTTATGTATCTTTTTTTTTTCCCCTTTTCCCTTTTTTTTTTTTTTTAACCATTAGAGTTGCAATATCCCATTCCACCCTCAAAATGACAAAAATAACTTGCATTAAAGGGCAAAAAAAAAAAAAAAAAAAAAAAAGGGTAAGAAAAAAGTGTTATTTTATTTTCTGAATTTTCATTACTTTTTTTTTTCAAACTTTTTATATTATGAAGGGTATTATTGTCATTTTTGCTCACTAAACCAAATTGAAAGATGGATCAGATATTGTAGATTCAATGGAGTAAGAGTCTCGTTAGGTTTGCGATTTTACGATGTGTGATTTTAAAACGCGAGCTAAAAAATAGTTACTTTAAGTAAATGTCATTTGAAGATATATATATATATATATTGTTAATATTTTAGCTTAAAAATAATTTTAGTATTATACTAAGCAATTATGCTCTTCCTAACTAAACGGACTAGACATACAAAATCTGTGAGTTTTAATGTTTAATAAAATGTTTAGAGTTTACAATTTAGAGATCATTTGGATTGGCGATTTCAAAAAATGCGATTTAAAATAACGATTTTAAAATGTGCGATAGGAAAAATTTGATTTTTAAAAACGCAGTTAAACATTTGGCAAAATCGCAGTTTAGCCTTTAAAATTCTGCGTTTTAAAAAAAACGTCATTTTACCTCCGATTTAAAAAAGCAGATTTTCTGCATTTTCAAATCGCAATTTTTAAAAACTCAGTTCCCAAACAATTTATATTCTGCGATTTGGTTTAAAATCGCACTTATTATCTATGAAATCGCGATTCCAAACACACCCTTAAGTTCATATTTCTTTAATAGATTTTCTTTTTTAATTTTTTTAAAGCTTTTAATTTTATTTTTTTTAAGGTTTTATTATTTTAAGTTTTTTAATGGATAGGACACGTGTCAATATCTGAAAGTAAACATATAGACTACCGTTAGTTTTTGAACGGAAATACCATATTTGATTCTTTGTCTTTTTCCAAAGCTAAAGTATCATTTACAATATAAAATGAATAATAAGTTGACAAGGGGCTAAAAAATAAAAAGTTAAACTACTGAGAGTAAAAAGTGTTTAATTCTAAAAGAAAATACTTACCGTAACTTTAAAAGTCAAAATTAGCTACAAATTAACATTAATGATTAAAAAATAAAAAATAAAAGAAGAAACACACAATATGTGAGAGAATGAGGGTCCGGAAAGAGAGAGAGAGAGTGTGTCCTTTACAAAAGATTTATTATGAACAGTTATTATAAAGCATAAAGAATTTATATGAAAAAAAAAAAATTATATTGTAGGAAGCTTTTATTTATTTAAATAATAATAAAAAATTATTGATGTAATATAAAAAGTGAAAAAATAAAATAAAATATTTGAATAATATTTGAGTAATTCTATTCGTCTAGTACAAGTCCACCAAAATAATGATAGTGAATAGTTAAAATGATGAGGCTGCTGGGAGTATTTTAAAAAAGTGGCTTACCAAAATTGAAAAAAGTAGTTTTTAGCTACTTTGGTGAGTAAAATTTGGTGAGGATACTAAGAATGCTTAGAGGATTCCTAGTAGCCTCACCAAAATAGTTTTTTAGCTATTTTGGTGAGCTAATTAGATGAAAATCCTGAAAATCCACTACCAGCAGCCTCATCATTTTAACCAAAAAAATTTGATGATTGAAATTACTAACCAAATTAGATGAGGCATTTTCACTCAACAACCTACTCACCAAATTTTGTTTCACATTTCTCTATCACATGATTAGCACACTTTTTTCCTTTTTTCTCTCATTTTCTTCTCCCATCTCCCATCTCTCACACGATAATGTCCTTATTTCTTGGATATGAATGATATTTTGTAAAAAGATTATATAGAGAAAAAATAAATAAATATGAAAAAAATTATTATTTAAATAGAATAGTGAATATTAACTAGTTAAAATGGTGAGGCTGCTGGGAGAATTTTAATAAAGTGGCTCACCAAAATAGAAAAAAGTGATTTTTAGTTATTTTGGTGAGGCTACTAGGAATGCTCTAATAGCCTCATCAAAATAGTTTTTTAATTATTTTGGTGAGCCAATTTGATGAAAACATTAAAAAACCACTCCCAGCAGCCTCACCATTTTAACCAAAGAGTTTTGATGAGTAAAATTACTCATCAATTCTGATCAGTAATATTCACTCACCAACCCACTTAACCAATTTTGTTTCACCTTTCTCTCTCATGATCAGCACATTTTTTTCTTTTTTTTTTCTCTTATTTTCTTCTCTCATCTGAGTCATCTCCCATCTCTCTCACACGATAATGTCCTTATTTCATGGACATGAATGATTATTTGTAAAAAGATTAAAAAGATTAAATAGAGAAAGAATAAAGAAATATGAAAAAAATATTATTTAAATAGAATAGTGATAGTAAATAGTTAAAATGATGAGGCTGCTAAGAGAATTTTAAAAAAGTGGCTCACAAGAATAGATAAAAGTGATTTTTAACTATTTTGATGAATAAAATTGGATGAGACTACTGCGAATGCAAAAAGTAATATTTTTTCTAATTATTATTAGACAAAATTTGGAGCAATTATTTTTGGAAATGCAAATGTGACTAACGAAAATCTTACTGTGGTTAAGTGTTCACGTGAATGAAGCTGTTGATGAGTGTAAGAGCATTACTAGCAGCTTCCCTACAAGGGATCTGTTCCCTAAATTTTAGGGAAAATTTTAAAAAGGTCAAAAAAATCATCCCACAACAGCTTCCCTACAATTATCTGCTCCCTAGGAAGTGAACAGTGCTTCCCAATGCATTGGGAAGCACTGTTCACCTCCCATTCAATTGTTTATTCTAAAAATATAATCTCTCTCTTACTTTATCTCTTTCTTTTCTTACTTTTAATTAAAGTAAAAGTAACAAAATAATATTTTAATGATATAGGAAAAAATGAAGGGAAGCTGCTGTGAGGTGTTTTTTGATAGGAAAGCAAAAAATAGTTTTATTCCCTATATTTAGAAAAATGAAGAGAAAGGAAAGGGAAGCTGCTATGAATGCTCTAAGACCGGTACTCTTCTTTCTCTTCACCCGGCCCGATGCCTTTGGCTTTTGTCTTCAAACGTCATCTTCAAACCAAACCTCCTCCAACTTACAGAAAACTCCAGTCCTCCACCATTTTCTCTCTGATTTTCCGACATTTTTTTTCGCCTGATGGGTGTCAAAGGTTTCACCATTTCTTTGATGCTACTCGCGATACTATTCTCTTTCCTATACATTCCGACCAAACTATCCCTGCCCTTCTCAAACTTTCGGCCTATTATGAACTACCCGAATGTACATAAATCCAACAAGCCATATCCGGCGACGTTCGCCTACGTGATCTCAGCGTCGAAAGGCTTCGCCGGGAGCCTAAAACGTCTGCTATTCGCATTGTATCATCCGGGGAATTACTATTTGACTCACATGGATTATTGTGCGCCTGCAACGGAGCATAGGGAGGTAGCCAAGTTTGTGGCCGCGCTGGGGACCCAGTTTTCAGCCAAGTGGGTAATGTCTGGGTCTTTTTTTCCTTTCTTTTTTTTTTTTAAAAAAAAAATTAAAAATTAAAATTTTATTTTCATACAGATTGATCAAATTTTTTTTTTTTTTTTTTTCCTTTTTTCTGAAAGCGAATGATGGGGAACACCCATAACAAAAAGCGGGGGGGGGGGGGGGGGGAAGAGAAGAGTGAAAACGTGTTGAGAGAGAAGAATACACGTTTTCACTATTGAGAAGAATACACAGATAGACCGAGAAGAGAAGAGTGCGGTGGTTTGCCGGGGTCTCAAGCCTCCCTCCTCCTGGGTTTTGTTCCCTCTCTTAGCTCATTTTGGGCTAGAGAGGTTTTGTTTCCTCCGTGGGTTGTGCCCAAAGGAGGCTAGGGTCTCCCAGCCACTAGGGCTGTGGAGTTTTTGAGTCTCCCTGAACTTGTTCCAGTAGTGGTTTTAAGTTCTCTTAGTCCTTGTAGACTATGGAGTATGGTTGAGTTTTTAGTTTTAGTAGGTTTTATCTCTGTTATTGGCGGGTTAACACCTTGGTGAGGCTTCGGAGGAGGAGGGACCGCTGCTTGTGTCTCCGGCGGAACGATTTGGGTGTATTCTAGTTTTTCCCATTTTTCAAGGCCAGATCTACTCTGTTCCGTCGTCCTTTCGTTGACACGCATCCCCTCATCTTGCTCGCCATTGTCCTCCGATGCTGCCGTTGCTTGATACGGCCAGAACGCTCCCCGGTGACCGGCGCGTGGTCATCACGTGCCCGAGTGTTTTCCACTCCTTGGGCTGCGCGTGATGGCCACGTTCCTTCTCTTCTGCTGTGTTTGGTGGCGTTCGGGTGTGTATGGGGTTCGGCTGCTGCAGGGGATCTTTTGTCTCCGGCGGTTCTTTTTCCGACGTCAGCTTTTGGTTTTGGGTGTTTTTCATGTTCTTGATTACAGATTGTATTTGGCTTTTGCTTTGTGATTAATTTAGCCTAGTCATAGCTTTTTAGCACAGATTGTTTGTACCGATTCCATAGTACAAGTAGTGGTGTGGTCCTCCGTCAACGCATAGACACATTTTTGTTGACTAGGTTATCTGTAACAATTGTCGGTATGATTTGAGTTTTATGGGTTTGTATTGGGATTTCTGTATTGTTCTGAGTTCCTGTATCGATATGAGTTTGACTCAGTCTGTTTGTAATTTCGTTACCATTTGGATGATTTAATGAAATTATTAAATTTCCTTAAAAAAAAAAAAAACAAAAAGCAGGGGACACGTGTCATAATCTCCGAAACCAAGTGGAATACGCTTAAATACGCGTTGCAGGCTGGGAGCAACAAGCACTCAGTATTTTGATTTTTTTGCGCATAAAGAATTGTTTTCGTCTGAGAACTTCTCGAAGGTTCTTCTTTCCCGCGCAGAAACCAATTGCGTTCGCCATCGCTATTCATCGGAAATTCGGAATCGCTACTCATCGGCTGGATTCTTCGATGGCCATTCCGTCGGAGGCTACGGTTTCGAGGTTGGTTGAATTTTCCATCAATTTTCTTTTTCTTTTGATTGTTGTAAATTCTTGATGGTGGGTTTTTTTTTATGGGTTTTAGGGGGAAAAGCCAAAAAGGGTTTGTGATTTATGTGGTTTGTGTGTGATTGATAAATTATATTGGAGCATTTTCACACGATCGACGGCGATGGTGGCCTCCACCTGTCTCACGCTGTGGGCCTCCTGGTAGAAGCCCGGGACATAGGCTTTTCCCAAGGGGATCCCACAGTTACATGACCGTGAACATGGACTCGCCGTACTTGATCCCCACCCTGTTGGGGTTCCCCGACGTGGTCTCTGATTTGTTTACTTTTTAGCACTTTGACTAATTCAGTGTGAAAGTGAATCATTTTTAAATTAAGAAAGGAAACTTAATTATTAATTAGTTATATTTAGTATTTCTAGGGTTTTTCTCTGGAAAACTTCCGCTCCAAGTTTCCAACCCGAGTTCCGTAAAATTATTCCTCTCCGCCCCCTTCTCCCCACCCTTAAGCGTGCCCCCACCAGCATCCCTTCTCCGGTCTGCTCTCTTCCATTCTCTGGCCATTGCCGTCCCGCGTGTAACACACGCGCCGCATGGAGCGCGTGAACAACACGCGCCTCCTCCACTATCCGTCTCTTGCAACACGGATCTCTTTTGGGGTTCACTGGAAATCTCATATCCGAATCTGGGCTTGAAAATAATCTGATCTTTGGCTTAAAAGCTTGCCCATTCGATCCATTTGGATAAAGTGTTTGAATTAATTATTCTTAGCTATACTTATCAAAAAAATTAATTATTCTTCGCTATGATCAGTTGAATCAAACATTTGGGTGCGTAGCTTCTTCGATTATGCCATTATGCTCTGTATTGTGGGGTTGTGGGGTTGGGCTTAGGCTTTTGTTGCAATTGATTATTGCTTCTCGTTTTCTTTTTTCTTTTTTCCCCTGTGCAATAGTAAGTATTGAACAATCTCTATGTATAATTTTGCAAAGATCCAGATGCTGACTTGATGTTTCTGCCATTTAGTTGTTGCAGGAAGAGAAAGTTTCGAAGTAGAAAAGATGCAGCTCTATCAGTTGCTGAGACCCTTGCCAAGTGGGAAGAGCATAACGCCCAGCTCGACTCTTGCAATAATGAGACTAAATCAGCTCGTAAAGCTCCAGGTATTGGGTCGAAGAAGGGATGTATGAAAGGAAAAGGAGGTCCTGAGAACTCATCATGTAAGTACAGAGGTGTTAGGCAGAGGACATGGGGTAAATGGGTTGCTGAAATTCGTGAGCCAAAGGGAAAAAGGCTATGGCTTGGTACTTTTGAAAATGCTGTTGATGCTGCCTTGTCTTATGATAAAGCTGCAATGGCAATGTACGGTTCTCGTGCTCGTCTCAACTTTCCGGATTATTGTTCAGCTACAACCTCATCAAGCGTCTGTCTGACAGCAACTCCGTCACATTCTGATTCTGTCACTACATCAAGCTATTATGAAGCCTTTGTAGCTGAGGATATAAGCGTGAGAAACGAGGATGAATGGAGAAGTAACACTTTACATGCTGCAGTCACTGAAGCTGCCATTCCAAGTAGTACGCTGCAGTCGGAAGCAAAGGATGGGTGCTGTAACATTGAAGAAGAGTCTGAAGCCATTTCAAACTGTTTTTGGGAGGATGACGGGTTGTCTTTGGAGGAAGTTAATGCACTCTTTGACACTAGTCCTCTCCCTGATATTGAATCGGTATTGGGTTATGATGCTGGTCAGCTTTGGTTCTCTGCCAGTGAGACTCTGAATAATATGGCAGCAGACACCTTCCAGAGTTAATACGCAAAGGAGTATTAGAATTATTAGATTAGTGGAAGATTTCACATTTTTAGTTGAGGGGGATAATGAAATGTTAGATAGGAGGCATAGCAGTCTTGGATTCTTTTTGGCTGACTAAGCTGATTCTTTCAGGGTTTTAGATTGGGGAATTGGCTTTTTATTTTTTTATGTAACAATTATACTACTTTAGGATACACTATGACACCATGTTCATTTGAATAATGATCAATAAAGTTAATGTTTGAGTTTTTTTCACAGTGGTGCTTGTACTAAATTTATTGAGGTTTGAAATTTTTTGATATGGATGTGATTACAGATATAGATAAAGATAAATATATTTCTTCTCATAAATGATTTGTATGATATCAGTGTTTTGATATGAAGAACAAGAACGCTAGCTATGACTTAGAGATCTTGAAGGCATGCAAATCCAGGACCTTCAATTCATTGGCTGTAGAATCTATCCTTGATTGTACATATATAAATGAGTGATTTGAAGTAACGAGAAAACCTGTAAAAAAAAACACACTATCGTTGATTCGCTTGGAAGTGGAAGGCTTTCCACATTCAGTCAATTTGGTTTATATGTGCCCTTCACTGCTTTTCTCAAATCGAGTGCAAAGAAATACTTTTTCTTCGTAAAATTTTCAAGGCAAATAAGGGTACCAGTACCTCCCCAAACCAACATGTGGCCATAATCTCCCATTGTCGAACCATTCACGTCATGTACATCCTTTAACCCAATTCTAATATTGTAGAACCTAACAAGCTGGGACATCCAAAACACAAACTCAAGTGAAGGAATGGTGGGGATCTCATTTCAGCATTTGGGAATTTATAAATAAATAGAGTACTAAATTACTCTTTATATATATTATGATTGATACGTAAGGGAGAAATTTGTTATTTATGCATATCCCAAGGCTGTAAATCACTACTTTTCCTATAAATGTCTTCTTCCTTCTTTAGATGCTTGTTGAGTTCCATATGTTTATCGTCTCCCTTCTACATGTGCTTACCCCTTTCGATGCAACTATCACTTTCATTCTCAAGGTCTTTAATCTTGCCATGCAGCTGTCATTTTCATTCTCCATGTCTTTAATCCTTCGCAATGTAGTTATCATTTTTATCTTCCAAGTCCTTTACCTTTTTTGTAATCTTAGCTAAGACCTTCATACCCAGTGACGAAGATAAAGGGGGCAGGCACCCCTAAATGTCTGAATATATAAATAAAATAATAAAAAAAAATCCTGTAATTTTTTAACCTAAACTCTATTCTGCCGTTACAACAATGCCCCTATAAGGCTACAAGTCCGTACAAATTAAATCAAAACATTCATTCCCCTGTATTTGCTAAGAAAAATAAAAATAAAAATCTTAGCCCAGCCTCAGCACAGCAGCAACAGCACCCTTAAAAAAATGAAAGTTACCCTCAAATTTGGGTTGATATTGAACTGAGAAAACCCAACCCAAAACCAAAATTAGACACCATGAATGATAAAAATATAGTATATAAAAAGAATAAAAAACAAATTATTTATCATTATATTTTATTATTTTAATTCCGCTCCTACTAAGACAAATTCCTAGTTCTGCTATTGTTCATACCCTTTGCACAAATTGGTTTGTCAAGCCATTTGAAAAATCGGCATGCAGCTTTTGCCTGCATGTTAGAGTATGGCATACCTGTCAATAAGATAAGGTAAGAACTCATTCAAAGTGGATTAGGCTTCGTATAACGATTTTGTCAAAGTACTTCAATCATAAAACTAATCACTTTGAATCAAACATGGCGCAATCCAAAAATTGTCTGCTGGGGTTTTCCTTAGTCCAGGAGATCTTCATGTAAGAAATTACATATGTGTCCCTTAGACACATTTAATTCATTGTAACGGTTGGAATTTAAATAATTATCATAACGGTAATTATTTAATTTATTGTAACAGTTGGAATTTAAATAATTATCATAACGGTAATTATTTAATATAAGGATTGAATATGATTTATTCCACATTAAGTTATATGAAATCGTAACGGTTTAAAACGGTTTTTATATTAAATTTTCTGATTTATTCTCCTTGATGGGAGGAGAATAATCAGCTATCTATTGATGATGAGGGTTCCTAGCCTACCTATATATAGAGCCCTGTGTATCCATCTATTGGCACACTTATAGGCATAGGCCAGAAGAACTCTTTGAATTTTGTTTTTACAGATTTTGGTGTTATAGAAAACTTCTTCGTTCTTCGTTCTTCGTTCTTCATCAAGCTTAAACAAAATATGGCTGGAGGTATTTATAATTCCGCTGCTTATTATTTTAAAGCATTTTATTTATATATTATGCTATCATGTGGTATCAGAGCTAGCCTCTATGCCAATTTGTTCAGCTTTTAGTTTTGGTAATTCTTTATTAGTTGAATTGTGCAAATTTCTGTGTATCTGTTTATTGATAATTTCACATATTGTTTTGGGAATTTTACATATGTGTGAAAATCTCTTAATAATTACATATCGTAAAACATGAACACAGTAAAGCATGAAAGCATAGATATGAATATTTTTATTAAGAAACTTGCTACACTAACATGTGGGTATTTGGGTAGGGTTTAAAACCCATGCAG
The DNA here is from genome assembly GCF_958979055.1 of Alnus glutinosa. Classification (NCBI taxonomy): domain Eukaryota; kingdom Viridiplantae; phylum Streptophyta; class Magnoliopsida; order Fagales; family Betulaceae; genus Alnus; species Alnus glutinosa. Next base: position 11,446,606 of record NC_084894.1, on the reverse strand, counting down.
TTTTTGGGTTATAAAGTGGGCTGACTCATTCGAGGTTATTTGACCCAGCCCTAAAAGCCCACACCATTTATAGTAGCCCATCAAGAATTAAAAAAAAATTGGGTTATTGTGGGGTTTAGAACTTGGGTTTCCAAGTGTAAAGGGCCTAAGGCTACTTACTAAACCATTAGGCCATGATATTTATTATGCTATCATATCATAAATTTATTTTGTTATGTTTTATATGTTCAATATTAAAATTAATGTTTCTTTAATACTTGAACTTAGGAATATAATTAATTTTAATTATATTGTTTAAATATAATTTGTTTGATGCTTAGACCTAAGAATAATTAACAATACCATACATGCTGGCGTGTTTACAGTAATATCCAAGAATGCAATGTCTAGAAAAGTTCTGGCTAAGGAAAGTCTTGGGATTTAAGTGTGTCCGTTGTGACCCTCCTCACTTTCCTGGGAACTCACCTGGTTGCACCTTGGAAAATTACTGTTTACCCCATTTAGGTATTGGTTTGTTATATTCTTAGGACTTTTGTGAGCATCTATACAGTTAATAGATGTTAATGAAGTAGTAATTATTATAATATTTTTGGGAGAGCCACAGCATCCCAATTTTAGAATAATAATTACATCAAGGTTATACACATGAACTTCATATAGAAAAATTAACATCGATTATGTAATTAATTCATAAATTTAATTGCTAATCCCCACAGGGAAGTTTTTATTTTTATGATTTAATTAGAATAAGATAATAAATTTAATGTTAAAAATAAAATTTCTCTTAGGCCCACAGGTACGGAGAATTTTATTTATTAATATTTAAATTTATTAGTCTTATTAATAAAGGGTAAATTTCATGCGTTATGCAACCTTTGCCCACAGGTAGGTTGAAATTTACTATTTACTATTAAATTAGCATTGGTTAATTTAAAATAAAGTTTCATAGCATTAAAATTTTTTCCTTGATTATTGCAGCTATTTCTACTACTGCTATTCTAGAAAGTACTGTTCCAATGCTTAATGGGAACAATTTTTCTGAGTGGAAAGAAAATTTACTTTTATATTTGGGGTGCTTAGAACTTGATTTGGCGCTCCGTGAGGACGAACCACCTGCCCTCACGGATACTAGTACGCCATTAGAAGTTACGAAGCATGAGAGGTGGGAGCGATCTAATCGCCTAAGTCTCATGTTTATGAAGTCTCACGTAACTAAGGGCATTAGGGGTTCTATCCCTGAATGCAAAAAGGCAACAGAGTTCATGCGGGCTGTTGAGGAACAATTTGTAAGTTCCGATAAAGCATTGGCAAGCACCCTAATGAAGAAACTCTCAAGCAAAACCTTTGACAGATCCAAAAGTGTGCGAGAGCACATTATGGAAATGAGGGACATGGCAGCTCAACTGAAGTCCCTAGAGGTTGATATTTCTGATTCCTTCTTAGTTCATTTCATCTTGAACTCACTCCCGACTGAGTACTCTCCTTTTAAGATATCCTATAACACACATAAGGATAAATGGTCAGTGAATGAACTTTTGACCATGTGTGTTCAGGAGGAGGAAGTAGGATTAAGAAGATCTTCTAGAATAATTAGACCAGCAATCTCTAGTGATTATATTGTATACCTCCAAGAGTCCGATTTCGATGTTGGGCCTAAGGATGATCCAAATTCATTTTCACAAGCCATGAGTGGGGAACACTCCACATTATGGTTAAATTCCATGAAGGAAGAAATGGAATCCATGGCTAAAAATCAAGTCTGGGATCTTGTTGACTTACCAGAGAAAGCTGTAGCCATAGGCTGCAAATGGGTTTACAAAACCAGAAGGGATGCTTCTGGTAATGTTGAACAATATAAAGCTAGACTTGTGGCCAAGGGTTTCACACAAAAGGAAGGTATTGATTATCATGAAACCTTCTCTCCAGTATCCAAGAAGGATTCATTTAGGATAATCATGGCATTAGTAGCTCATTTTGATCTAGAGCTACATCAAATGGATGTGAAAACAGCTTTTTTGAATGGGGATCTTGAAGAAGAGGTTTACATGAAACAACCTGAAGGTTTTGATGATAACACTCAGAAAGCTTGCAAACTAAATAAATCTATTTATGGACTAAAACAAGCCTCCCGTCAATGGTATATTAAATTTCACAAAGTTATTACCTCATTTGGTTTTATTGAGAACTTTGTTGATCAATGTATATACCTTAAGGTCAGTGGGAGTAAAGTCATATTTTTAGTCCTATATGTAGATGATATTTTACTTGCAAGTAATGATTTAGGTTTGCTGCATGAAACCAAACAGTTTCTTTCTCAAAATTTTGAAATGAAGGATTTGGGTGAAGCCTCTTATGTCATTGGCATAGAGATTCACAGAGACAGAAAACAGAAAATATTAAAACTGTCTCAAAAGGCCTACATTGAAAAAGTTTTGGAAAGATTCAGAATGAAGAACTGTTCGGCTTCTGTAGCACCTATCATTAAAGGAGACAAATTCAGTAATGATCAATGTCCCCGAAATGCATTGGAACAGGAGCAGATGAAGAACATTCCATATGCATCTGCAATTGGCAGTCTATTGTATGCACAAGTTTGCACTAGACCTGACATTGCGATGGCAGTTGGAATGTTGGGTCGATATCAAAGTAACCCAGGAATGGAACATTGGAAAGCTGCAAAGAAAGTCATGCGGTATTTGCAAGGAACAAAGGACTACGGTTTGACATTCAGACACACTGACCATTTGGAGGTGGTTGGGTATTCAGATTCAGATTTTGCTGGATGTGTAGATAGTAGAAAATCTACTTCAGGGTATATCTTTCTCTTGGCTGGAGGGGCTATATCCTGGAGAAGTAACAAGCAAACTATAGTTGCTACATCTACAATGGAAGCAGAATTTATTGCGTGCTATGAAGCCACTACACAGGCGCTATGGTTAAGAAATTTTGTTGGTGGTCTCAAAATTGTCGATTCTATAGCGAGACCAATCAAGATCTTCTGCGATAATCGTGCTGCCATATTCTTTTCTAAGAATAATAAAAGTGGAAGCAGAAGTAAGCATATCGACATCAAGTATCTTCGTGTGAGAGAGAACATCAAAAGAAATGAAGTGCTCGTTGAGCATATCAGTACTGAATTGATGATTGCGGATCCTATGACTAAAGGTTTACCGGTAAAGCTGTTTAAAAGTCATGTGGAGCATATGGGACTCATTGATTCATTTTGTACTTAGTTCTTTCTAATTTGTCTATAGACATCAAGTTATTATTAATAAAGTTTGTGCACATTTGTTACATTATCCATGGGGATAAAATTAAAGTTGGACCCGAATAACTTATAGGAAGTTTATTCATAAAGTTTGATTGCCCATATAGTACTCATTTAAGGAATATTTTATATGTAATACATGGAAGGGACGACTTATTATATAAAGTTTTACCGCCATGATTCATGTGTAATATTCTTTATGTGAGTGGGAGGATTTCATGAATGGCTGGAATAAATAAAGTGATAATCATATTGAAGAACCGGACATCTAGGGAATTATATGTGTCATAAGGGCCAAGTGGGAGAATGTAAGAAATTACATATGTGTCCCTTAGACACATTTAATTCATTGTAACGGTTGGAATTTAAATAATTATCATAACGGTAATTATTTAATTTATTGTAACAGTTGGAATTTAAATAATTATCGTAACGGTAATTATTTAATATAAGGATTGAATATGATTTATTCCACATTAAGTTATATGAAATCGTAACGGTTTAAAACGGTTTTTATATTAAATTTTCTGATTTATTCTCCTTGATGGGAGGAGAATAATCAGCTATCTATTGATGATGAGGGTCCCTAGCCTACCTATATATAGAGCCCTGTGTATCCATCTATTGGCACACTCATAGGCATAGGCCAGAAGAACTCTCTGAATTTTGTTTTTACAGATTTTGGTGTTATAGAAAACTTCTTCGTTCTTCGTTCTTCGTTCTTCATCAAGCTTGAACAAAATATGGCTGGAGGTATTTATAATTCCGCTGCTTATTATTTTAAAGCATTTTATTTATATATTATGCTATCACTTCAATGACGCGGGTAAATCGGAAAAACATACCCAAGACATCTCACCACGGGCCACCAACGATGATCTAGCTACACTACAAGAAAAATGGTCTTTAGCGACGACCCTGAGTCGTCACTATAGCCCTTAAAGTGGTTGCTATTGACTATTAGCAACGACTTTGGTTGTCGCAAAAGTTGTCGCTAAAACATCGTCGTTAAAGACTAAATAGCGACGACTTTTTATTTCGTCGCTGATAATGACTATTAGCGACAACAGTTGTCGTCGCTATTATTACAAATAATGGTTGCTAAAAATGCCTCCCGAGATACAATGTCGTCGCTAATGATGTACACATTAGTGACGATATTGTGTCGTCGCTAATGGTGCACACAACAGCGACGACTCAGTGTCGTCGCTAATGTGCACACAACAACGACGACATTGTGTCGTCGCTAATGGTGCATACAACAGTGACGACTCAGTGCCGTCGCTAATGTGCACACAACAACGACGACATTATGTCGTCGCTAATGGTGCACACAACAGCGACGACATTGTGTCGTTGCTATTGTGCACACAATAATGTGCACACAACAGCGATGACATTGTGTCGTCGCTAATGTGCACACAACAACAACGACATTGTGTCGTCGCTAATGATATTTTGCATATTAATTAGCGACTACGTAAGTCATCACTAATGATAAATAATTTTTTTTAATAAAAAATTGTGTCAATTACATTTTTTTTTTGCCAATTAATATTTTAATGTTTGGTATGAATTATCTAAATTGCATTTATTAATATGCAGAAAAGATAACAAACCAAAAATAGAATTTTGGTTTGCCCTCGGCTCACCTCTTTAAGCAAAGCATCTATCTATATTTATTAAAAAAAAGAAGAAAAAAATACAAGAAATAACTAAAATGCAATCCTAATTGCCAAATTGTTTAAGCATAACAATCATCCTCAAAACGAAATATGATAAAACATTAAGTATTTAAAAACTAAGTCTTCCTCGTCAAATTACATCTAGAACATTTGGTGCATCCAAAAATCTGATAAAACATTAAGTGTATCCAAAATTTAATTAATGCAACTATAATTTAACATAAGCCACAAGAGTGTCGACGGTGGTAGATTCCCCTGACAAAAGAACAAATAAATAATCGCTATTAGCAAACTGAAGCCCAAACAGAAATATAACACTACACTTCAAATAAAAATAAAAACTATATTTCAATAAGCAATCGAGATCCTCCTTAAAAAATATATTGGAACACTAAAGCATGTTCAACGCATCAAATCCAACAGTTGAATACTACGGAATTAAACTACTTAAAGAGCCATTTTCTAAACTTATGAATCCAATAGAAATTCGAAGTGTAAAAGGATACACACCTAAGTCAAATAATAAACAGATACCAAATTGTACCAAGAAACAATACAATTACCAGACCATATGCTAAAATCAACTAGGCCCTTAATCTCTCAGAGTAGATAAAGCAAGGACATGGATACGGAACTATTTATGAAGAGCATAACCGACCATAAAGTAAATTTCAAGAAATAATGCATCTGAAGTGAAAACACAAGCTGCTCCATTTTAAATACCTTTTATCTTCTCATTCAAATAAAACATCCAAATATACAAGCTATGCAACTTAATTCCAAATATAAAGTTCGAAGGAAACATACCATACTCTATAGCACAAAAGACGTGAAGTTTTCGAATCGAATCTCTTTAACCTTGCCCATCAAATTGAGCAAAATTATGACCTTGTGCTCCTATAACATATAGAAAAACAAATAAAGGTGTCAACTGTCAGAAATTAGCTGTTGTTGTTCAATTAAAGCATAACAAAGCATATTTGACCCACAACCATTTTACCTAAAATACGTGACAATAAAAGATCATATTGGCGCTTTGATTCTTTCTGAATCTCCTCAACATGTCGGTTTGCTTCTTTTTGAATCTCATCGATACGTCGATTTGACTCATTTTGCATTTCTTCTATTTGTTGATCTCTTAAGAAGTCATTTTTTCAAATTTGAAGAGATTCAATATATTGATAAAAAACTAGAAAGCAAACTTTTGAAAATAAAAAAATTCAATTTCAAATTTGCAGTGTTTGTGATTGTGCAATGAATATTGTGTACTTACATTTTTGGCAGCAGTAATAAATGCTTCCCTGTGGCTAATATTCGAATTATTGGCCTTGATCATTTAGATCTCCTCTCTACATAGGAAGGAAGTTGTCTTACATGAGAAATGGGAATGTTATAGTTTGAATATATACAATGTTTTTATTACGCAAAGGATAAAAAGATACCCAAAAGAATCAATGGCAAATTTGTTACTTTATAAACTGATTGTATGTAGATGGCACTCACTGCCTCTTCTTGGGAGTTGAAATGGAAAACAACAGCTCATGATTAGACAATTCAACAACAACCAAAAAAAAAAAAAACCAAAACATGGGAAGTCACCTAAAAAAAATCTCAATTCATTTGTAAATCCTCAAATTATTTACAAACTATTTACAAACACACCAAAAGTAGCTCACTCTCTATTTTACTTCAACATCAATATTCAAAACAATTATTTATGAACCACCTAAGTGCATATTGAAAAACTATAAAACTTTCTAAAGAAAAGTGCATCCCAATTAAAAACTAAGGGAATTGAAATCGCGCGATTACTCAGAAAGTAAATATATATTTTTATATAAAAAAAAAGAAAAAGAAAAAAGAAAAAAAAATGATGATTGTAAATAATACACATTTATTAAACAATACAAGAATATATAACTCTAGCTTTCTGAAACACTTTTCGATTGATTAACATGTTTTATCAAAATTCTAAAACTTTTAAATTAAAAAAAGGCATGACTTCGAGCATTCCTAGAAGCCTCATCAAATTTTACTCACCATTGGAAAAAAAAAAAAAAAACAAAAAGTTGAATAGTAACATAATTTCTCTTCTTGAATTCAAGAAAGAAAGAAAAGAAAAAAACATTTAGGCTTAATTAAAACTAAAATACACAAAGACTCTTATTTTACACATATGCATGTGAATCTAAATTACAAGTACATCAAAAAAAATAGTTTTCTTGTGATAATTAAGAGAGATATTAAGCTTAATTGTTCTGCCTGATTGACACATCCAATAAATTAAGCTTAATTTTCTACCTGATTGGCACATCCAATAAATTAAATGAGCAATAGAAGCTAAATGTAAAAAGGAGATCGAGCCACAGTACATATTAAAAAAATAATCTAGTAATCCATCAAGCTTAATTAAAAATTAAAAACATAGACATATATGCAGTACTCTTAGACGTACATGACAACAAAAACGTGGTTTTTGTGTGATAATCTAGTTGGTGTAGGCAATTTAATAATTTCCTAGTCTCTGAAAAAATAAATTAAAAAGAAAAAAAAACCGAATCAGTCTTGATTGCAAGCCTGAAACGATCACCAACCCCACATGAGATAAAACTACAATTAATCCAAGTTGCTCATAAACTATTTTGTGGAAAAGGGGAAAGTTTTAGGTCACATATCGCTATCAATCTATAGGTTTTAGGTGTCAACACACATACTTTTGTCCAAAATTGTCTAACAATAAAAGATCCAAATCTCAATTCAAAGGTATCACTGTTTTTACTATTAGCACTAAAATAAAATAAACATAAAATTAACCTCTAAACAATAACAGATTCAAATCCCAATTCAAAGGTTCACAATTTTTTTTGGGAGTAAAACGTACAGATAAATAAACATAAATTAATCTCTAAACAATAAAAGATCCAAATCCCAAATCCCAATTCAGATCAAAACAAGATAGAGAGTGAGAGAGAGACCTGAGAGAAAGAAACCGTTTTGATGATGAGCGCCCCTTTTCTTTGCTTTCTTTGTTTTTTTTATTCTGCTTCTTAAACTATAACAAACAAGTTTTGGTTTGTGCGGAAAAGTCTCCCGCGTGCAACTAATGGAAGTTGTGTTTCTTTTACTTTTTTTTTATTTTTGTTGGTCAATAGCCTAGTTAGTCGTGAATGGGAGTACTGCCAGATTCCTCCACTAATTAGAATTGTATATATATATTGCAACTAATGGAAGTTGTGTTTCTTTTACTTTTTTTTTTTTTTTTTTTTTTTTGTTGGTCAATAGCCTAGTTAATCGTGAATGGGAGTACTGCCAGATTCCTCCACTAATTAGAATTGTATATATATATATATATATATATATATATGCGGTTGACCAACTTTGGACTCTTTTTTTTTCTTTTTTTCTTTTTTTCTTCTTCTTCTTATATATATATATATATATATATATATATATATATATATATATATATATATATATATGCGGTTGACCAACTTTGGACTCTCTTTTTTTTTTTTTCCTTCATATATATATATATATATATATATATATATATATATATATTTCTTTATTAATATTTTTTTTTTAAAAAAAAGACTAAAGTATTCTTATAAATTCCAAAACAAATAAACAAAAATTAATTGTTTACAAAAATTTTAAAAATTACAATGAACCCCCTTGGTTTTTCAAACTTTTATTTTTATTTTTTTATTTTGTTATAATTATAATTTTTTTTTTTTTTTTTTTTTAATTTCATGAAGCATATTTTTGTCATTGAGAGGTTGACATTGACATTTTTTTGTAGTTTAGATGGAACATTGACAATGGATCAATTTGAGGGGGTATGTGTATTTTTTTCTAAAAAATATTTAAGTTTGTTATCAATTAATTATTTGATCGTATCACGATTAATCGGACTAATGCACAAGAATAAGACAAAATCCATATATTATTATCATTATTGATCGAACTAATGCACTAGGATAATATATAATTCATATACTCACGATCGATCAGAGTAATGCACTAGGATCGATAAAATTTTCTATCGATTGGAGTAATGCAGTACTAGTAAAACAAAGTGGGCAGCCACCCACCCTCGGTCACCTCTTGGGGTGGCCTGGCAACCCCCACACCGGCAGCCACCCCTTTGTTTTATTCATTTTTATTTTTTTAAAAACAAATATTTATATTTTATTTTTTTCATATTTTTTTTATTGTAATTGACACGTGTTGACTTCTTATTGGGTATGACGTGATTGACTAACAGAATCTGTTAACATAGTGGATGGAAAATTAGCCTAGGAGTGATTCGTAATTATTGTTTACTACGATGACCTCTCATGAACTTTTTGAACTATAAGAAGTGAAAAATAATTATGGCCAACCCCAGGGACCAACGGTATAATTATCCATTTTCGTAAAAACCATGCCTACCATCTTCTCTTTCCAGCAACTTGTTCATTGTTCCTTTTTACTTCATTTTCCTCTTTACAGATCAATTAATCTTCATATCAAATGGAATAAAAAAATCAAACAACTTCTTCAACTCAAACCATTCTCTCGTCCAACTCTGTTTCACCTTCACCTTCAGCTCTATTGCATCGGCAATGGTTTTTTTTTTTTTTTTTTTTTTTTTTTTTTTTTTTAATAAAAAAAAATTATTAATTTAAGGTGATTTGGCAAAAAAAAAAAAAAAAAAAAAACTAAACGGTGTCATTTTAACTGATGTGTCAATGCCTATGTGGATAAATGGTGACTCAACCTCACAGACGTTGTAAAACTGGACGGAAAAAACACGAAATGACTATTTTTCAAATTCGCGAAATTAAAAACTTAAGGAATGAGTGATATTTTTTTAAAATTAAAAAGTGAAAGAGTGATTTCAAATCTCGTGTTATCTCAAGGATTTATGATACATTTACAAAAAAAATTAAAAAAAAAAAAAAAGAAAAGAAAAAGAAAAACTACACTTAACCCCCCAAAGTTTCACCCAAATTGCAATTTTACCTCTAAAGTGAAAAAAGTTGCAATGGACCTTAACCATGTTTCCTAATTTAGTAATGTATCCAAGTCTTCCGAAACAAAAAATTATTTTTTTAAATTTTTTATTTAAAAAAAGACAAAAATATCCCCAAATGCTCCGGAGCCACCCCCAATTTTTTTTTTTTTTTTTTTTTAAAAAAAAGAAATTGATCTTTTCAGGGGTATTTTCGGAAGAATATGCTACATTGCAAAATTATGAAACTTAGTTGGGGTCCATTGCAACTTTTATTTATTTTTCATTTTGGAGGCAAAATTGCATATTAGATTAAACTTTGGGGGGGGGGGGGGGGGGGGGTAAAGTTTAGTTTTTCCAAAACAAAAAAAATTAAGTTAAATACACGAGACATTAGCAACGATGTGTTGTCGCTAATTTGATTCAAATATATTATTTATGGATCATTTTAGCGACGACTATTCTAGTCGTCACTAATAGTCAAGCATTAGCGACGACTATGTTGTCACTAATAATGTCTGTTATTAATGACCACAATAGTCGTCGCTAATACTAGACTATTAGCGACGATTAGCGAAGACTATTCTAATCGTCGTTAATAGTCAAATATTAGCGACGACTATTGTGGTCACTAATAAGATCTGTCATTAGCAACAACATAGTCGTCGCTAATACTTGACTATTAGTGACGACATATTCGTCGTCACTAATAGTCAAGTATTAGCGACGACTATTATGGTCCCTAATAACATGTGTTATTAGCGACCACAAAGTCGTCGCTAATAAGCTAAATATTGTCGCTAATGCTTTTCACGTGGGAAAAAAATTACCGCCACAATAATAACGACGACATATTAGCGACGACAATTTTGTCGTCGCTGCTGTTCAGACTTTTTTTGACATTAGCAACGACCCCAAAATGTCGTCGCTGATAAGTGACTATTAGCAACGACTTGTGGGTCGTCGCTAAAAAATTGGTCGCTGAAGACCATTTTTCTTGTAGTATAGATGATTACTTCGTTTGCTTAAAAATAAAAATTTTTTGACCGTAACTCCAAAAAAAAAAAGAAGTTAAACATGATTTAAGAACACAAATTATTTATTCCACAAGAAACTTCATTCCCTTTCAAATCTCGTGGGCGGCTTGATGCCATTTTGTCTTATTTTGGCTTCGGTTACAAATTGGGTCTTTGGAGTACAAAAGGTTTTTCACTAAAAACAATTTATAACACAAGTTTTCTATAGTGAAAAGTAAGTAGACAATGAATAAAAAGCTTGGGATAAATGAGAATGCAATCAGAACAGAATCTCGATGTAGCGCACTTTGCCACATTGGAATTGATAGCTATTGCTGTATACATTGTTCCTAAGCCAAATCAGATCAAAACTTACTTTGTTTCATCAATTCTTGTCATTCAAACTACATAAAGCCTACAGCCACTAGACTTTTAGATTGCAGCGGATATGTTCGTTTGAAAAATGTGATTCTTGTAGAAGAAAGCTAGATGTTCTTGAGCCACTACGATAGAAAATGACTGTGCTGTTTGTCAAAATTACAAATTGAATTTTGTGAAATAAAAAGGTTTTTTTAAATAAGATTAAACTGTAACATGAATTTTCTATAATAGATGTCTTTTGGGTTGCCTGGCTCCCATAATGATTTTGCATTTGAAAATTGACGGAAAAATCACGTAATGATTGATTTCAAATTTGCAAAAAGGTAAGCAGCGAATGTTGATTTTTAAAATATTAGGGATTGATTTTAAATGGTGCTCCGACTCAGAGATTTATTATACATTTACAAAAAAAAAAAAAAAAAGAAAGAAAGTATACATACCCCCTTCAAACTATCACCCAATTGACAATGTTCCCCCCCCAAAAAAAAAACTTTCAATTGGGACATTAATTGTTTCCCCTCCCCAAACTACCAAAACATTGTCGATGTACCTATGCCTGAATTTAGGTGTTGGTCAGGATTTTATGAAAAATTATAATAGAGCGGTGAAATTTAAAAAATAAATAAATAAAAAAAAATTAAAATAGGGATACACTAAATTGACACTTTTTAAAGTTTAAGGATTGAATTACAAAAGTGATGAAAATCTTCAACATAATGATTGCAACGAGGTCATCATTACATAATCGCTCCATTGTTGAATTTATTGAGCATGGTTTAATTATTCTGTGAGGTTTTGAGATTTTATAATTAATGTTCTATAAATCACTTTTTTTTTTTTTTTAACAAATAAATCACTTTTTTTTTTAATTGCATAGCTAATAAGTAATAGCTATGCATATTATGTGGAACTATGTGTCCTAATTGGCTGAATTCTGAGATGGCTAAAAGAAGTTGATCTTTGAGAGGGAGGCTTTCTCAAGATGCCTTCGACAATCCTGCAACGTAACATTTATATATAATTGCAAAAAGTAGTGAAAATGCAGATTTTTGTGAAATAAACCGTGCTTATTCCAAAAAATGAACAGTAACTTCAGTAACTTTTGTGGATAAAATTATAATTATTGAAAAGTAAACTACATAATTGAAAATAATTTTATGAAAAATAAGAATTATTCTTGTGGAAAATAGTTTTAGAACTTCCAAAATACTATAGGGATAAGTAATAGAAAACGATCGCTTAAGATGGACTATAGAGTACCATTTATCTCGATATTGCACTAAAGATAAGTAAAAACTGCTAAAATCTTAAAAATAAGGTTATGCTAGGTTAGCACATAGACCTTAATTAGAAGTCGCTCATCGCTTAAATAACCTTTTTGACCTTTCCCCATTTTTCTTTTTTCATTTTTTTGAACTTGGTTTGAAATTAGGGTTTCTTTTTCAAAATATATATATATATACACACTAGTCTTGATTATTTTAATAATATTTTCATATCCTTTGAAGGGATCAAAGTATGGTTAGTTTTGAAATTTCATTTAAAAAAAAAAAAAAAATTGTTTAGTTTTTATTTCAAAAATTCTCAAACTTGTTTTTATAGAGACTTGGGTCAGAAATAAACCATTTGGACCTCCTCCTAATTAGGTTAACCAACTATGGCCCACAACTCACTAAATGGGCTTAAACTAATGCATTACACTTAGCCCACTTGGCCCATTGGCCCAAAACACATCTAAGGTTTAACTCTTAATAAATTTTGGATAAAAAAGCCCACTCGAAATATGCCATGAACATAAATTTTCAGATTTAATTCAAAACTTTTTTTGATGCCATATATAAGAAGGGATTTGATTCTTGCACTACATCATCACAACAACTGCACAACAGCCCCTCACATGAGGGTGGGCCCCAGTGTGTAGGACCCACCTACATGTGAGGGGTTGTTGTGCAGTTGATGTATTGGTGTTGTAAATCTAACATTTTCCATATAAGAAATAACTAATTTTCTTGCAATAGTTTTTATTATTATTATTATTATTGAAAATTTCTTGCAATAGTTTTAACACCACTTTAAGGGCTAATGTTTAGAAATGTTTTACCACTCAAAAGAACCATATTATAAAATGTTTTTTTTTTTTTTTTTTTTTCTATAAAATTTTATGACCATTCTTGAAAGAACATTATTATAAGGGCTATAATGAGACTCATTTTTAAATGACAAATATTTTCTACGAAAGAGCTACATATTTTGTAAACATATATATATATATATATATATATATATATATAAAATAGATTATCATCTTACAAAGGCATGCATTTTGGCTATTAAATGACCTTACAAGTTTTTTTTAAAGTATGGCGATGCTCATATGTTCATACCTTTGGCTATTAAAAAATGAACTCATAAATATACAAGGGAAGGTAACATGGTATCATTTTCATAGTTTAAATACCATCTTCATTACTTAAGCAAAGAAACCTATACACATATTATTAAGCATAAAATAGACAATAACTTTGAAAGAGGAGATAAAGAATTACTTACAAGTGGTAAAATACACTAGAAAACTCAAAGAGCTTCTCCTAAGAAAATGATGTGAGACCTTATAAGTTATAAGCGAGCGAGGAGTAGGAGGTGATTTTTTGGGCTCTTGGAAGCTGAAGGACTTGAATAAAAGTGTGAGGAAAAGTCAAGAGAACATGAAAGAAATGGGAGGAATTAGAATGAAGGGATTTGTCGTGTGATATGGGGGAGTTGGAGTGTAAGAGACAAAGTTGCTTTCCTTGAGAAGCCAAAAAGCAACCATGTCCCTCCCAAAAATGAAAATTACGTACCTATTAACTAGTCCATCATATGCTAAATTAAAATTATAAGGTTTTAATCGAGCTGAAGTCAACTCTTTGGTAAAAATATCAAAAGGAGTAACATATCCAATAATACATATCCTTGTTAAAATCTTTTTCACGAATAAAGTAGTAATTCACTTCTATGTGTTTGGTTCTAGCATGAAATATAGGATGGAAGCCAAAGCTAGGGCTCCCATGTTATCACACCACAATTTTGGTGGGGCCATTGAGCGGAAGTTGTAATTCTTGAAAAAGCATGCGAAATGTAACGACTCACTTCCAACGACACAATATTGTTCGTTTTTGGCTTCCCTAAACCAAACTTCTCAGGAGGTCACCCATCCTGTGACTACTCTCGCATAAGCACACTTAACTGTAAAGTTTTGAGAGGTATTCATGGTCATCACGGCTTTAAAACGCGGTGTACCAAGAATGGTGCGAATATATATACATATAAGCACATCCCCATTTCCATTCTCATTCCCATACCCAAGCGATGTGGGACTTTACACGTAACGTATAAAATTTTTGCAGTAGCAAATTAAAAGCCATGGACTTATACTCAACTTCTGTGCCTAACCTTGAGACAACATGTTGCTTCTTGGCTTGCCAAGAAATAAGACAATTACCAAGGAATTGTGATTATTGGGTGTAATTTGATTTGTTGTATTTATATATTATTGTGATTATTGAGTGTAACAGAACACCTTACAAATTGTCGTTGAGTTTTCATGTCAAACAAATACTTCTGAATTTTCAATTTGAAAGATTGTGAGAGGAAGACTTGATAGTTGGTTCCTCGTGCTCAAAGGGGGGATTGGCTTCCTCCAAAGCGCAAGCCATTTTGGTCAAAGGGTGCAAGAAGAAGTAGACGAGGAAAAATTGGTGAGGAATTTGGGGTTTTGGACTATTTTGAAGTGTTTCATAGCATGTGAAAGTTGGGTTTCCTAGTATTTATTGTCCTTAATCGAATGCATATTATCTGTTTATGGAAATGTCTGTTATGAATATGAAGCTTGAAGTTCAAGATGTTTTTCATCGATGATCAAAATATAAATTAATAGAAGCTTACAAAGCCCATGCATGATCCCTCTTTCATTTCCTGCAGTGGCACTCACAGTTGCCAGAGATTCCACAAAATCCTGACCACATTTTTTTGTGCCATTTTTCATTCTATAGTAGGAATGTAATTGAGAATTATACTCCCAAAATAATTAGTACAAACACAAGCATTTATAAGCGTGAATGAGACCAACTTTTATTATAAGCCCCTTGCAAGCTGATTAGCAATTCATGTAACACTTATCACATTAGTCATGTTGACCCAATAATCGCAATCTCCCCCTTTTTTCTTCAACAAAAATACATAAACAAAACAAATCGAAAAGCACGAAAATGACAACTTTTGAGGAATGTGTGCCTACCAGAATCAGGAGTAGCAATTGGTGGAGGGGTGATTGAAGAGTGTGGTGTATATGTGTTTGTGTGAAGACGTTGAGCTAGGGCTTGTGGAACGAGCAGCGGCCTTCCTGGTGGTAGTGGAGCTGACGATTTGGGGGGAGGGGGCAGAATAAGGGGGAGTGGTTTCAGAAAGCTGGGGAATAGTCGATTGAAGCATGCCCTCTTTTCAAAATTTCATCTATGAGTATGAATTTTTTATTTATTTTTAATCACATGGGTATGTGAGTGTGTATATATGTGGAGAGTAGCATTAATTTTCTTTTAAAAAAAGTATTTAGAGCTTGGTTGGGATTATGTTAAAGGGATGTAGCGTCAATGCTATAGTTAAAACTACAGTACAATCTGCTATAAAAAAAAAAAAAAAATTAGGGTTAAATAGCTTATTAGTACATGAGTTTTAGGCTTTTTTAAATTTAGTATCCGAGTTTTCATTTGCTTCATAGGTGATACTTGAGTTAGGGTAAAAACTCGTTTGGCTCAGCCACCCCTCTTCTTTTTCTTTTTCTTTTTTTCAAAAAAAAATTATTATTTTATTATTTTAAATTTTTTTTTAATTTTTTTATTATTATTATTATGTAGTGTCACTTGTCAACTTTAGCGGTTGACACGTGGCGAGCTGTTAATATTTGGACGAAAAATGTAACAGAAGTACCAAACGGAATTTTACCTCTAACTCAGGTATCACCTATAAAACAAATTAAAAGTCAGATACTAAATTTAAAAAAGCCTAAAACTCAGATACCAATAGGGTATTTAACCCAAAAAAAATACGAAAACTAAGCCTAACAATAATTGTGGAAGAGACTAGAGAGCATGCGCAGTGCAGTTTTTTTTTTTTAAGGGTAGTACAGGTCTTCTGAGTTTATTAACTAAATCAGGCAATTTTATTTTATTTTTTCAAAAAACGTATGATTTGAGAACTAATTTATATATTTTTTTTATGCTTATAGCTTATGGGTGAAAACATAAATTACATTTAAACAATAGTTAATTAAATTATTTATGAATTTTGTTAGTTATATTTGTTATTATTTGTAATCAATTTTTTCTTTTAAAAAAAACTCTTTTTAATCTCGCCCCCTGAGTTGAACTTGATCTCCGAAGCTCTCTGTAAGGTTAAAGACCTCAAATGGCGAAAATAACAGCTCAATAGGATGGAAATGAAGTGATTTTAAGGAAGGAGATGAAGAAAATGCACTGGATAGTCGCTATTGATAGCTACGGGCACTTGAAAGAGGTCCAATCTCTCAGAAAATAACACTGTTCACTATTTCTTTTCTTACATTTCCACTCAAAGCTCTTTTCTTAAATACTCGCTGGAAAAGCATCAAACGAGAATCTATCCTCAACCAAAAAACTATAGCTGTCCTAACAGCAAGGCGAATAATAAAACGGTATACAGCTGGACGAATGCTATACAAGGAATCAAACGCCCATAACTGAAACATGCAAGAAAACAATTAAAACGACTGCTGAAATACCTAAAACGAAAAGGGAAAAAGCCAGCTCACTATTCTACTAGAAGCTTCTACACTTTCAACTTCACCATACACGTCATTCCTATTACCCCACCGTATTCCACCGTAGGTAGGTGGCACCACCACCCTTACATTGGCAGGCCCATAACAGGCTCTCTCCCCCCCCCCCCCCCCCCCTTTCAAAGCACCGTGCCCGCAAGGTGGGGATATTGTTCCTGTAAGCGGTGAAGGAGCTCCCAGGAATCATCTTCCGGCAAAGCACCCTTCCAGCGAACCAAGACTTCGGTAACAGCCCGATTCTGACGTTTAACCACCCGGCGAGACAGGAGAGTCTCGGGTTCCGGCTTGAGTTCCCCATGACATTCCACAGGGGGAAGTGTGGGCAAGATAGTGATGTTGTGACCCACCTTGAGCTTCAAGTAAGACACATGAAAAACCGGGTGTATCTGAGCAGAAGAAGGAAGGTCCAACCGATACGCCACAGTGCCAATTCGCTGGAGGACTTTAGAAGGACCAAAAAATCGCGGTGATAACTTCAGACTCTTCCGCATGGCCACAATCTTCTGTCGATACGGCTGTAGCCATAAATAAACCCAATCCCCTTTGTCAAATGTTCGTTCCGTGCGATTTCGATCAGCATATACCTTCATCCAATTTTGAGCCTGCTGCAAGTGCTCCTTAAGAAGATTCACCATGGAGCTATGATCCTTAAGCTGGGAGTCAACGGCTAAGTTAGCCAAAATGCCGGGAACATAAGAGAGCAGGGATGGCGGAGGATAACCATACACAGCTTCAAAGGGAGTAATTCGGGTGGCAGAGTGATGGTTGGTGTTGTACCACCATTCCGCCAAAGCCAACCAATGACTCTATTCTTTGGGCTTGGACCCGGAGTAACAACGGAGGTACATCTCCAAGCATTTGTTTAAGGCCTCCGTTTGACCATCTGATTGCGGGTGATAGACGGAACTGAAAGCAAGCGAAATGCCTTGCAATTGGAACAATTCACGCCAAAACCTGCTAGTGAAAACAGGATCGCGATCAGAGACGATGGACTGTGGCATGCCGTGAAGTTTGAAATGTTGGAGAGAAATAAGTGAGCAACCGTAGAGGCCGTGTAGGGGTGAGCTAAAGGGAGGAAGTGGCTATATTTTGAAAACCGATCAACAACCACCAAAATAACAGTGAAACCATGAGAGTGGGCCAAACCCTCGATGAAATCCATGGAAATGTCAACCCATGTTCTGGTGGGAATGGGCAGAGGGTGGAAAAGGCCCGCAGGGTGAACAGTTTCATGCTTATTAACCTGACAAGTCTCGCATTCGCGAACAAATTTCTTAATATCATTGCGCATTCCCTTCCAATAGAAATCGTGTTTGGCACGAGGAACCATCTTATGGTAGCTCGAATGCCCAGAAGAAGGGTTATCATGGATATACTCAAGGAGCTGAAACTGAAATGAGGAACCCTTTACAATCCACAAACGACCCTTGTATAAAATAAGACCCTGCTGAAGAGAGTAGCTAGGGGGAGCCGAGAGGCCCTGTTGAAGATCTTCCAAGAGAGCAGAGGTCTCTGGGTCCAGAAGATAAGACGCTTGTAAGTCCGGAATCCAGGAAGGAGTTGGACAAGAAAGCAAGGACAGGGAGAAATCCTTAGCATCCAAGTGATCTTCATGTTGCCGAGACAAAACATCAGCGACCCGGTTTTCTTTTCCCCTTTTATACTCGATAACAAAATCGTATCCCAGCAATTTGGACAGCCACCGTTGCTGAGAAACTGTGCCCACCCGTTGCTCCAACAAAAATTTCAATGCCTACTGATCCCTTTTAACTTTAAAGGGACGGCCTAAGAGGTAGGGACGCCAGCGTTGCACAGCTGTAACCAAAGAGAAGAGCTCCTTTTCATAAGTGGAAAGGTGCAAAGCTTGTCCCTTCAAGGCCTGGCTGAAATAAGCAATAGGATGACCTTTTTGCATTAAAACAACGCTCACGCCAGTAGCACATGCATCACACTCTATGGTAAACGTCTGAGAGAAATCCGAAAGACGTAAAACCGGAGGAGATGTGACAACAGATTTAACTCTAGAAAAGCTGCAGTAGCAGTCGGAGTCCACACAAATGAGTTCTTCTTGAGAAGGGCAGTGAGAGGAGCTGCAATGATCCCATAACTACGTATAAACTTTCTGTAATAGCCTGTAAGGCCAAGAAACCCACGAAGTGATTTAGTGGTGGTTGGGAGCACCCATTTAGACATAGCATCTAATTTGGCGAGATCAGCACGTACACCTTTCGCAGAAATTATGTGGCCGAGGTAATCAATCTCCGAGACCCCAAACCTGCATTTGGAACCTTTAGCAAATAATTAATTAGTTTGAAGTGTGTTCAAAACAATATGCAAATGAGCTAAATGATCCTCCAAGTTCCTGCTGTACACCAGAATATCGTCGAAGAAAACCAAGACGAACTTCCAGAGGCAAGGTTTGAAAATGTCATTCATTAGAGCCTGAAAAGTTGTAGGGGTGTTAGTTAAGCCAAACGGCATAACAAGAAATTCGTAATGCCCCTCGTGCGTGCGAAATGCAGTTTTGGAAACATCCGCTAGGTGAACCCGAATTTGATGAAAACCTGAACGTAAGTCGAGTTTGGAAAAAATGGTAGCCCCATGCAACTTGTCTATTACCGGAATGGGATATTTGTCTTTAATGGTGACCTGATTCAGGGCCCTATAATCGACGCACATGCGCCAACTCCCGTCCGGTTTACGAACCAACAACACCGAAGAGGAAAAAAGACTTTGGCTAGACTGAATCACACCAGACTGTAGCAAATCTTTCACAATCTTTTCAATTTCCGACTTCTAGAAGTATGGATAACGGTAAGGACGAACACTGACCGACTGATCAGTTGTTGTTACAATTCTATGATCCTGAGTTCGTTGAGGGGGAAGACTCGTAGGTTCCTCAAAAAATGATGAAATTGTTGTAACAATTTGTGAATAGGGCTAGAGGGGCAATGAAAAGTTGATCCATCCTCATGAGAGACTATCTGCAAAATGAATCCCTTGGTGGCTGCAGTAGAGCGAAGGAAATGTGTTGCGTCCTCCATAGTGAGCTCGGAAGGACTAAGACCCATGAGGGTAATTGGCTGTGAATGAAGAGAAAATTTCATCGACATGGCAGTGAAGTCCCAAAGGATAGGACCCAACGTCCTCAACCACTCAACCCCCAATACAACATCACACCCACCCAGAGATAACAAAAAAAATTCTGAAGTAAAGGATGTGCCTGAACTCGGATTGTCACAGAAGGGTATTTACCCAAACAAGACAGGGTATCACCATTAGCAACTCGAACCTTCATATTCAAAGGAATTATCTCACCCAAAGACAACTTAGGCACAACATCTAAATCAATAAAATTGTGCGTACTACCGGAGTCAATGAGAATGAATACGCGGTGAGTGCGAATCCAACCAACTAATTGCATAGTCTTAGGAGCAACAGAGCCTGAAATGGCATGTAAAGAAATTTCGGGTTCAACAACCTCTTGGATAATAGGTTCTGTCATAGGTTCTAGTGGCTCAACTATTTCTTCAGATGGACTATCCTCTGAATCCTTAGGAGGACATTCATGAGCATGTAACAAGTAAAGCTTAGGAGACTTACACACGTGACCTTGGTGCCAACGCTCATCACAGTTGTAGCAGAGTCCTTTTTCATGGCGCTCGCGCATTTGGGTCGGGGAGATGCGCTGGACAGTGACAGTCGGATTAGGACGAGAGGAAACAGAGGAATGGGGAACTCCACTCGTCAAGCTGGGAGAAGCAGCTTGCTGACTCCAGCCTGATTGCCTACCAAAGGAAGTAGAGGTAAGTTGTGGTTTGAAAGGCTTCCAGCCACTAACCAAATATTCCTCCTGGAGCTTTGCAAGCCCAAAAGCGGCCACTAAATTTCGAGGAGCAAGCATCCGTAATGGTAAACGAATTTCATCCTTGAGTCCACTGAGAAAACAACTCAGTTTATACTTATCCGAGAGACCCCGGAGGTGGTTGGATAATGACTCAAACCGGGAAGTATACTCGATCACTGTGGACGACTGTCATAGCTTCACCAACATGATCGTGATACACAGGCCCAAATCGAACCAACAAAGCCTGAGTAAAAGCCTCCCAAGTAGGAAACTGACCATCCTCATCTGCATCTTGAAACCAAACGAGGGCCTCGCCATCCATATGAAAAGAAGCCATGCGGACCCGCTAGTAAAGGGGAGTATGATAATAATCGAAAAACTGGTTCACCTTATATGTCCTAGCTGCAGGATTATCCCCATCAAAGAGAGGGAAGTCAAGACGAACAGGGCGGGGGTGCATGGGACGGTCATGCCGATGATTAGCAGCAAAATCATCATCTTGGAACCAACCATCCTCTCGGGCATCACGTCCATCCTGGTCAAATCTTCGTTGGTCCTCCCTGTTGAGATGGTCATCATGACGACCATGCTCAAAACGAAGACGATCCTCCTGATCATTACGTCGTTCAGGGCCCCGAGGTTCCTGTCTTTCTGGCAAAAGATGAGGATGAGGTCCCCCTATCACGACCCTCCAGAGGGCGGTCAGGAGGTTGACCATTTTGGGTCCGGAGAACGGTATGGAGAAGGTCGGTGAAGTTGTCAAGCTTTTGTTCTAACATCACGTTGAACGTTTGCTGCTAGGCATTAACAGCCTGTTGGTGGGTATGAAAATCGTGGAAATCTTTGATGGACTCCTGGAGTTGTGCTAAATGGGTGCCGTCGGCCATGGAAACAGAGAAAATAGGGCCGGAAAACGAAAGAGAGAGAGAAAAAAAAAATCTGGAAGCGTCAAGAAAGGGGCTTTGATACCACTTGTAAGGTTAAAGACCTCAAATGGCGAAAATAACAGCTCAATAGGATGGAAATGAAGTGATTTTAAGGAAGGAGATGAAGAAAATGCACTGGATAGTCACTATTGATAGCTACGGGCACTTGAAAGAGGCCCAATCTCTCAGAAAATAACAATGTTCACTATTTCTTTTCTTACATTTCTCCTCAAAGCTCTCTTCTTAAATACCTGCTGGAAAAGCATCAACCGAGAATCTATCCTCAACCAAAAAACTATAGCTGTCCTAACAGCAAGACGAATAATAAAACGGTCTACAACTGGACGAATGCTATACAAGGTATCAAACGCCCATAACCGAAACATGCAAGAAAACAATTAAAACGACTGCTGAAATACCCAAAACGCAAAGGGAAAAAGCCAGCTCACTATTCTACTAGAAGCTTCTTCACTTCAACTTCACCATACACGTCATTCCTATTACCCCACTGTATTCCACCGTAGGTAAGTGGCACCACCACCCTTACGTTGGCAGGCCCATAACACTCTCTTTCAATATTTCTTGGAATACTCTTTTGTGTTTTATGGTTTGGTTTTACAGACAGTATGCAAAGAAGATGAGGACTATCGATGTGGTGAAGTACTGGCCTAAAGACTCGGAGGAAGAGATAAAGAAGATATATCAAGTCCTTCATCGCTTGCTTCATTTCTTCATTCTCAGCTTCTTTGATGTCACCTGCTTCATTGCCCATTGGATTCCAATGAAGGCAACGAGAAAATGCTGTCTCGTTGATTTCGATACCTATCTCGTTGCCCAAATTTTTGAGTGTACACTTTCAAGCTTTTCTCGTTGAGCATGCTGAGGAGCGCTTAACAAAATGATTGTTAAGTGAATATGTAATTGATCTTGTAACACGCTTTTCAACATGAAAAAAAGCTGGATTTAGATTTTTCTTTCTACCTATTTTGATAAATTGTTAGGTTCTGAGAGAACTTAGACCTTAAATTTAAAGGGAATCTAAACTTTTTAGATTTTGAGGAAACCTAAACCTTTTCAAACACAAAGTTTGTAATTAATTTTTGTATGCCTTTTATTATTACATTCAACTCTTTAAATAAGAAAACTATACGACTTGGAGAATATCACTTACAGACTTGGTGATAACGTCTCCTACGAGGACGACAAAGCTTTGGAGATAAGTCTCTAGATACTTGGATGTATATTGATTTACAGAACTCTAGAACTCTTCTCCTACTCTATGTAAAATAACAACATCAATTGAAAGACAACTAATATGCATGTTAATGCCCTACTCAAACTATTTGACCAAAACAATTGAAAGACTATAACTTATCGATCACTACGGTTTTGTACTCTAACTAGAAGACTGCATGCAAACGTACGTGACTTCATAACAATGATGGACATAAGTGTTTTCTTTCTCCAACATGTTGAAATCATATGGAAGAAAGAAAGAGGCATAGTTGGAAAACAGAGTGAGGAGAGCTCCCGAGATCATGTCAGGTTAGAGAGAGAGTGTGAGAAAAAGTGCGTATGCATGAGAGAGAGCTTTTTCTTTTGTTCTCTTTCTTTTCCTGAGTACTTTCCTTATCCTTAAAAGGCGTGATGTTTGCTTCATATATTACGGTTTGACTCAAGTTAAATTTGGGTTTTTAGCCGTTTGGTTTGTAGAATGATAATTTTGTTGGGGGAAGAGAATATTTTTTATTGAAAATAAAATATTGTGAAATGGAATAGTTATTTCTACACATTAATTTGGTTACAACACATATACTTGAATTGGAATCGATGCAAAATTACTAAAAAGTAAATTCCTTGTAATATCTTTTATTTTAAAAAAAAAAATCAATTTTTTATGTTTTATTTTTAAAAAAACGTGGAACTGGTGGGTGGCTGCGACCATCTTTGGCTCTTCTATGGGTAGCCTAGCCATCTCCAAATTCAACAGGAGTGGCCGTGGCCCATCGATGGTGACCCAGGCCACCCTAATAGGTGGTCGACTAGCCACTAAATACGTAAGTTTCTACTCTATTCTGTTTTTTCTTTTTTTTGTTTTAAGTTTAAGAGAAAACAGAAAATAATATGAGTTTTTTTTTTTGAAAAATTTTCTTTCGTAAGGGAATAGGTATGCCAATAAAAATAACTATTCTAAAAAATAGACCCTTACCAAATAAAAGAATGATTATTTATAGGTCTATTCTATGAACAAAATGAGACCTTAATTTTTTAACAGCAGATTAAATTACAACACTAAAGCTGGATCCATGTTAAAGAGCCTTAAAAACTATTTTTAATACATAAAAAATTGTGCCAAGACAAATAAATATGTTTGATAAAAAAAAAATTTAAAATTTACTTTCCTAACTATCTTGCTCTTAAAAAAAAAAAAAAAAAAAAAAAAAAATTCAAAATCGCGTTTTAGGCGAGTTTGAAAATAAATCCCTTTTTTATATATACAAAAACTTTATTTTTCAAGCAATATCAATTATCAAACAAGCTTTTTAAGTCTTAGCCAAAACGAAAAAGAAAAGAAAAAGAAAAAAGTTGTCCAATTTTATAAGGCACGAGATGTGGATACACATGTCGCCTTCTTGCTTCACCACCCAGGCGAAGCCCCGTACAAGGCCCAAGATCCAACGAATCACAATTAATTTTCATTAAAGTTTAAAAAATAAAAATAAAAACTTTACTTATAATTTTGATTTTTCATAATTTTTAAAACAAGGTATCTAAACTTTAAAATATGTCAATTTAAAATATTTTTTTTTCAATTTTTTTTTTTAATCTAAACCCTTCATTAGGAATTTCTTTTAAATTTTATCAAAATTTTTAAAACTCCTGTGTTTTGTTTTTAAAATTTTTTTAGAAAAACTTCAAAGATTCAATTTTATTAAATTCTAACCAATACTAAAATCTTTGAAATTTTTGTATTTTATTACTTATAAAAATAAAAAAAAAAAGAGAGAAATATTTCTAAAATTCTGACATAATTTAAAAGAAATTTCTTTCAAATGATTAAAATTAAAAATAAATACTTTAAATTAACATTTTTTTTTTAATTTGAGTACAAAAGGGATAAAAGATAGGGCTATAATTGAATTTCTTTCATTATAAAATTATAATCCTACGGTCCTAACCATTTTATGACGTCCACCGAAACCTAGATTGATCGGCCCTCCCAAACCCAGCTCTTGGACAAGAAAAAGACTTTCTTCCCGAACGGAGGATTCTTCTCCATTTTCGTATTCTCTACTTGTCCCCGAAAAATCCCTGACGCAAAGCATAACTCTCCGATTCATCTATCAATCTTTGAAGGCTAATTTTTATAGTCTCCGAGGTACCTTTCGCTGATTTCAGAATTTTATGTCTAATTTTTATAGTTTATTTCTTTCACTTATTAATTCTCCTGGGTCTTTGAATTTGATAATTTGTCATTTTAATTTTTTTTTTTTTTTTTTTGGTTCTTAACTATCTCAGATCTTCGATATTGTCTTTTTGTTTAGTTCAATTTTCCAAATATATAGGGTTGACTTCTAGGGTTTCTTTTTACGTTGTTTCGTTTTCAGTAATTGAGTTGTTATTGACTTCTAGGGTTTCTTTTCCTCCATTCTTTTTCAGATTAAGATTTTTGGGTTGGAATTATTTCAGAGTTTTCAACCCTTGAATTCAGGATTTTCGGGGGTCAGATTTATTTTATGGCATTTGAATGCCAAAAGGGTACGGAGGTTTCTAAGAAGCTAGTGGATTGTGTAGAAAATTCTTGTGAAGAACAAATTGAGTTTAATCAGTTCAATTCCGAAGAGAAAACCAAAACAACAACAATTTTAGATCTCACATCCAAGAAAGGCATTATAACCTCTGCCAATTCGAAACACTTTTTGGGTAATGATGTTTTGCCCATTTTTCGTCCCTCATTTACCGACCTTCCTCCCGCATTGATATCTGAAATCCTTAACAGCCTTGATCCGAAAGAGCTTGGTATAGTCTCATGTGTCTCGGCAAGTCTCCGTAGGATTGCGTCTGACCACCATGTCTGGAAGAAATTCTATTGTGAGAGGTGGGGTCTTCCAACAGTTCCAACACCTCTGGGTTCAGAGTATTCAGATGAGAAGTCATGGAAGGATTTATTTGTGGAGAGGGAGTTTGGGAGTAAGACTTTTATGGGACGTTATAGCCTGGATGCTATGTATGGCCACACTGAAGCAGTTCGCACTGTTTTCCTTCTGGCCTCTGCAAAGCTCATATTCACTTCAGGGTATGACTCGGTTGTCCGAATGTGGAACATGGAAGCAGGTTTGTCGATTGCGTCGTCACCACCACTTGGCTGCACTGTCCGCGCAGTTGCAGCGGATACGAAACTATTGGTTGCTGGTGTTACCGACGGATTTATCCATGGTTGGAGGGCAGTGGAGGGGCTTCAATACTTGTTTGACCTCAGGGGTTCTCAGAGCCAGAACACAGAGTTCCGACTATGGGAACATGAGGGACCTATAACCTCTCTTGCTTTGGATCTTACGAGGATGTATAGTGGTTCATGGGACATGACTGTTCGCATATGGGATCGTTTTTCATTGAAGTGCTTGAAGGTTTTGAGGCATAGTGATTGGGTATGGGGACTTGTTCCTCATGATACTACAGTTGCTAGCACATCAGGTTCGGATATTTATGTTTGGGATTCCAGCAGTGGGAATTTGATGACCATTATTCGTAATGCTCATGTTGGTCATTCTTACGCTCTGGCGAGAAGCCACACTGGGAATTTTCTTTTCACTGGTGGAGAAGATGGTGCAATACACATGTTTGAGATTGCAAGTCATTGCGCTGAGACTGCTGTTTTTAAGGTTGCTACATGGATTCCCCACTCAGGTCCTGTGCATTCCCTTGCATTTGAGTTTCCATGGCTTGTTTCAGCTTCTAGTGATGGGAAGCTGTCACTAATTGATGTAAGAAAGCTGCTAAAGACTAACAGAAGTGCTTCAGGGACGCGTGTTTCAAGGGCTAAGCATGTGAGCCGGAATAGTGTGGAGCCCCCACAGAGGATGTTACATGTGCATGGGAAGAATCTGTTCTCAGTTGACATTGGGGCTGATCGTATAGTATGTGGAGGGGAGGACGGTACTGTTAGGATGTGGAACTTCTCGCAAGCATTGGAAATTGAGCAGAGGATTCGTGCTTTAAGAGGAATACGGTTGGAGAACAGGATGAGGCGGCGCAGGCTCCAAATAGAGATGAACAGTAAAGGTGGTTGGACTGATCAATGTTCAGTTGCAGCCAAGAAGAACCCAATTAATGGTGACAGGAGTGTTGTTTGGCACAATAAGCGTGGGATGAGCAGCAAGCTGAAGGCATAGAAGCACTGACATTGTTTGCTTCTAGGCACCACTGCCCTTTTACTCTTTGGGTATCTAATATCGATGTAGTTTTCAATTGATGGTCCAAGCAGGTCAGCTGACTCATTGTAGTTTTTTCGCTACATATTTGGATTATAACCACATGGTTCATTTAGTAGCTGATCTTGGATGCCTTGTATTATGTTGGTTGCTTTACTAAAATCATAGTTTCCATTCTTCTCTGTGTGCATGCTTGTCTCTGTTTGTGTGTGAGTCCAATATGCGGCCAATGGTTTCGTTCTGTTTGACAGTCCTTGGACCTTTTAAAACTATGTCATGCATGTGTGAATGTGTGACCCAAGATCTCCACTCTGCTTTACATTCGTCCAATATTTGGCCCAAAGTTTGTATTGTGTTTTGACAGTCATGGAATTTTTGCGAAATACGTCAATACATAAAGTGGTGTTAGTGTGGGTGCATGTGACAGCCTGAAGTTTGCATTCAGCTTTGATATTCGTGTTGACTATGTAATATGTTGGCTGGCGGCCCTCTCATGGGATCCCGGAACTCTTCTTTAACGCATCGCATCAGGACGCGTAGCTGACGACATTCTCTGTATGTCTCTTCTTCAAGTCGCATGACGACCCGCTTATTGAAGTGCTTGCTGACGAGGCTTTCGGTGGCTCACTATCTCGTCACGTCAGGACGACCTTGCGGACTCCAATGTAGTGACTTCTCTCTTCCTCTGCAACTCCTCTTGCGTGATGCTCAAATTTAGCAGTCAAGAATTTGCTCGCATTTTGGTGAATCAGATGGTAAATCTAGAGTAGAAAGGATAGTATATTGCTACATTTTTCCAATGGATTAAGTATGTATATATATATATATAATCAAAATCCCAGTCTAATGACTAGGGGTGACAATTCGTAAGTATTCGCGTGTCGGGTTCAAATAATTTCGAGGTATAAGTATAAGCAGAGACGGAACTAGTATTTTGTGAACAAATTTTGAGCGGTTGGTAATAATAATATGGAGGGAAAAGGCCTACAGAACGTTCAACCTCCCATCTAATTAACAATATTTTTAATTTTTAAATGAGACAATATCCTATAAATTATTAAAAAAATTGTCAATGTTTTAAGGCCAACCAAAAAAGATAAAAAGGATCATAAATTTTTTCAATAGAATAAAATTATTCCTATAATTTTTTTTTCTAGAAATTAAGAAAAACATACTGAAATACCTGATTGCCTGCAAGAGGGGTCTGATGGATCCTTAACCTAAGCATAAACACAAATAATCTAAGTTTCTTTCCCGATGGTCTTTAATGGATCCATAACCACTATTTTAAAAAAAATATATATTAGTAATTATTAAGGGGACACTCGCACCCAATTTGCGAAAAACAAAGTGTTCATATACATAAACACCCCAAACATGGAAGTCTTGCGCTCGCAAGCATCATATCGCAGCAGATTATTCACAGAGTGAGAGCTTTTGTTCAAAAAGAATGTCAGCATGCAGAATGAAATTTCAGATGTAGAAATTATAGAATATATATTAAACAAATTTGCGAAGAAATAGGAGTTACCCATTTTAAAAATCTACCGTTCCACCAAATAGCAAGTCTCTTGAGGGAAGTAGCTGGGGTATTGTCATTTCAAAGGGTTAGAGCTTTCACTAACGAAAACCCACTTTTGTTAGTTTAGATAACCATTTTCTGTACTAGAGTATGCCGATCAATACACAAATTCGCACTGTTTTACCACCTCACAAACTTTGCGAATCTAGGGTTTTGATTAGGAGAAACCCATGGAATTCGACGTTTACGAGTACTTGGAGAAGACGGTGGAGGAAAACGACGATCGAAACTCGAATTAAGAGGAGATACAGGAAGCGTGACATGGATGAGAACGATCCTGCTCTGGCCGATGGCGACAACCGCAAGAGCAAGAGGTCCACTGAACCAGAACACAGCAGACATTTATCGAGAGTTCATTAACCTTTAGTAGAGTGGTACCTACCTATATCTGGTAGCTTAAAGAGTGCGGGAGACAGAGAGAGACGCCTTTTTAGCCTTTTTGTCGTCCATGAGAAACAATAAAATAAGGATGCATTGGTGACCAATGCAACTCCACATGTGGAGTTGTACTGTTCACCAATCTATCAAAACTCTAGTTTAGCGTTTGAATACATAAGTTGATGGTGTGCCTTTTTATAACTTTTGTTATTTATTCTAGCTAAAAGTGAGTTTGACATAACCCACTATGAGTGCTCTTAGTGGGGGGTTAATGCTCTTCTTATTAAAAGTACCTGGTCAAGGGTTAGTGGGGGTTAATGCTTTCTTAATTTTCTTTACTTTTAGAATGACAAAATTGTTATTTACTTTCTTCTTCTTCTTTTCTCTTTTTTTTTTTTTTGAACAATTTTACCCCTCTAATATTAAAAACCACTCCTCTCTATTTGTAGACAACATGTCTCTGACGCCTATTAGCAAAATGGATTAAATGTCATTTTCTCTCATAGTGTTTGTTAAATCTCTTTCTAAGAACTCATCCCCTCTCCTTCTCTCAGCTCTCAAAATCTCGTAATGTTTAAACGTCTTTATAAAGGACCCAGCCCCTCTCTCCTTACCTCACTTGCAAAATCTGCTCTCAAGATGTATAACGATTGCCTCATTTTGCCTAATATTCCAACTAAAATTTCAGCTTAGTTTTCAGCCACCAACCCTCAATTTGCCCAAAGAGGTTCGGCGCCTCCCTCAATCGATGGTACATTTTTTCTTGCTTTTCTTTTCTTGCTTATTATTATTTTTTTCTTTAATGAATCAAATGATTTATTATTATTATTATTATTATAACTTGAATTTTTTTATTAAAAAAAAATATATATTTGTATAGAGCTTTGCCAAATTTCTCTTTGAACTCGGCAAAATGGTGAAGCAAGAAGAGCAGCATTAAATATATGGGAATTCGATGAAGATGAAATATTCTTGGTTTGGGCGAGAAGGGCAAAAAAGTTATGCGAAACATAGCTAACCACCTATACAAACTTCACCACGCAGGATATTACTGTGGGGAGCTGAAGGATTGGGTGTTCATAGATCCTCCATAAATGTATATCACATTGCCATATCCTATGAAATGTCCAAAGAACGAGTCAATACTTTGTACATGTATCCAAAACGACAGCTTTCAGTTTCGATCATTTGTGGGTATGTTGTTATTCAATGAGCCGTAGATGTGGAGGGTTGAAGACAATACGATGAAATGTTTTCCGATAGATATTCAATTATTTCTTTCCAATGTCTTCTTACTCGGTTTGAGTCAAGGTGATTTGCAGACAATAAAAGATCATAGCTTTGTTTTTGTTATATCACCTTGCAACCTTCAACGATGTGGATAAAATAAGATACATCCACCTAATCATAGAATTCCGTAACAGAAAACGTAGGTATTTTCAATTGCATGTTGGGTTGGACAAATCTGCTTATATGTTAAGGGACTGGAAAGCGAAATTATATCCCGACTCCTGATTGCATACTACTATGGAACAAACCATACAATCTCTTCCAATGAGTGATGTTGATCATTGTGGTTATTTCCTAGGATTTATTCAGAACGTCCATCATCACTTCGTAGAAAATTGTGGCTGATGAGTGCAAAATATTACATATTTAAACCCCTTAATTTACATAAGTTAATTCTTTAGCTGTGTTTTAATCTAATGTTTTGTGTTAGATTTGTGTTTTTAGTGTTTTGTAGGTTATTAAAGAAAAACGGCAACTTTAAGGTGAAAAATGCAAAGCTTGGAAGAAAACAAACTTTGAGAAGACCTAGATAATGTGATTACGTTTAACCAAATCAATGAAATGATTAAATCAGAATTTCTCTAATTGGAATCAAAATCGGATTAGATTAAATTTCAGATTCTGTATATGTCATAGTATTTTGAGCATGAGTAATGATTCACTACCACCTAAATATACAACTTTTCACCACCTTGTCTATGTGGCAAGGTGGTCCTCCACCTTAATTTATTTTTAAAAAATAAAAAAAATCAAAAAGTAGTGGGGGACCACCTTGCCACATAAGCAAGGTGGTAAAAAGTTATATATTTGGGTGGCATTGAATCATTATTCTTTGAGCATAACTTTTTTCTCAAGTATCGGTTAAAGGTGAAACTAGCGGTGTTGGAAAGCTTACTTAAAATAATACAAATCATTGTGAAACAGAATTTTCCTATTTCGGACTTCTGCTATGACAAAAGTGTCACGTATTATAAGAACGCAAATCTGGACGAATCCTATTCCTAT
Organism: Alnus glutinosa; assembly: GCF_958979055.1. Lineage (NCBI taxonomy): Eukaryota > Viridiplantae > Streptophyta > Magnoliopsida > Fagales > Betulaceae > Alnus > Alnus glutinosa. Next base: position 11,414,949 of record NC_084894.1, on the reverse strand, counting down.
TTGTACTAGGATTGCTTCCTAATTTGACTAGGAGATTGAAGTACGATTTTTATGGGATCTCTAGGGTTTCTAGGGTTTGTTTACACCCTATGAATAGACTACTAATCCTTAAGAAAAAGATGAGGGGAAGCTAGAAACCATAAATACTCTCTTTTTAGTTTAGTTTTTCTTTAGGTGTAGGTTTTATTTTTCATAATCATGTGTAGCTAATTTCTCAACTAAGGTTGAGGATGAAGCCTCATCAATGAAAAACAACAATACTTCCATGTAAATCTTTATTATCCAATTTTATTTGGTTTAATTTTTCCAATGTTTTACTTCTTTTTGATGTATGGAATGATTCTTGGATATCTTTTGTGATTTAATGATACATTTGATGATTTGAGATAATTTCACATAATTGATTACTAGGTTTTTATTTATAAAACAATTTGATTCCTCTTGTGATTTATTCTACGGATACAATTGATGTTTTGATTTAAATTGGATATCTTGTTGTGATTTACGGATACACTTAATGATTTGATTTAAATTGGATTTCTTTTGTGAATTTTGTAAAGAATGGATACATGGGATGATTTTGATTAAATATTTGAAGCATAGTAAAACATACCTTAGATTTTAATTGTGAGAACTTGGATTAATATTGATGAACATGGAGTATGTTGTTATGATTTGGTAAGCATGGAGTTCAAAACCTTAGGTCTGGTTTGGTTCGCGGAATAAGTCTTTGGAATGGAATGACTATTCTATTGGAATAGCTATTCTTTTATTTAGTCGGGACCTATTCCTTGGAATAGCTATTCCTAAGAGAATAGACAACATTTAAAAAAAAAAAAAAAAAAAAACAAAGAATTTAGATCAGATCTATCACCAATAGATTTAAGGTCTAATATATACATTTTTAAGATTTGAGTTTTTTTTTTTTCGAAAAATAAGAAATTATGTGGGTTTTTTTAGTAATTTTGGGTCACTTTCAATTGTGGTATATGTGTTGTCACCAAACTAAAGAATTGGAATAATTATTCCATTCCACTTTTCCTCATTCCCAGTAATAAATATTCATTTTCCTAATGAAATACCCATTCTGCAAACCAAACGAGGCCTTAGTACATTTTCTTTTGTTTTATTTTCCTTTATTTAATTTATGTTTCTTTTATTCACAAACAATCTCTCAATTTTTTTGGAACTAGGCTAAAATTTAATTAGTTTAGACATAAATTTTGTTTTCAAAAACACAATTCCCTGTGAGATCGACCTCGCACTTGCAATCCATTAACTGCCACCGCCCCCACATACTTACTTGGTAATATTCCTTTTTTACCCCCTCCAGAAACTTCTGCATTTGGGATCTCAGCTGGCTTTAGATTGTTGACTTTCTGCTTAATAGGACAATCACGAAACTCCTGTGCCTTTTTAGCCAAATTTATGAACGTCGTTGCAGAAACTTCCTTCAATAGCTGATCTCCCTCATTATGGTTTCCCCGTAACATATGCTCAACTAATCCAACGATCGTAATTAAATGATAGAATGCCAAATTTTAATCAATGGCCAAGATTACGAATTTGCTAGCTTGGATTAGATTTTACCATAGACGCGCATGGAGGACAAATTTTTAACATTTCTTGTTTTGCTCATTCACGCTCACCGAGTTTACATTTGAATATGTGTAGCTTTTACAATTGTATGTCTCTTGACTTCTCACTTTCATTCGCATACAGCCATATGATACAGGTATACTCATTAGTCATTAACATCTCTTTGAGTCTTTGCTCTGAGTTGTTTCAACTTTCTTCTCCAACCACTTCATTACTCCAAGATGCAAATTTATTTAAATTTTATTTGTAATTATTTTTGAAGAAATTATCATTAATAAAATTAAACTAACTCTTTTTTTCTTTTTCTTTTTTTGTACTTGGATAAATTTTTTAAATACTTGTATAAAATTTGGTCAAATAGTCATTAATAAAATTTGTTAAATTTCTTTATTTTTTTAATTTTTAACTTCAATCGTTAAATTAAATAACCCAACTCAGTTTGGCTTGTTTACACTCCTATCAGGAACATACTTAGAGCCATTACAAGTAGTTTGTATGATTAATTTACATTTTATTATTATTATTATTTAAACTTTTATTTGCTTTCTGTGACAATCCACTTATTATCTGAATTCGAAAATGGTGACTTGTGATCAGAAATGAAGAAGAAGGGGGTTGCCAAGACCAAAGAAGCGAGGTTCTATTTTGTTTTGAATTGGATTTTTTGTTATGGACTTGAATGTAGTATAGTCTTTTTTATAAATTTGATAGTAGTATAGTCTTTTGTTATATATTTCTTTTTAATATATATAATAGGTAGATATCTCAATATTTCTCCTATACTTACATAATTTATTGAGATTTCATTATTTTCAAGTACCTGTTTCTCTTCAGGGGTACCTAAAAATAATGAAATATCAATAAATTATACAAGGGTCTGTTTGAGATTTCGATCTTAATAAGTGTGATATTTAAAATGTGCGATTTCAAAAAGCAGTTTATAAAAAAATAATTTTTAAATTTACGCTTAGCATTTGGTAATATTGATTAAAAAGTGTTTTTTCTATCAATTGAGTGTTTCGATAATATTAATTTAAAAGTGCGATTTTATAAACAAATTACCAAGAAGGATTGGTCACTGAACAGTGATCTAATAAAAAAAATTAATTCATGATTGATTAAAAAAATTTAATTCATGATCGATTAAAAAATTTAATCCATGTGGACCATGTTCAGTGTTCAGTGAACAATGATCTATTAAAAAAAATTATTTCATGATCTGATCAATTAAAAAATATAAACAGTGATCGATCACTCTCTGCGCAGTGACCCATCAACAGTCACTATTAATTTTCAAAAAAAAAAATTGTGCGATCACTGTTCACTGAACTATCTATTAAAAAAATTTTAAATCGATCCATCACTGTGCAATGATCGATTAAAAAAGAAGAAGAAGTGAGTGATCAATCACGGTGCAAGCGTGCATTGTTGTGCACAATTATCAATCACACTGTCTATTCAATTTTAAATGTTCACTGATCTATTAAAAAAAAAAAAACGCGTAGTGCTTCGTCAAACATTCACTAGAAACCTGTCTCTTCAAGTTTAAACATTCCCACAAATTTAACACAAAATACACGTATATCAAGCACATTTCACCTCCTTTTTATCTTTCTTTTTCATCATTTACGCATATCAAAGCGCATATAAGGTACCATCTACCCTTCTTTCTCAACATATATCTTTGAAGTTTATCAAACCAAAAGTAGGGTTGGCAAAACGGGTCACCCGACACGACCCGTTTACGAGCCGTTAAGACCCGTGACCCGTTTAGCCTAGACCCAGACACGACCCGTTTATGTTAACGGGTCGGGGATCCAGACACGACACGACACGATAATTTCACGGGTCACCCAACACGACCCGTGAGACCCGTTTACCATAATGGGTCGAATCGGGTCAACAGACCCGACACGACCCGTTTGACCCGTTTAGCTTAAAAGTTTTTTTTTAAAAAAAAAAAAACATTTTTGTAATTACTTTTTTTTTTGTGGGGGGGGGGGGGGGGGGAGCGGGAATTTTATTAATAAATAAATTAAAATCAGCTGCTAAAATCACAAAAGTCAGAAATTGGCAGGGTAAAAAAAATAAACTAAAATCTGTAGCTTTTGCATTTCAACCGAAAAGAAGAAGAAGAAGGCAAGCAGCAGTTGTGAGTCTTGTGATTAGTTTAACCGTGTGGGCTCCAGTGCAACTTCCTCAAGGAGGTACTGAATTCAGAGGAAAAAAATTAAGGGAAGAATAAAAGAAAATCATGACATTGTTCAGCCAATAGATGTTGGAATGTAAAATTTCATCCGTGGAAGGGCTCTTACACAAAAGAGTGATTGAAAACGCCTAGTATTTGCTTGGAGCCTTGGATGTCAATCCTGCAAATAACCATACAATGATCATTACAGCAACGTATTAAAGTCCTACTTACCATTAATCTAAACAAGGGATTGCCAAGCACAAACAAAGAATATTGTCACATGATTACTCCAAAAGAAGAAGAAGAGACTCGATAATAACAGCAATAAAAAACAACAATGACAACAATAATAAATAAAAATTCAGGGCCCTCGAGAAAAGTTTTAAAACCCATTTGTCAAATTGTCGGCACCCTAATTCTCAACTGCAATGAAAATTAAATACAGAAGAAATCTTATAAACCATTCATGAAACTACAATAAAGGTAACAGTATAAAAATGAATTTACTGCTGTCCTTTTGATTTTCGAGGGAGATTATCACTTATCAGGCAGGGAGGGGGTTCAGAGAAATCATGGGTTACAGGGCAGACTGCAGAGAGGATCAAGAATAAGCAAACTGCAGTACACCAAATATTAGTTTAAGCTACAAAAAGCATGGCTGCATGATTATACAGAAAAAGCATGGCTGCATGATTATACAGAAACAGCGATGGTAAAAAAGGCTTGATGCTGGAAATGGAGAGTAGAAGCTATGAATACTTTCTTCCAAAGCATAAAAAAAAAAAAAAAAAAAAAAAAAATGCAATAATATTACATTTTACAGTAGGGGATACTGTCAAGTTTTTGTTATGTTGCGTTCAGCATCCAAACAAAAAATTGATCTTCATAGAACAAGTGATACCTAACACTTTGCGCAATACAGAGATGGAGGAGAGCAAACAAAAACAGACAATTTGAAATAACTGAGGACAACACAAATATCCTTTTCTCCAAAACCTCAGAAGTCAACACAAAGGACAGAGTGAAACTAAACTTTAAAAATCTTTCCATCAGCATTATTTACAAGAGGCACTCAACATTCAATTGAAATTGGAAATACTGCATTGCAACTCCAAACGTTATCAGTAATCAGCTTGATAATAGCCAATCAACCACTTATAATCCACATATATTTCCAATATTCGTACCATAAAACATTTGTAGCACCTTGAACAAGAGCAGATGAGTAACGGAGGAGGACTTCAGAATTGTCAAGTTGAACTTCAAACAGCTGCAAAAGAAAACAAGAAATATGTACTGCTCAACAACATAGGAATGTCGGTGTAGAGGAATAAATAAGTAAATCATCACAGGCCTTCAATGAATAAGGCAGATTTTTTGTTTTTTTGATAGGTAATAAACGAAATAGCATTAAAAAAGTATAAAGACGCGCCTAAGTATACAAGGAGTAAACAAAAATGGCACCAAAACAAAAGAAAATCAGAAAACAAAAAAAGAAACTCCAAAAAACCCAAGAATATCTGGGAGCCTCAACACAAATATCTGGGAGCCTCAACATGTGTTAGACATGGTTGCAATGTTTCAAGAATATTATTATTTTTTTTTTTTCTTTCAAAAAGTAATGTTTCAAGAATATTATTAAGAATAAAATTCCCAAACTTTAGGACATAAAAGTGATAAAACTGATAGTGAAACTTATTGTATCCATGACGAATGTAATCAGTTTTTTCTTTTTGAATTGTTACAATTGTCAGTGGTGCTACACAAATCAAGTAGGCCATTTTGAAAGTATATTCTCAAATTAGAAAAGATTGAATATGTGCCAAATTCATGTTTCATGTCCTTCACATAGCTATAGCCAACAACTAAGTAGTCTAATTCCAGAAATTTCCAATGGGAAAGTTTTCTCTAGGGAGAATAAATTTAAAATGACAAATTAAACAATCAATATGATGCACCTAAATGCATGCACATGGGCGCATACGAATACAAATACACATACTCACTTCTTGATTTTAATTTTACCAGATTTGGTATATAAATTATAGCAAGAGACAAGATGCTTTTCTTCTCCAACAGCTTCAAAAATAAACCTTCATCTAGTAAACCATCATATTTCAACAAGAACCACATTGCAAACTTCACCTATAATCATAAATTTAATAAAAATAAAATAAAAAATAAAAAAGATACCTGAAATGTAACTCCTTTTTCAGTGATGTCGGCTAAATGCAATAATGATACCTGAAAACATAAGCAAAAATAAATTATGAGCTTGAACTGCATATGTTATCAAACCAGAGTAGATATTGTCATAATTTACATTAAAAGGTGATAACAACCATTTGAAAGCCACCGGAATCTATTAGCAATGCTCTAGGCCAGTTCATAAATTTGTGAAGACCCCCCCATTCATCAATAAGCTCAGAAGTAGGACGAAGCGCCAAATGATAAGTATTTCCTAGTATTTCCAAAAACAACCAAAAGGAAAATAATTAACAAGACAAAATTTGGCTTTCTTTTCCCTTCCTTCATCTTTTTAGCAACCAAACATTGACAGAAACAAAAAACCCACAAAAAATAAGTGACTAGTAGACTAGCACCAAATCATCTTTAAACTCCTACTCCTACTCCTAATCTCCTAGTAGACTAGCACCAAATCACTTAATATGTTTAATTGTTTAATCAAATAACAAAAAAAAAAAAAAAAAAAACTACATCATCATTACAATTTACAAATTTACAAATACAAAAAACTAAATCATAATTGTCCACTCTTGAGTCTTGACATGCCCATCTTTGTCATTCAGCTCCAATACCTAAAGGAAAAAAATAGAATAATTACGTTGGGAGGTGAAAAAGTTTAAAATGTCAACTAACATCATTTACTTTCTACAATTCAATATCAATCTAACAGATTGTACCATTCTACCTCACATGCTAAAACACAAACAATAACATAAAAATAATAATAATAAAAAAAAAGAATAGGGGATCTCACAGGAACTGCTACTATCTAATGTCAAAACATCATCTTCTTCGCTATCCACCTTCATTGAAGTTTGTTCTATATCAAAAGATAAAAGAAATTAATTTCATTAAAATAAGATGAAAAAATACAAGAAAATTAAAAAATTAAAAATGCAAACTTATATTACCTTGCTCTCCATATAACCAATCTCTAGTGCAAACCAATGCCTCGACAATATCAAGCTTGAGTGAACTCCTATACTGATCAATCACACGTTCACCAATACAAAAAGTGGATTTTGAAGCAACAGTAGAAATGAGAATACTCAAAACATCACGAGCCATGGCAGCTACTTCAGGATAGCGAAATTCATTTCCTTTTCAAAATGAAAGGATGTCAAATGTGGGGTTCTTCTCCAAATGTTTGGGTTCATCCAAATAAAGTTCCAATTGTGTCTTTTGTGCATCAGGATCGACTCCATCAAATGCTAGAAAATCCTACATAAAAAAAAAGATAAAATAAACATAAAATTAGTAAGTGATTATATATATATTTATATTAAGTTACTACTTACTAACAAACTAAGAATTTATGAAACTTGTGATATTATTTACCTTTTCCCAATCTGAACCTTCTTGAAGCTGAACAACTGTGGAGCTTGAAGTTGTAGGAACACTATACTCCATAAAAAGTTTGGTTAGCGTCTTTGTCACATTCTCATACTCTTGAGAATCAGCTCCATAAATCCTTGTATAATAATACTTTACAAGGCGCAACTTGTAACGAGGATCCAAGACAACTGCAATGGCCAACACCAAATTGAATTCTGACCAATATTTCTCAAATTTAGAGATCATTTGACTTGCCATTAATCTTTTATATCCATCATCACTCACAAGCTCTTGCTTCAAATTCACATAAATCAATGCTACCACGGGAAAGTATAGATTGGCTGTGGGATATTTGGTACCAGAAAATGCACATGTAGCACGATAAAAGCATCCCAAGAAACTACTGATATCAATCACCTTTTCCCACTCAAGTGCATTAGGACAAAATGTATAATTTTTATCAGTCATCTCCAAATAAGCAAAAGCACGCCTATAATGAATTGCACTTTCAAGCATAAGATATGTCGAATTCCATCTAGTTGGCACATCTTGTTTTAATCCTTTGTTACTATCCAATGACATTTGATTGACAGCTTGAAGAAAACTTTGTTTTCTCACTTGTGATCCTCTAAAATACTTAACACTATCTCGAATCTTTTGGATAGTATCAGTGATCTCTCTCAATCCATCTTGCACAATCAAATTAAGGATATGGGCACAACAACGCATATGAAACAAATCACCATCACAAGGAAGGACTTTCTTCATGTCTAATTTTGGTTTGAGGTTCACAACACACAAATCATTCGCAGAAACATTATCTAAAGTTATAGAGAAAACCTTTTTATCAATCCCCCATTCTTCTAGCAAACTACATATCTTTTCAGCCAAAGATGCACCATTATGTGGTGGGGGCATAAATGAAAAGCTTAATACCCTTTTAGATAATACCCAATTCTTGTCAATGAAATGAGCAGTGAGGCAAATATACCCATCAGTTTTCAAAGAATTCCACAAATCTGATGTCAAACTAATCCTCCCAGGACAAACATTTAACAAAGACTTGACCTTTTGTTTCTCCAACATATGCATCTTAATCAAATCAGCCTTAGCAGTATTTCTACTAATTAATGGTACATCACTACGCAAGTATCTATGCACTTCTCTTACACCATCATATTCAACATAGGAAAAAGGCAAATCATGCTTAATTATTGTACCAACCAACAATTCTCTATATCTTTTGGGACAAAATTTTGAAGCACTTACTGACAAAGTTCCTTGATCTCCAGATATGAGCATTTGCTGAATATCTTGATCAGTTTTCCCCCCACAAACCTTCATATGCTTCTGTAGATTTCTAGTTCCATGTGAACTATTAGCTATATACTTATGATCACAAAATTTGCATTTTGCCCATATCCTTTTGTCATTAGGATCCGTAGAAGGGAGTTCATCGAAATGAGTCCAAACTGTTGAGGTCTTCCTACGCTTCTTCTGGACCTTTTTTGTTGTCATCAGATTCGTATGAACAGAAGAATCCTCCATTGTATCTATCTCAACTACATCGTCATCGAACACAACCGAATTTTCGTTAATCACCTACACACATAATCGTTAGTAAGTTAGAATGAAAAAAAATAATAATATGAATTTCAATTTCTTTACTACTCAACTAAAAAGCTAGAAGACAGAGAGAGAGAGAGAGAGAGTAGGTAAGACTTCTACATCAAAGTATGTGCAATTAAAAAGTTTAAGCAATTAAGTTTTATCCTATAAAATGGACTTTAAACATTTATATTTTATAATATGTGAATATATGATTTGGTATTTTGGTTGACCAAACTATAAGACGCCTAATAATAACTAATGAAGCAATTAAGAATTTTCAACAACTTTCCTCTTTTAAGTGAGGAAAGAAAAGCACAATCATGATGACAAAGTTAAAAAAAAAAGGCTCACTTATGTGATTATGTCAACTTCTTTATTGTGATATTCACTTTCTCGAAAAAGTTCACTTTTATCATGCTTTCACTTTTTATCATGCTCTTTTGTGTTCATAATAGTTAGAGAGAGAGAGAGAGAGAGAAGCATTACAAAAAGACTAAGTAGGGGAATATCAAATGTGACAAACTTGTCAGCGTTTGAACGGCACAAAACTTTTAATTTCATGTTGGGTTCATATCAGGTTCGTGGGTAATATAAAAAATTATCTTCCTAAATTTTAGGGTGACATCATCTTAATTCTATAGTAATGCACTAAATAACATTATTCTTTTCAAAATTGGATTCAAGTGAGATATTTTCTTTAATTTTGTTCAAAAATGCACTTTTAACCTACAGAATTGCATGGCCAAACGGACTAAAGATGGGGTTTGGAAATTTCTATAATTTGGATCTTGATTTGTAGCCATCGTACTGTTTTTGGATAAGAATTTTTTGAGATGGGAGTCTTCTGTTCAAACAGAAATTTTCTTTTTAGGATTCCTATAATTTGAAATGCATCAAGAAAGAATCCAAAACATAAAATACTTTTCAAAATTCAAAACTTTTTTATAAAACTTTTCGCACATTCTTCTTGTAAGAATATTTTGACAACTTATATATTGTTAAAAGAAACTTAAGAGGGGCAGGCTACGTGACAATCCTTAGTTGAGGAGACTGGGGTGGTTGGACGGCCATCCGATTTGGTCATGGGGTGTTTTGAAAATGAGATTCAATAGTCTCTTTTTTACATGATTGACATATAGAGATCAAAATGTACATTCCAAAACAATATTCAGGATTGAGAGAATAGCAGTCCCATTGCAAGGGCGTGAAATTTGCAACATTTGATCAGGTCCCCAAATTCTGGTAAAAATATTTTGGACTGGAAGTCACAGTAACAAATTCATGACGGTGATGAATTTTTTTTTTTGTTTTTTTGTTTTTTTGGTCTGAAGATAACACCATGACTAAAGAAATAACGATGAACTCGATCAATTGCATTTGTTGTGTTAACTATGTATATCAAAATCAAGATCAGTAAACCTAATTGACCTATGTGTAAGGGAATGCATTGACACAATCTCTGAATCTCACAGTGATGTAGCCATGTAGGATTTTGAACAAGCAGGCAACTGAGACAAGCATCACAGATTATCGGATGATTCGGATTATGATTTTATAATTTATAGTTTATACCCACAAATCCACAATAATGAGGCTATAAAAAATTGAAAATAGAAATCAACTAACATATTACCGGCAGACCCGGCGGTACCGGACGCGACATCGGCCGGAGAGAGAGCGGAACGCTGGTAGAGAGACGGGGAGAACGGAGGCTTGAGAGAGAGAGAGAGCGTCGAGCGCGGGCTGCACGACGACTTGCGGACTTGGCGAGGCTGAAGGAGAAGAGAAGGGTGGTGGCGCGGCGGCGCGGCGACTCGGCGAGGCTGAAGGAAAAGAGAAGGGCGGCGGCTGAAGGGAAAGAAAAAGCTAGGGTTTGCTCACTTTTCCGATTTTGATTTTTGAATCTTTTGAGTTTTGACGTTTTGTTTGTTTTTCTACTTTTTTGAGCTTTTTTTACTTTTCTAAACTTTGAATCTTTTGTTTTCAGATAATAATTAAATAATAAATTAATAATTTGCCCATTTGGAAATTGGATTTCCTTTCGGGCTTTCAGGCGCTTTCCACTTTTCCAGCCTTTCTTTCCCGATTACTTTTCCTGTTTTCCAATTTCCAGCTTTCCCCTCCCCCCAACTTTATTAAGTTTATTTCTCATTCGGTAATTTACTAATTTCAGATTTCACTATTTCAAACTTTCAGTAATTCTACTAATTATTCTACAGTTTCTACAATTCTACTAATTCGGTTCGGCCATTCGGCCCATTCCAGATTTCCATTTTTCCACCTTTCGGCTTTCTCCGGTTTTTTTTTTTTTTTAATTTTAAAAAAAAAAAAAAAAAAAAAACCTAATCGTGTATGGCGGGTCACCCGCGACCCGACCCGCCAGACCAATATAAACGGGTCATAAACGGGTCGACCCGTTTATGACCCAAACCCGTTTAAGGTCGACCCAAACCCGCTAATTTCGTGTCGTGTTGTCGGGTCGTGTCAAAATTGCCGGCCCTAACCAAAAGCACATATAAGCTACCTTTTAACCTTCTTTCTCAATGTAAATCTCTGAAGTTTATCAAAGCATTTTCATTTGTTCAAACAAAACCACATAAACGGGCAAGACAGTACAAAACTTTGCAAAAGCAGAGTATCACCGATCATAAGGTAAGATGCTTACCTGAGATTTGGATACAAGATGCAGGAAAGAACGGTAGTCTGGAGTAGGCCAACGCCAGTGAGAAAGAGAAGAGAGGCAGAGAGAAGATGAAGAAGAAGAAGAAGAAGAAGAAAAAAAAAAAAAAAAAAGGTTTTAACATTTTAGGTGGGTATTCTTGGAATTTTTTTTTCCTTCCTGCTCAAAAATTTGGTAACTGTTTCACCAAATATTTGCTATGCGAAATCGTAATTTTGGTTTAAATTCGCACTTTTTCAATTAAGCACCTCCTAACTCGCTACCAGAAATCGTTATTTTTTTTCATGATTTTAGAAAATGCAATTTTAAATCGCAATCCCAAACAACCCACATTTTGCAATTTCCTTTAAAATCGCAGATTATTCTTGCAATAAGCAATCCCAAATGCACCATAAGTATAGAATAAATATTGAGATCTCAATAAATTATATATTTATTGAGAGTATAACCCTGAAAAGGAACAGGTACTTGAAAATAATGAGATCTTAATAAATTATGTAAGTACAAGGGAATCAATAACTTATGTAAGTACAAGAGAAATAATGAGATCTCAATAAATTAGTAGCTAAGAAATGTGTAATTTTTCGCTTAATAACAAAATTCAACAACTATGATGACTTCATAAAAGTAGAGGAAATACTGGTACATAGTCACTGTCGGACAATAAACCACTATAAATGGCTTTTGTGTTAAATATATTTCGTCAGTAGTAGAGTGAGTCTTGAGATCAAAATGACAGAGGTTGACGCATTGATGAATCAAACACTGCCACAACGTACAGATATGTGATTTGTTGAAGCATTCAATAAATAAATAATGGAGAAGGATCCTCCCCATTTCAAATTGGTTATACAAGAAAGGTAAAATTGTTTAAAAAAATAAAATAAAAATAACAATTTTATCCCTATTATTATAACCAACCAACTCTTGAAAGAACACTAAATAAGGTCCTTACTTTTAGAAGAACAAAATTGTTATTTCTTTTCTCTTTTTTTAACAATTTTATCCCTCTAATATTTAAAAACCTCTCCTCTCTATTTCAAATCATTCTCCGTGAACAAGGTACTTTCTGATAAGCTTGATTGCCATTAATTGCACCACTCTTTAAGCTTGCAGACTCTATAGTCAAAATATACAACTGTAGACTTCGAGTCTAAAACGCCTATTAGCAAAATGGATTAAATATTTTTTCTCTTGTAGTATTTGTTAAATCCTTTTCTAAGAACACATCCATTTCTCCTTCACTCAGCTCTCAAAATGTAGTGTTTAAACGTCTTTCTAAGAGGCCCAACCCCTCTCTCCTTCCCTCATTCGCAAAATATGCTCTCAAGATGTATAACAACTACCTCTTTTTGCCTAATATTCCAATGAAAAGTTTCCAATTTCAGCTTAATTTTCAGCCACCAACCTTTAATCTGCTCAAAGAGGCACATCGCCTCCCTCAACCGATAGTACATTTTGTCTTGCTTTTCTTTTCTCTCTTGGTTTTTTTTTTTTTTTAATGAATCATATGATTTTTTATTATTATTAAAACTTGATTTTTAAAAAAAAAAAAACAAAAAACTTGTATAGAGCTTTGCCAAACTTCTCGCTGAAGTTGATGAAATGGATGAAGCAAGAAGAGCTGTATTAAATATATAAGAATTCGATGAAGACAGGAAATCTTCTCGTTTTGGGCGAGAAGGGAAAAATAATTATGCGAGACATAGCCAACCACCTGTGCAAACTTCACCACGCAGGATATTACGGTAGAGAGCTGAAGGATCGGGTGTTCATCTATCCTCCGAAAATGTATATCAAATTTTCATATCCTGTGAATGTCCAGAGGATGAGTCAATACTTCATACGGGTATCCAAAACGACAGCTTTCAGTTTCGATCCTTTGTGGGTATGCTGTTATTCAATGAACCGCAGATGTGGAGGGGTTGAAGAGAATAAGGTGAAATGTTTTCCAATAGATATTCAATTCTTTGTTTCCAATGTCTTCTTACTTGTTTTGAGTCAAGGTGATTTGTTGATGGTAAAATATCATAGTTTTTTTTTTTTTTTTTTTTTTTTTTTTTGTTATATGACCCTGCAACCTTCAACGCTGTGGATAAAATAAGATTCATCCACCTAATCATGGAATTCCGTAACAAAAAACGTAGGTATTTTCAATTGCATGTCGGGTTGAATAAATCTGCTTATATGTTAAGGGACTGTAAAGCAAAATTATATCCCAACTCTTGTTTGCATACTACTATGGAACAAACCTTACAATCTCTTCCAATGAGTGATGTTGATCATTGTGTTTATTTTCCTAGATTTATTCGGAATGTCCATCATCACTTCATTGAAAATTGTGGCAAAACGGTATTTAGTTTCATTTAAATTTGTCAATTTGGATAATTAAATAACTTGTCTATATTAATACATTTTTTTTTGTTTTTTATTTAATGACAGTTTAAATTTCACAATGAGTTTGATTCACAAATCGATATTTTATATCTGGCGTATTGTTTAAAGATCTTAGATGCAACTATGAGAGCTTTTCACAACACTGAGAAGTTGTTTGGTTGTAGATTGTTTGACATGATTAATAAATTGTCGTTCGGGTTTAAACCAGGAACATACTTAGAGCCACTACAGGTAGTTTGTATGATTAATTTACAATTTATGATTATTATTTTTTAAACTTTTATTTGCATTCTGTGACAATCCACTTATTGTCTGAATTCAAAAATGGTGACTTGTGATCAGAAATTAAGAAGAAGGGAGTTGACCAAGACCAAAGAAGCGAGGTTTGTGTAAGTTCTATTTTGTTTTAAATCGGGTTTTTTGTTATAGACTTGAATGTATGGTCTTTTTTATAAACTTGAGAGTAGTATGGTCTTTTCCTATATATTTCTTTTTAACTTATATAATTTATTGATATCTCAATATTTCTCCCATACTTACATAATTTATTGAGATCTCATTATTTTCAAATACCTATTCCTATTTAGGAATACCTGAAAATAATGAGATCTCAATCAATTATGTAAGTATATAAGACATATATTGAAATCTCAATAAATTAGTAGCTATGGAATGTGTAATTTTTTGCTTTACAACAAAATTCAACAGCTGTGATGACTTGATGAAAGTAAAGGAATTACTGAAAATACTGGTTCGTAGTCACTGTCGGACAATAAACCACAATAAATGGCTTTGGTATTAAATATATTTCGTCAAAAGTAGAGTGAGTCTTGAGATCAAAATGACCGAGGTTGACGCATTGATGAATCAAATACTGCCCACATACAGATATGTGACCAATTGAAGCATTTGATAAATCAATAATGGAGAAGGATCCTCTCCATTTTAAATTGGTTATACAAGAAGGGTAAAATTGTTTAAAAAAATGAAAATAAAAAATGACAATTTCATCCCTATTATTATAACCAACCGACTCTTGAAAGAACACTGAACAAGGCTTTACTTTTAGAAGGACAAAATTGTTATTTTTATTTTTATTTTTTTTAACAATTTAACCCTTCTAATATTAAAAAACCGCTCCTCTCCATTTCAAATCTCTCTCCCTAAACAAGGTCTTTTCTGACAAGCTTGATTCCCATTAATTGCACGACTCTCTAAGCTTGCAGACTCTATAGTCAAAAGGTACAATTGTAGACAGGTGCAAAATGAACGCCAATTAGCAAAATGGATTAAATGTCCTTTTCTCGTAGTGTTTGTTAAATTCCTTTCTAAGAACCCATCCCCTCTCTCCTTCCATCATCTCTCAAAATCTCGTAGTGTT
Organism: Alnus glutinosa; assembly: GCF_958979055.1. Classification (NCBI taxonomy): domain Eukaryota; kingdom Viridiplantae; phylum Streptophyta; class Magnoliopsida; order Fagales; family Betulaceae; genus Alnus; species Alnus glutinosa. The sequence continues at coordinate 11,399,508 of NC_084894.1, read as the reverse complement.
TAAATGTCTAAGGAACCCAACCCCTCTCTTCTTCCCTCACTCGCAAAATTTGTTCTCATGATGTATAACTACTACCTCATTTGTCTAATATACCAACTAAAAGTTTACGATTTCAGCATAGTTTTCAACCACCAACCCTTAGTCTGCCTAAAGGGTTTTGGCGCCTCCCTCAACCAATGGTACATTTTTTCTTGCTTGTCTTTTTTTTTTTTTTTTTTTTTAATGAATGAAATGAATTTTTTTTTATCATTATTATTATAACCTGATTTTTTTTTTTGAAAAAAAAGTGTTCATTGATCCTCCGAAAATGTATATCACATTTCCGTATCCTGTAGAATGTCCAGAGGACGAATCAATACTCCGTACATGTATCCAAAACAACAGCTTTCATTTTCGATCCTTTGTGAGTATGTTGTTATTCAATGAGCCGTAGAAGTAGAGGGTTGAAGACAATAAGTTGAAATGTTTTCCAATAGAGATTCAATTCTTTCATTCCAATGTCTTTTTACTAGGTTTGAATCAGGGTGATTTGTAGATGGTAAAAGATCATAGCTTTTTTTTTTGTTATATCACCTTGCGACCTTTGACGCTGTGGATAAAATAAAATTCATCCACCTAATAATAGAATTCTGTAACAAAAAACACAGGTATTTCAATTACATGTCAATTCCGTAACAAAATCTGCTTATATGTTAAGGGACTAGAAAGCAAAATCATATCACAGCTCTTGTTTGCATACTACTATGGAGCAAACCTTACAATCTCTTCCAATGAGTGATGTTGATCATGGTGGTTATTTTCCTGAATTTATTCAGAACGTCCATTATCACTTCATTGACAATTGTGGCAATAAGGTATTTAGTTTAATTTAAATTTGTCAGTTTGGATAATTAAATAACTTGTATATATTAATACAAATTTTATTTTTTTGGTTTTTATTTAATGACAATTGAAATTTCACGAGGAGTTTGATTCACAAATCGATATGTTGTATTCAGCGTATTGTTTAAAGATCTTAGATGTAGCTTTGAGAACTTTTCACAACACTGAGAAGCTATTTTGGTTGCATATTGTTTGAAGTGATTAATAAATTGTCATTTGGGTTTAAACCAAGAACATACTTAAAAGCACTGTAGGTAGTTTGTATGATTAATTTATAAGTTATTATTATTAGTATTATTTAACTTTTATTTGCATTATTTGACAATCCACTTATTGTTTGAATTCGAAAATGGTGACTTATGATCAGGAATGAAGAAAAATGGGCTGACCTAGACCAAAGAAGCAAGGTTTGCGTAAGTTCTATTTTGTTTTGAATTGGGTTTTTTGTTATTGACTTGAATGTAGCATGATCTTTTTTATGAACTTGACAATAGTATTGTATTTTGTTATATATTTTATTTTAACATATATAATTTATTAAAATCTCAATATTTCTCATGTATTTACATAATTTATTGAGATCTCATTATTTTCAGGTACCTTATTATCTTTAAGGAATACCTGAAAATAATGAGATCTCAATAAATTATGTAAGTATATGAGAAATATTTAGATCTCAATAAATTATATATTTATTAAGAGTTACACCTGAAAAGGAACAGGTGCCTAAAAATAATTAGATCACAATAAATTATGTAAATACAGAAGGAATAATGAGATCTCAATAAATTAGTAGCTAAAGAATGTGTAGTTTTTCGTTTTACAACAAAATTCAACGACTGTGAGACTTGATGAAATCGAAGAAAATATTAGTATGTAGTCAATGTCGGACAATAAACCACAATAAATGGCTTTGGTGTTAAATATATTTCGTCAATAATAGAGTGAGTCTGGAGATCAAAATGACCGAGGTTGACGCATTGATGACTCAAACACTGCCACGCGTACAGATATGTGATCTGTTGAAGCATTTAATAAATCAATAAGAAAAATGTTAGATTTACAACACCAATACAACAACTGTACAACAATCCCTCACATGAGGGTGGGTCCCACATACTGGGACCCACCCTCATGTGAAGGGTTGTTGTACAGTTGTTGTATTGGTATTGTACAAGAATCAAATCACAATCAATAATGGAGAAGGATCCTCCCCATTTCAAATTGGTTATACAAAAAGGGTAAAATTGTTTAAAAAAATGACAATTTTATCCCTATTATTATAACCAACCGACTCTTGACAGAACACTGAAAATTTTAGGAGAAAGGGAGGACAAAAAGAAAAAGGTAAAATTTGTAGGAATAAAAGTAATTTTGGAGTGTCCATTTCATAAAAATAAAGTCATAAGAAATTTTCAAAATTTATAACATTTTTAAAATTTCGCAGGGGCCTAGAATCCCCCAAGGTTAGGGGCAGTTCTACTTCTTATTATAAGACTATATAGGTCAACCTTAATCCGGCATATTTAATTAAATGGTCAGAACCTTGAATCTTAATCTGTTAATTTCGTATCGCGTTCGCGGGTCGTGTAAAAAATTGGCATCCCTTCTATACAATGTCGGGTTCACGTTCTGTCGAGTCATGTGTGTTCGACTATATAGATCAACCATAACTTAACCTATTTAACTAAACCGGTCATCTGTTAATTTCATGGGGGTTCGCGAGTTGTTTTAAAAATTTGCTTGCCCTACCCATAAGTATAATAATTGGTCATCATGTTGTTTATTTAATGATGCACTCGTTGAGGATCTATCCAAATCTTATACAAAGTAGTTATGATCATTTGAAATGTAGTTAAGTTATTTTATGATGCACATGTATGTTAGACAAATACAAATTCCAGGATATGAGGAGCGCATGCTGCGGGGCAGGCTTGCACAGAGAGATGATCGAGTGTCTGTCACCAGATATGGCGTGCAACCAAGCTTCAAATTATGTGTGGTACTGGGACTTGTACAACCCTATACGGGCAGTTGACTCCTTGTTAGCCGATTCTATATTTATATATAGATATATTATTGCATGTGTTGATATATATATATATATATACCTTCTCCTTACAAGCTCCCAGGGATTGATGTCTATCAATTTTTCCCGATTTTGATTGGGATGAAAACTTTCCTCGCCCATCTTCGATGGCACACCCGGCCAAACTACAGGCTCCTGTAGAAGAACAGCTGAAAGTGAAGGTTGACAAGGATGATGATGATGATGGGGTCGTCGATCAGGTATTGTGTCAGTCTCAAAGCCAGGGTTGTCTGGGATTTTGGTGTGATCAGCTGTCGTCGAAAGTGAAATACGTAACTCGAATTCCTCAGACTGCCCATCATCGTCATTACCCAGCGCTATTTCGATGTATGATTCTTCATCATCATCATCATCGGCACTTGCAAAATCGTCATCCTCGGAGAAAACTGCCGGAGCGGAGTTGAAATCACAGCAGGTGAAGAAGCAGAAACTGTCTTCGCGGTCTAGCTGATCTCGCGACTAATTGATGCTAATGCCCATCACAATACCAAGGACGAATTAACGAAGCTGTTGAAGCAATTAAAGTTAAGCTATTCCACAGTACTTGTGAATTGTGATTTGTGAAGGTTGGTGCAAAAACAACTTTGGGCAGTCAACATATTTATAAGTCATCAATTTGGATAGTCTAGTCTAATTAAGATTATTGGAATACTTTATTTTCTCGTTGGACCACGGCCCACTGGACTACTCTACTATAAACTCTCAAGGTGGTCCAACCTTTGATTGTAAGCATGCGCGTTCACAACAGTATCCGCTCCAGAAGTAGGGAAATTTTTGTTGCCTTCGTCTCCGCCCATTTATATATGAGATAATTGCATTATTGATTTTCTGTGGTATGTTATAATTATTTTTTATTCTTTATGATTTAAAAAGTTCATGGGAGGTCCTTATAGTAAGCAATAATTACAAATCGATCATTGGCATCAAATTCCGTTAAAATTTTTGACAGATTATGTTAAATGCCACGTCAGCGCCACTTCAGACCAATAAGAATGCGGCACGTGTCCATCTTAATAAAAAAAAAATTATTAAAAAATAAATAAATATACTTATTTTTTAAAAAAATATTAAAATTCAAATTCAAACAAAAAACAAAAAAAAAAAAAAACAAAAAAGCAAGGGGTGGTTTGACGTGGCATTTAACAAAATTTGTCAAAAAATTTAACAAAATTTGACGCCATAGATCGATATGTAATTATTGCTTACCACAAGGACCTCCTATGAACTTTTTAAACTATAAAGAGTGAAAAATAATTATGGCATACCGCATGGACCAATTGTACAATTATTATTATATATATATATTCAAACAAGTCCTTTCTCAATTCTCACAACTCACAAGTAACAATGACGTACGAACCCACCCATACATATATATATATATATATATATAAACGAGAGTCTTGAGTCTCCCTACTATGAAGTTGAATTTTGAATGAAATTGGGGCGGTCTATCTTAATCCATCGTTTTCTCCAAGGAATAAAGATCCACAGAAATTTGAATCACTAATGTGAGAAAACCTATATAAAATTCATATGATCTATAATCTTAACATTCGGACAAATAAATTAAATCTCAAATTAACTCTCTCACCTCTAATTTCTACCCATATTGCTAATAATTTGAACAACTAAATTTACAACCATTCGCTGGTAGACTCCCATTTTGTCCTTTTGTACGCCAGAAGTCCTTGAAAGCATGGTAAAATAATAAAATAACAAATTTAAAAACAGGGAAAACTGGAATCCAATGTTAAAGTTGTCTGATCGGAAACGAAACCAAGTAAAATATTATTCAAATATTGCATCCATCACTTCACTTTATACTAAACCTAATGCACGAATTCAAAAAACTTCACCATCCATCTCCAGCTTCTCCGCAGCTCGCGATTGCATTGCTTTCTCGTAATCAAACCCTAGAAACTCAGAAACCACCCCCCCAATGGCGTCGCTATCCCACCCGTTCCACACCAGCACCACCTTCTATCTTCCCCTCCATACCAAGACTAAAACCCACTCTCGCTCTCTCACCATCAAGGCCTCCAAGTCCACCAACCCACCCCTCCCCGGCCGCAAGCTCCGCGCCGCGGTCATAGGCGGCGGCCCTGCTGGATCCTCCACGGCAGAGGCCCTGGCGGCCGGCGGCGTGGAGACCTTCCTCTTCGAGCGCAGCCCACCCTCGACCGCCAAGCCCTGCGGCGGCGCCATCCCGCTCTGCATGCTCAGCGAGTTCGACATTCCCTCCCACCTCATCGACCGCCACGTCACCCAAATGAGGATCTTCTCCCCCTCCAATCTCTCAGTGGACTTCGGCAAGACCCTCAGGCCCAACGAGTTCATCGCCATGCTGCGCCGCGAAGTACTGGATTCCTTCCTCCGCTCCCGCGCCGAGTCCCGCGGCGCCAACCTCGTCTCGGCCCTCGTCACGAACCTCGAGGTCCCCACCTCTCCCGCCGCGCCGTACGTCGTGCACTACACGGCTGACAACTCGCGCCGCTCTCTGGCCGTGGACGTTGTGATCGGCGCAGACGGCGCCAATAGCCGAGTCGCCAAGTCCATCGACGCCGGGAGCTACGCCTGCGCCATCGCGTTTCAGGAGAGGATCAAACTGCCGGACGAGAAAATGGAGTACTACGAGAATCTGGCCGAGATGTACGTGGGGAGCGATGTCTCGCCCGATTTCTACGCGTGGGTATTTCCCAAATGTGACCACGTGGCAGTGGGCACGGGTACGGTGTGCGCGAAGCAGGACATAAAGTTGTTCCAGAGGGGAATCAGAGACCGGGTGAAGCCTAAAATCAACGGTGGGAAGGTGATCAAAGTGGAGGCCCACCCGATACCGGAGCATCCGCGTCCGGTGAGGGTCCGGGGGCGCGTGGCGCTTGTGGGCGATGCGGCGGGGTACGTGACCAAATGCGCGGGCGAAGGGATTTATTTTGCAGCGAAATCAGGGAGGATGTGCGGCGAAGCAATAGTGAAGGCATCCGAGGGCGGGGAGAGAATGATCAACGAGGATGATTTGAAGAGGGAGTATCTGAGAGCGTGGGACGCGAAGTACATTAGCACGTTTAGGGTTATGGACCTGCTGCAAAGGGTTTTCTACGATAGCAACGCGACTAGGGAGGCTCTGGTGGAGCTGTGTGGGGATGAGTACGTGCAGCGCATGACGTTTGAGAGCTATTTGTATAAGAGGTTAGCGGATGGGGATAGGTGGAAGGATGCGAAGATGGTATGGAATACCGTTGGGAGTCTGATTAGGTGTAGGATTGTAGGAAGGTAGTTTGAAGTGTGTAGTAGAAATGTTATTCACTGGACTGATATAAATATATTATATAATAATTATATTGACGTGACAGTAAAGATCAATTATCGATTTTTTTTTTTTTAACAGTTTTTATTGATTTAAAAGTTGATTTTTATTGTTACGTCATTTTAATTGTATGAAAATAGTATAATAGTCTGCTAAATAATATAATGTTATTTTGTTTCATGGTTTTCAAATTTCTAGGTATATTTTTCTTTTCTTTTTTTGTACTTGGATGATAATAAAAATGATGGATGTTAACCATTTTTGCCCATTTTGCTAATTAATTGGAAGGAGAAGAATAGAAGTCTAATTAATTGAAAGAAGTGCAATTGTTTTTGCCAATTGATCCATTAACCATTAGCACGTAAGATACAAGTCCAAGGGCACGTTTGAAATTGTGTTAAGAAGGTTTAAAAAATACGTTTTAATACATAAAAATTGTGTTAAGGGAATCATATCTCTTCTTTGGCACTCTCTTCCACACAAAATAGTATTTAAAATTTTTGATTCTCTCTCTAAAGCCTTTCCTAGGAGGCTTACAGAGGCCCAGCACACCCTGGCAACATTCCTCTCCGAGAAATCGCCCTCTAGTAATTGGCATCCTGATCCTTAATGATGTTCAAAAGCCCACAGCAAGCTCATAAGCGTCCCCGAGTTCTTGAATATTTGACTGCATAGACAATTGAAGCCATATTTAAAGCTCTCTACTGATGTCAGTTAGGCACTTTTTATGGACTTGCAAGTGCAGTTGAAGTTCGACGTCGATCAAGTTGTTTGTGCACAAATAAGTAGTGATAATTTGGGTGTCGCCCAACTTTTCATCTGACGTCTAGTATTGCTCCATATGATCTTGAAAGGGATTGGCCCAAAATTGGCGCTCATGGCTATGGTGTGATACTCCGAAATATTAATTAGGGTTAAGTTAGCCTTAACCAATGTTAATATGAGGTTAAGGCTAGATATAAAGCTATTGATTTTTTATGTCTTAACCGGATGTTTGATACCATAGTACACTGAAAGTTCGAATCCTCAGTCAACGAACGTTCGACGACTTGACAAAAGTTACTATTCAAGCATCAGCTTTGTGTCAGAAGATACACTGAACTTTCGACTAGGGATCACCAAACGTTCACTCAACCCATAACTGTTGGGTAATATAGCACACCGAACGTTTGACTAACGTGCTCGAGCGTTCAACAATCTGTTATGATGTGTAATAACCAGGTCATTCTTATCTTCAAATGACCAAGCTCTATAAATACCCACCCTTACGCCCCCTCAACTCACTGACACGCCCTTTTGCTTAGTCTATCTCTTGAGAGTGTTTGTGCGGTCTCTTGGAGAAGGAATGACTCATTTTCATCTTAAGAATATAACCTTTACAACCTAGTTCATTCTTAGTAGAGTTGTTATGTTACTTTGTTACTGTTTAGTCATATCTTTAGCTACTTATGCATCTTTGCTTGGTCTTGATCTTAATACTAGTATAGTGTTGGATTAATGTTTTAATGATAGTTTTACGTATCAAGTTTTGTATGAAAGTGTTATTAACGTTTAGAACTCTAGTAGAGATTATATTAAGACCTTAGGGCTTGCTTAGAAGTAGTGTAATGACTTTTAGGTTCAGAAATTGGATTCTGCCCCAACACCAAGCGTTCGACTAAGCACTGGACGAACGTTTGCTGTCAAGTCCGAACGTTCGACCGTCGGGCAGAAAATCTATTTTGAGATTTAAGGTTAAGATTTGGGTTTAGAACTAATATTAGGTATTTCGAGGAGCCTTAGGATGATTTTTTGGAAGCACCCTACGACTTAAGTGAGTAAAAACTCACATGGACACTTGTTATTATTCTTCTCGAATAGCATGACTATTTTGAGTACCAAAACATGCATGTTTACAACTCATATGAAATATATTTTTAATTACTGTGAACTCTATTTTTGTGAAAATGAGTGATTAATGACAAGATAATAAAAATGATGAGTTATAAAAAGTATGCATATAAAAGACAGTGACATGGTACACCGGTACGTGCGGGATTACAACCAAGGGCTTACTATTATACCACTACCAAAAAAACTGGAATTCTGGACCCTTTTTTTGAAACCGTCTATAAAAAAAATTATAGACGTTTTTTTTTAAACTATCGGAAAAAAAAAAAAATATGGATGGTTTACTAGAACCGTCCTTAAAAACACAGACGGTTTGAATAAAACCATCTGTAATTATAAAGTTACAGACCGTTTTTTTTCAAACCGTCTAAAAATATATTGAAAGTTTTTTTTGAAACCGTCTATAAATAGATAGACGGTTTTAAAAACACCGTCTGGAATTTTCTAATTCCGGACGATTTTTTTAAAACCATCTGGACCTAGTTTTAAAATTAGTAAAAAAATCGTGCAGTACTGGCCAAATACAGAAACTTCATCCATATACCCTCTCTCTCTCTCTCTCTCTCTCTCTCTCACACACACACACCCAGCCGGCGGCCCTCTTCCTCCCTTTCTCCGACGCTCTCTCTCACCTAGTCCGGCACTGTAATATCCCAATTTTTTTTATAATATATATATATATATATAACTTTTTGAGTAAGTAACTTAATCGATAAGTTGTAAAAAAAAAAAAAAAAAAAAAAAAAAAAAAAAACTTGCACAACAAGTTGTATTATTTTATTATTCTTTTTCTTCCTCCTTCCCAATTCTTCTTATCTCCTTCTTTCTTCTTGTTCTTTCTCGCCGTGTACACAGAGTCAGCGACAGAGAGAGAGATTGAGAGGGGTAGAGAGAGTAAAATCGGGAGAGTGAGAGTGGAACAGAGAGAGAGATTGAGAGAGAAGAGAAATAGAGAGAGAGAAGCAGAGATCGAGAGAGACAAAGAGAGATGCCGAGAAGAAGACCCGACCCCCGGGAGGTCAGATTTTCCGACCAACCACGGTGGGTCGAAGCAGAGGACGCCGGCAATGCTATTTCCGGCAGGCTAGGTGTTGTTCCGGCCGAACCCCGCGACCCGTGAGCCCAGAAAACCCGAGAGACCCGAGAACCCGTGACTCACGATCCGTGACCCATTGAACCCGACGGCTTGAAGTTTGGTTTTTCCGGCGATTTTCGGTGGTTCCAGTGGCGATTTCCGGTGGGTTGAAGCAGAGGCGAAGCCCGGTGGCCGGAGAACACGATTTCCGGCGAGACAGAGCTGGGTTTTCCGTGGGTCGTCATCGGAGGCGATTTCTGGTAATTTGGGAGGCGATTTCCGGCGAGAAATCAAACCGGTTTCTCTGTCTTTCTCAGTGATTTTTCCGGTAGCTTTCTAAGAAAGTCCTCTAGGAAATTTCTTGTGATTTTACCTCAAATTGTTGTTGCTTGCTTTGTCGTTCTCTGTTTTGATCTAACTGATTTTGTTGGGTAATATGACGAATATTTCTTTGTGGATTATTGATGGGTATTTCGGTTGTGTTCTTCCCTGTTTAGTGGTTACCCGGGTTCCCTGTTTCGACAGTGTGTGTGTGTTTGGATTTTTGTGGGTTCCGGTCGGTAGTCTTAATCTTGTGGTTGTGAAATTGTTGATGGATACTATGATTTGGGGTTGAACCCGTGCATTTTGGAGCTTTGGGTGTTTTGTCTGGTTAAGTGTTATTCCCCTATAGAGTTTCTAAGTTTAAAATAGTATTGTTCTTATTCTTGAGGGCTGATTTTGGATTGGTATTTAATTAAAGAATAACAGATTCTATGGGAGTTTTGCTGACTGTTTTGGTGTTTCTTTTTCAGTTATGGTATCTTTGAGAGTTAGGTGTTGGTATTTGGATTGTTCTAACCAAATCAATTGATGAGTTTTATTGTTGATTGTTCCCTGTTCTTGATTAATTGTGATATGGGGATTTTAGAGGCGTTACGGTGCAAGTTGGATTTGTGTAGCATGATGTTTCCTGTTTTAATGTTGAGTTTTGCTTCTTATGAGTTGAATATGAGTTTTGGCCTTTGAATGATTATGAGATATTTTATTTAGAGTAGTCGAGTGGGTGTATTGAATTGTGGATGATTACTAGTAGTGGTTTTGTTGGCATATTTTATTGTAAAGGATTATTATGTTTTAGTAGGATTCTGGAATAATTTTGGAGTGAGGGTTTTGGATCGGGTTTATTGGATTCGATTTTGTTTGAGGAATTTGGTGAATTGGTGGGTAAAATAGTTAAGCTGATTCTTTGGCTATGGGTGTTGGCTGTGATTTTATTGAAATTTCTTAGGATTGAGGATTTGGTCTATTAAAGTAGTGATGCTGATTCACGACTATAAATTATGCTGTAAATTGGATGGAGATTTTGTATATAGAATATATGAATAAGATAGTTTATTTAAAGTCTTAGAAGCTGAATTTCAGAACGCTCAGCTAAATTCATCCTTATGTTTTATTTAGGTAGAAGCTCGACCTTGACGCTAATGGAAAGTCCAGGTAAGGGGATACATCACCGAAAAACCCCAACAAGATTTTATTATAAATCTTTTGAAAAAGTGTTGGGGAATTTTACAAAGTGTTGCTCATGCGATTTTTAATGCCAAGCTTTATTACTCATATGGTATTGTTTAAGAATTTTGAGCATAAATCACAGTTTTGGTTAAGAGCATTTTTAAGAATTATGATTTATGTATAATTATAGTTAAGACTAAGAGCATTTTAAAATTATGAATTATGCATACTCACAGATATGATTAAGAGCATATTTTAAAGTTATGATTTATGCATAATTACAGTCATAATTAAGAGCATTTCAAAGTTGTGAAATATGCAATGATGAAAAAGAGAGCATTTGAAAGTTATGACTATAGAGCATTCCAAAATAAATGACTCTATTTATGAATACAGTTTTGAAAGAAAAGAGAATCTAAAGTTAAATTCTGCACATGACTACAGTTATAAAAGCGGCTCTTACAGTTTTGAAATAAAGTTTACAGATAAAGCAGAGCCTACAGTATTACAGAAAACGTTCATGTGCAGTAATTGTTTAACCTTGAGGCACTACTACAGTTAGAATTGGTACCCATAGGGTAGCATGGCAAGCATACCGTAAGTCGGTGTGTGCTACCATCCGAGGTTGGCCTTCACCTAGGGAAGATCCCCAACCCGGCGACTCTTCTCTGTGACGACAGGCTGAGTCTATAGGTCCTTTGGACAAAGCCAACGTGCGCCGCTCACGGGAATTAGCGGTGTAGAGTCTATAAGAGGTTAAACCACAGAGAAAGGATTAAAGAGAAAACTGATAAAAAGAATATACTGGATCATAATAAACTGTCATTCTCCTTTATAAACTGTCATTCTTATATCATTATTCATATTCTACAAATTCTATTTAATTGTTCATATGCTATGCCACCTGTCCTAAAACAATACATTTCATTTTATGAATCATGCTTTAATATGTGTTTTCTTATAAAACATAAACAGCCTAGCATAACACTTCTCATACAATTTTCAGAACTTGAATTTCCAACTTATATTCAGTCTAAAATCACATATCATATTCATACTTTTAAACATCATCGTAATTTTTAATATACTCAAAAACACTTAATTCATCTAAAATAAATTAAAATCAATATACTATTGGTTTAGGTTATAAATCAATTTACATTATGCAATTTATCATATGTGAAAATAATTCTTATCAGTGAGTAGAATAAATCTGTCATTATGCATGACTAAAGATTATGGCATAAAGGTTTATAACATGTTTTATTCCCCTGGTGTTGTATTTTCCTTACTGAGTTGTCGAACTCACCCCTTTTTCCTCCACCCCTCTCCAGATGACAACCGTTAGACGAAGTCTTTTTCTTGTAAGGGCGTAGACCTCGCTGAGAGCGATAGTTCGTGATGAACCAGCCAAACCCTAATATTGTATAGTATGATTTGTTCCTTTTGGAGTTCATGATTTTGTAAAGATTTATTAATAGAAAGGTTTAATAAAATAGGAGATTTTAATTTTTTTTAGTTGTAGATGCACGCTTTTATTTAAAATGTTTGTTTTTAACACTTAAACTCACGTTTTTCCTTATATCCCAAAACGGGGGCGTGACAGGCACTCTCTCTCTCTCTCTCTCCCTCTCCCCCTCTCTCACTCTCTCTCTAGCTCAATACTCCTTCTGCCAGCTCTTTCTCTTTCTCTCTCTCTAGCTTGTACTCAATCCATCCGACCCCTCTCTCTAGAAGTCGATCCCGGCTGGCCCTTCCTCATCTTCTCCGGCGACGTCTTGACACGTCTCAGCTAGCCCGGGAGCCACACCTCCGTTTTCCCGACGTACGCTAGCCGATGCCCGGTTTAAAGGTTTTTTTAAATATTTTCCTCACTTTTTGCAATTTTTTTTTTCCTTTTAAATTTGTAATTAGTTGATGATTTGCATATTATGGACTTTAATTTGTGTGTATTTTTTTTTTTTTGTAGTTTTAATATTTATAATATTTGATTATTTGGTTGAAATATTTATTTTTGATTTTGATTTCGCAAATAGTTTTAAGAGTTTGTGCAATTTTGGTTTATGTAATTTGATTTTTGAATTGTTTGTTTTAGGGTTTTTTCTATGGGCACTCTTGTCATTAATTTCGTATGACCCTACACTTGTTTTTAGTTTTTGAAATACTCTTATTTATTTATTTCATTAGTTTACTGGATGCATTTTTTTTAGTTAATCAATACATAAACCATTGCAAATAGCCAATAGATTAATCCCCATGCCAACTATTATTACTATTAGATACACCAAATCTCTTTATTTAGCTCCATATATTTGACTTGAGCTATGGTTAGTGTTTGTTGTTTACCAAAAATACTCTTTTACCCTTCCTTTTTTATTTTTTTCCAAGTTATATCAAGTTTTTCAACGAAGAACACGTCATGCTAGCTAGCAACAAACATAGATGTACATGTGGGGCATCAAATGTAAATCTAGCTCTATCGATCAAGATGGGATCTGCTTGATAGAGAGTCTAATTTAAGAAACATAACCTAAAGGTAATCCAAGTACCACCATCCAAATTTATTAATATATCGAAACTTTGAAACTTCTTTCAAGGATATATAGGGCATTGGGTCATTAGTTATCATATGTGAAATGACATCTTTTACAATTCATTTGAGGGCTGGGATTAATTAATTAGATCATGAATTTGGAATAATATTAATTTTAATTTCAATTAATTGATCTAGTACTGTCATCAAAGCGCCATCAGATCTCTGCCTAAACACATGCATGGGCAGCCATACATGCGTGTTAATTTTACTTTCTTGTAAGCCCATACATATCCACATGCGTACATGTGCATGCATAGTGCACAAATCTATATATATATACAATTTGACATTTTAATTAAATGCAGGTTATATAATTAATGTACAATGTTCTCACTGTATAGGCAAGCCATGAGAAGTTTCATCCTCTATCGTACACTTTTTTTTTTTTTTTTTGGAATAATATTAATTCTAATTTCAATTAATTGATCCAGTACTGTCATCAAAGTGCCATCAGATCTCTGCCTAAACACATGCATGGGCAGCCATACATGCGTGTTAATTTTACTTTCTTGTAAGCCCTTACATATCCACATGCATACATGTGCATGCATAGTGCACAAATCTCAACACATAATATTGTTCTAATTAATTAGGCTCTCTATGCTACCAAGAAAATCGATCTTTATTATGATCAAGCTCTATGCATATATAAGAAGTTGATTCATGCATCTTTTGAGCTTTTTGATGGGCTATATATCTATATACAGGAGTGGGAGAGAACATATATATATTACAAAAAAAAGAGAAAAGACAAGAAAATAAAGAAAATAGATGGATCCTTGCAACATCTATATATTATTTTACCATATATCAAACTTTATTTGGACCAACATGCATGGAGATTGGTAATTAAAGACAAAACGACATATAATTAGACAAAGAAAAGACAAGAAATTAAACACGTAGTGATGAAACAAACTAGCTAGTGTATTTACGTTGTGATGAAACAAACTAGCTAGTGTATTTAGAATCTGTCCTGTTAAAATCTGAATGGTGTATTCCTTCCTTCCTTCTCTGTTTTTTCACTTTTCAATATCTTTTTCTTCTTCACATGATTTGACTAGTGCTTGCAAAAATAATGCATCGCTACTACTACTAGTCTTTCCCACCAAGTCTTTGGCTTTTAGAGATTCTCTTTCCCAATCTGTCTTAGGAGTTAATAAGTACTCTTGAATTATCTTATCTTGAAATATTTGGTCTATTTTGTGAAGTAGTTAGAAAGATAAACAAGAGTTGGATGAAGTTGTTGAGAAGTTCATGAGAGTATATTCGCAGGGTTATGGCCTTTATGAAATTTTCACATGAACATTCGAAGAGAAAATGGGTCATTGTGTGCCCATGTAAGAAGTGTTTGTTGGGCAAATGATGGTCCAGTGAAGTTGTATTTGCCAATTCAACGTTAGGTGCCGGGATTATTGAAGGTTACACTGAATAGATAATGCATGGGAAATCACTTGTCCCTCTCGTTGATAACGAGGCAATATCTAAAGTTCCTAGGACGGTTCAAGTGGATAGCATTCTACTACATGGGGGGTCCAGTGGGATGCAAGACATGTTTAATGACGTTTTCGCGATGTACGATGTTTGTGTAGAAGCTCGTGGGTCTCAAGTGGGAGTTGAAGCCAAAGCCGAATCTGTGGATGCTGAAATTGAAGACTCTAACAGGGGGCGAATAAGTTAAAAGAATTACTAAAGGATGCCGATACGCCACTCCATGGAAATACAAAACATAGCAAATTGGGAGCTATTGTGCGTCTATATGTATTAAGTGTATGGGCGGTTGGAGCAATACATCATTCTCCATGTTGCTCAAATTCATCAACGAGCTGATGCATCCGAATGCAAGTTTGCCTAAAGACACATACGAGGCAAAAAGTACTTGAAGGATTTGGGCCTTGAGTACGAGAAGATATCGACTTGTCGTAAACGTTGTATTTTGTTCTGGAGGGAAAATGAAAAGTTGGACAAATGTACATCGTGCAATGAATCTAAGTGGAAGGATAACGTAACTAATGAAGATGGGTCGACAAAAAGTTCAAAAAAAAAAGTTGGTCAAAGTGTTGCATTGGTTTCCTCTGATACCAAGGCTGCAGAGGTTGTTTATATCACATCATACATTGCCACATATGAAGTGGCACGCTCAAGGCCGTACAAAAGACAGTGTGTTGAGGCATCCAGCTGATGGATAAGCATGGAAGGCATTTGATTCACGTTACCCAGACTTCGCATCAGATTCGCAAAATGTGAAGCTAGGTTTAGCGTCAGATGGCTTCAATCCTTTTGGGAACAAGTCCTCTAGTCATAGCACTTAGCCGGTAATGTTAGTACCCTAAAATTTGCCTCCCTAGATGTGCATGAAACAACCGTATTTTATGTTAAGCTTGATTATCCCTAGTCCGAGTGCACTAGGACAGAATATAGATGTGTACCTAGTGCCCCTTGTAAGTGAGTTGAAGGAACTACGAGAAGTAGGGGTTCAAACTTTTGATGTAACCTTGAAAAAATATTTCACAATGCGTTCGGCCTTGATTTGGACGATAAATGACTTCCCGGCATACGGTGATTTGTCAAGCTGAAGTACACATGGACGGAAAGCATGTCCTTGTTTTAGGCATGAAACGCAATCAACGTGGCTAACTTATGGTAGAAAATGGTGCTTTATGAGGCATAGGTGATGGTTGCCTCCAGATCGTCCATGGAGAAGAAACAAGAGACAATTCAACGGTGCGCAGGAAATGGTTGGTCCTCCCGAAGTGCCGGATGGCGATGAGATCATGAGACAATTAGAATGTGTTGTCAATCGGGCAAGGACCGGACATAAGCTGCCCAATGGGGAAGTTGATTGGAAGAGGCGAAGTGTATTATACGATTTGCCTTATTGGAAAGATCAATTACAACGCCATAACATTGATGTGATGCACAAAAAAAAAAAAAAATGTCGTTGATTACTTGGCACGCTATTGAACATGAATGGTAAAACCAAAGATAACTTCGAAGCACGTCAAGATTTGCGTAAGATGAATTTGAGACCAGAACTTCATCCTTTTACCATGGAAAACGAAAAAACACTTTTTCCCGCAACTGGTTTCACAATGACGAAAAAAGAGAAGACTAACTTCCTGCAAGTGTTATATGATGTTAGAGTGTCAGATGGATATTCTTCAAATGTGTCACGTTGTGTCAAACTCAAGGAATGTACTATTGGGGGTTTGAAAGTCATGACAATCACATAATCATGCAATAACTCATGCCAATTGCACTTCGAGGAACCTTATCAGATGATGTTGTTAGGCCTTTAATCGAGCTAAGTGGGTTCTTTAGGGACATTTGTTCAAAAACACTGCGGGTGGAAGATATGGATCGTCTAGAGAATAAGATACCCATAATCTTGTGTAAATTGGAACGAATATTCCCTCTAGATTTTTTTACATCCATGGTGCATGTGATCATACATTTAGTACGTGAATGCAAACTAGGCGGACCGATATACTACAAGTGGATATATCCGGTTGAGAGGTAATGTTAAAATTATGTTAACTAGTTATATATTCAATCGAATGACCTATTACTATATATCTTTCTTATGTTACCGTTTTATGGTCTAGCTTTAATGTAGGTGCCTTGGTAGATATAAACGTACCATTCGTAATAAGGCTGCACCTGAAGGGTCTATTGCAGAGGGTTACATTGTAGACAAATTGTTGACGTTTTACTCGCGTTATTTAGTCAACGTGCCAACGGTCCACAATAAGGCCCCAAGACACCAAGATGATTCGAGAGGGGTGAGCAATTGGATAAAACTTGATAAGATCACATTTGAGCAAGCACACCGATATATTTTGTTCAACTCTGACGATTTCCACCAATTTCGCACGTGAGTTGCATTATTAAATACGTATTGTACGCCTCTAAATACAATGAAAAGTAACCGAATACATCTTTTGTTGACGTATAAGATGCACATGGAGTCGCTAATGGAACCAAACAATAGGCAACGTTCCTCGCATCAACAGTTGGTGAAGCAACACAGGGACCAATTATGTAGCTGGTTTGAATAATTATTTGCCTATAAAAGTATCATGAAATCATTTTTTAAATAAGGTGTCTAAATCACAGGTTGATAAGTTGGCCGAGGCAGGTAGAATGGAATTGGGAGAGAAACTTGTAAGTCATACCAAAGGCCCAATGTTCGATGCTGTAGAATATAAGCGGTATGTGGTTAATGGCCTGTTGTACCGCACCCTGGATGTCGACGAAGAAAAAAAAAGTCAAAACAATGGGGTGTGTGTCACCACTGAAGATGGTCCTACCTACTACGATAAGCTAACTCGAATAATCGAGGTTACATACTACGACTTGACGTGGTATATGCTTTTCAAGTGCGATTGGGTCGACATTCAACCGAATAAGGGATACAAAAAGAACGAATATGGATTCGATCTTATAAATTTCAAGAACCTAATACACATGAGTGCGTGAATCACTGATGATCTGTTCATACTACCAAATCAAGTATCATAGGTATATTACGTCCAGGATCCCAAAAATCCAAATTGGGTTGTTGCTGTAAGGACAAAACTAAGAAACGTGTAGGATGTTGGCAGTGGTGAAAGTGAGGATTATGCTGAGGCTTACAGTTATCATGAGCACGAGCCTTTCAAAGTCAACGTGACGGGAGACGTTGGTTTTGATGACATTGATTATGCACATACTAATGTACCGGCCACCAAAGCACCATAATAATTGTATGTAGAAATATGGTAATTAACCTATTAAATAGAATCCAAATATATGGTCTCTAGAATGATTTACTTATAGTCGTCTCACTTTTATTTTTTAAGCATGTCGTTTCTGTTGCTGCATATTGTATATTTTATTTACTATTAAATGTGGCCCATTTTAATGTGTTTGCAGGTAGACATGGCCCCTAAACAAAGGACGCCGCAACCGAGAAATGATTTTTGGATGCCTATAGACCGTACACCGGTTGAGTGACTAGTTGTAGGGTCATAAGATATGACACAAGACCCTAACGAGACACAAGAGGGCGTAGATTCTCATATAGTACATGAGCGACTGGTAGTAGGGTCAGACGATACGACACAGGACCTTAACGAGACACAAGGGAGCGTAGATTCTCAACATGTACTATATGAGCAACCGGTTGTAAGGTCAGATGATATGACGTAGGACTCTAACGAGACACAAGGGGCTGTAGATTCTCAACAATGTGTAGCACCTGATATAGAGTTTGGATCATCAGCACAATCAAGACTTGAGACTTCACATCATAATGGTACTACCCGAGTGCTACATATATTACGGGATGGGAAATTTCACACAATAGGTATGAACTATTTTAAATTTGATGATAGTCAGTTACTTTGATAATCTTCTACTAATTTAATAATAATCAAGTGTGACGTAAAATTTTTTTATGAGTTGCAGATGAGCAAGGTAGAAGGAATGTTAGGACTGTTGGTAGTCCTATGGACATATGGCACATACCTAAAGGGGAAAAGGTAGTGATCCAATTCAACCCTGCCTACCAACCAACCGGCCTGGGGGTCGAGAAATTTAGAAGGATTTGTGAGAAGATCATAAGAAATGGTCGATTTGTGCAGTTCAATTGTAAATAGAGGAAGTTACCATCGGAAGGGAAGGAAGATATGTGGCACACCCTAATGGTATGAAACTTTTTATTGACATGTCAATCACTTCTTATTTATAGTTTTGTAGCCTTACATTTCCAATTAAGCTATGGGATTTCATTTTTGGTGTAGAAAAAATTTTATTTTGAGCCTGTTCACGACCTCGTGCACATAAAAAGGTTAGCGTTGATGGACCTAGCAAAGAAAAGAAAGCAATACAGGTACGAGGTCAAGAGGGCTCTAAATTTGAAAGAAAGTGATATCGTAGAGTCTGTGGTCAGTAGGGCTTCGACAGCGCCAGTCTTTGATGCAGAAGACTTCGAAATGCAAGTTGATACGTGGTTGTCTTCAACTGATAAGGTAATATTATTTATTTATTTATTTTGTTGAAGAAATCCACATATTAACATTACCAAGTTTATAGGAGAGAGTGTTGAAGTCCAGGACAAGCCGTGGCCGCAACGCATTTCTTCACATTCTGGGATCGAAGATAAAAAATAAATGTGGACTTCTAATTTTAACAAGTGTGTGTGAACAGTGTGCAACAAAATATTAAATGCGAAATTAAAGGAGACAAATATTTTGTTGACGAAGTGGAAACTCAGTTAAAAGAAAAACCACTCTGGGGCAGCCAAACCCAGGAATTCCACTATTCAAAAAACATAGCTAGATACAAGACAATAACACTCACATGTACCGATGCAGTGGTCGTACCTTGATCTCTGACGTGTAACCCAACACGAACACTTTCCAATCAGGTTCTCCTACCTAAAGGGGTCTTCAATGGAACTCCTTTACCTTAGGGCCAACCCCTTAGATAGACTTCACAACTAATCAAATCACACACTTGGCAAGCCTTTAGAGGAAATATCACGTCTCTAAGCTGTAGAGAATTCACCACCGAATTCTATCTTGAAAGCATGCCCAGACCCTCTTATTTATAGGCTTAGGAAACCCTATTTTGAGTCAAAAACGGAGTCTGAGGCACACGCGTCCGGACGAGAGCCTTGGGCCGTCCGGACGGGCCAAGTTTTACTTGTCCAAAAAGTATTCTGGAATTTTCTGCAGGGCCGTCTGGATGGAAAAATATTTCCGTCCGGACATTTCTAGGGTCTGTCCGGACGCTTCTAGGGTCCGTCCGGATGCTCAAATTACAGTATTTTTTCTAAGCTTTCCAATGAAGCCAATTTTGTCCCAATCCGATATTTGAGTAAAAAGTTATGACCAAAATATCCGAGGGTGTCCGGACGGCTTGACCAAGCGTCCGGACGGTCAACTGCAACCGCCTCTCCAATATAGCCCTGAAAGCTTCCATAACAAGGCCGCTTCCGGAAGGAGTTGCCCTAGCGTCCGGACGGTTGCACTTCGGCTGCATGAAATTACCATAATAAGGCTTGGAGCGTCCGGACCTTGAAGGCTAACGTCTGGATAGTTGAACTGTTGCACGCAACTTCCATATATGAAGCTTGATCGTCCGAACCATGACGGCTGACGTCCGGACGGTTGAACTTGGTATGCATGTTCTTGCCTTATAGAGGACATCGTCCGAACGGTAGCAGCCGTCTTCCCATAACTGTGTCTTAAGGCAGAAACCCTAATGCTTGTCAAACCCTGAATGGCGTCCGGATGGTATAACCACGTCGTCCGGACGGATGCGCTAGAACACTGGGATCTTCTCGAACTCTGAAGAGTGTCCGGACGATTTTCCATTACGTCTGGACGGATGCAATCTTGAATTGTTCGAAGCTTCTAGACACTGATGGGCGTCCGGACGGAAAGATCTCGTCGTCCGGACGGATGTTGCTAACTGATGAGCGTCCGGACGAAATACCACGTCGTCCGGACGGCTGACAGGGAACCAAAATAAATCCTTGAAAACTTCACAGAATCTTCTCGAAGAACATAGCTGAACAGTAGACTCTGGATAAAGCAACATCCTTGTGAAAGCAGCAACATTACATAGAAGTGATTTTGTCCAACAGAATGTAGCCAACACAAAAACTAACAAACTACCCTTTTGGCCATTCTGGGACAAAAATCACTTGACCGGTTAAAAATACAATCCCGGTCCAAATCAACAATTACTCCCCTTTTTTGTCACAAAAGGACAAAGGGTAAAACAGAGGAATGAGAAAAACCACACAACAATTACTCCCCCTTAATGTCTCGGAAGGACAAGGGTAAACGGAGTAATAATATCCACAGACAAAAACGTTCTAAAATCCAAAACAATAGGAAAGTAGAGAAACGTCTGTAAATGGCCCAAAAGAGAGGAACAGAAATCCTCCAAGTATCAAATCCCAAGACCTTTGGAAATTGAACATCCGACTTCAACAATAGTCAGTTTTCCAAAGGATGCATCTGTCAATCACTGTGCTGGGAGCCGCTGGATGTCGTATCCCTAAAAAACCAATCAGAAATATCTCCAAAAATACCATTAGATCCTGTTAGTTCCAAACATAATGTGGTATTTAACACGGCTGTCAAATGATGCCAAAGAGAAATATAAGCAATGCAGCTACTCATAAGGCATAAATATATCATGATCAGCCCAACATACAGACAGAAAAGGATTTTCATGCACAATATCTCAAGAAAATATCCCAACAAATATTCCAATATTCTAAAAGCACAAAGACTTAAAAGAATAACGGAAGACACAAAGAAGATCATGGGATGAGAAGAGATGTGCAACAAATGCCAAAATCTCGGGAGAAATCCACGAGAAAAAGACACAAGATGCCATGATAAACTAATAAAAATGCAAAGATGTGTGTATGACAGAGAAAGAGAAGCAAGTCTTAAACCTATAGAGATCCTGACCGGATGAGCAATTGCTAGGTCAGCATATGGCAAGACTGCTCTTGTTTTGGACGTAAGAATAAGTCTGTCCACACACTTCACATTGAAAATCTGAAACTTGAGGAAAATTTGCAGAAAAATAATTTTTCCAAAGTCAGTTTAAGAACACGCATGTATAATCCACTGATAACACAATCAGGGAGCATCTCAAAACTAAGCAGATATATAAAAGAGAGTTGAGAGTTCAATCAGCACAAACATTTTCCTGGACATAGAAAATTCAAATAGACAACTCAACTCATGCAATGCGTGTGTGTGTGAAGACTTAACCCACAAGGTATGACTATCACAGAAATGACAAAGAGCAACCAGATTTTCTAGACAAGAGAGAAAATCTGTGATAGATTAGCCAAAAGTCAAACCTTATAACTTACTAGGGCCTAGCCACCCTCATCTGATACACTCCCCCTGAGATGCAGCACCGAATTGTTTTACTTGTACCATGAAGGACAAAGTAAATTTTTACTTGCACGTAGAGGGCAAGGCATATAGCAAATTCAGCACAAAAGCAGTGAATAGACAATTTAAAGCACAAAATTCATATGAATAACTGCTTAATTCTTATGGTGCTACAATCTTGAGGGAATGCCAGAGTTTTTTAGGTTCTAGGTTCAACTAGCATGTGGTCAATTTGGCCATCTTATCAAAAACATCTTCTCTTATCCAAAAATTCTTAGAAACACAAAGTCAAAGAAGGAAAGATGTACCTTTAGGGGAGTCATGGATAGTGCACATTTTTCATTACATGAGAAAAGAAGCTATCCTACTTTTGCATATACAGGAAAACACTTGGCAAATTATAGTCAAAAACTCTCAAATATATCTAAGCAAAGTAAATTAATGCCCAAATAATTGAGATATCATGAGAAAATACATGCAATATCTGATATGCCAAAAAAAAAATATCCTGCAAATTCTCCCCAATATTTTTTTTTTTATTAAAAACAAATGCAATATGGAAAGAAAACATCATATGCATGGCAAGATCAAACCTGATGATGCCAATACAGAAAAAAAAATAGTCGCTCGACCTGCTTTTTCTGTCTTCCCCAAACAATACCTGCAATGCTCTCTCAAAAGAATAGGGGGCACAACAAACTGGTTCCTAAATTGCATAGTAAGCACACAAATATAACAAGTAAATGTGCAAGCAATCAAACCTGATGCCTTAGGATTAGGAACCGAATCCTAGGCATGAACACCTTCTCTTGCTAGGTGCATTCGTTCCCCCTCATGGGGTGAATGGTCTCATCACTCTTGACCCATACCTGCTTGACTCGAGGCGGTGGCTTGCAGGTCTTGTCCATGTTGTCCATTCTCCTTAGCATACCTTGCATTAGGCTAAGCAATCCTTCATAGCCATGGCTGCCATTGGGCTTATGCAGCTTTCTCTTGTAGCGCCTTGATTTGTTCTTCTTTGGTTTGCCACTCTGATTGGCAAGAACAAACCTTTGCTGATGTTGCGGAGCCTGAAGTGCCATAGGAAGTAGAGTGCCTGATGTAGCTTTTGTTGGCAGCTCCTTCTGAACCTTCGACTTCTGAGCCTGGAGATGTGGACAATTGGGTCTGATGTGACCGGTGACGCTCAGTGATGGCAGGTAGGCAAGCTTCTTTTGTTTGAATGCTTCTTTGTATTCTTTGCAAAATTATGGTTAGCATTCTTACAAATAACATTGCCCTTACCTTTTATATGTCTCTTATGCGGAGGGACATATTTTGATGAGGAAGAATCATCAACTTCACTTTTCCTCATAGCATCCTGCTTAATCCAAGGCCTGTGGGATTTCAACAAATAACAATTTGGCCTAATATGACCAATTTTTTCACAATTATGACAAGTAGGAACAAACTTACCTTGTGTTCCTGATTCCTTGGGCTTAGACATCACACAATTATTCAAGCAAGAATTATCGAAACAAGCAGTGTCTACTATCACAGGCTTAATAATAATGGAATCTAATTCAGAATCAACAACATGTGAAGTAGAAGCACTCAAGTCATCAACAACTAAATCAGGCTTGTTGGAAATATCTGAATGAATACAAAGCATGCTTTTCAAATGATCACTAGAGTTTTTTTCAATTTCTTCTCAAGTGAATCAATAATGTCAGATAGCATGGTATTCTCAGATCTCAAAGAGTCAATCAAAGCATGTGATTCAGACAATTGAACAATCAAAGACTCTTTTTCTCGCTTCACATTTTTAAGCTCTTTATGAAAAATTTTAGAATGTTGAGCATTCTTCAATTTATTAAAAACCTTAAAGAGCATAATATCAGAATCCTCACTAGACAACAGAGAAGAATTCATGATAAAAGGTGTAAAAAAAAATATAAGTCACAAAAGATGAGGATCACACTCAGGAAATAAATCCTAAACAGAGTGTACATGCTCTGATACCAATTGAAAAATAAATGTGAACTTCTAATTTTAACAAGTGTGTGTGAACAGTGTGCAACAAAATATTAAATGCGGAATTAAAGGAGACAAATATTTTGTTGACGAAGTGGAAACTCAGTTAAGAGAAAAACCACTCCGGGGCAGCCAAACCCAGGAATTCCACTATTCAGAAGACATAGCTAGATATAAGACAGTAACACTCACATGTACCGATGCAGTGGTCGTACCTTGATCTCTGACGTGTAACCCAACACGAACGCTTCCCAACCAGGTTCTCCTACCTAAAGGGGTCTTCAATGGAACTCCTTTACCTTAGGGCCAACCCCTAAGATAAACTTCACAGCTGATCAAATCACACACTTGGCAAGGCTTTAGAGGAAATATCACGTCTCTAAGCTGTAGAGAATTCACCACCGAATTCTGTCTTGAAAGCATGCCCAGACCCTCTTATTTATAGGCTTAGGAAACCCTATTTTGAGTCAAAAACGGAGTCTGAGGCACGCGCATCCAGACGGGAGCTTTGGGCCGTCCGAACGGGCCAAGTTTTACTTGTCCGAAAAGTATTCTGGAATTTTTTGCAGGGCCGTCTGGACAGGAAAATCTTTCCATCCGGACGGAGGCCGTCTGGACGCTTCTAGGGTCCGTTCGGATGCTCAAATCACAGCATTTTTTTCTAAGCTTTCCAATGAAGCCAATTTCGTCTCAATCCGATATTTGAGTAAAACGTTATGATCAAAATACCCGAGGGTTCCAGACGGCTTGACCAAGCGTCCAGACGGTCAACTGCAACCGCCTCTCCAAGATAGCCCTGAAAGCTTCCATAACAAGGTCGCGTCTGGACAGTGTTGCCCTAGCGTCCGGACGGTTGCACTTCAGCTTCACGAAATTACCATAATAAGGCTTGGAGCGTCCAGACCTTGAAGGCTAACGTCCGGACAGTTGAACTGGTGCACGCAACTTCCATATATGAAGCTTGATTGTCCGGACCATGAAGGCTGACGTCCGGACGGTTGAACTTGGTATGCACGTTCTTGCCTTATAGAGGACATTGTTCGGACGGGATCACACATCGTCCGGACGGTAGCAGCCGTCTTCCCATAACTGTGTCTTGAGGCAGAAACCCTAATGCTTGTCAAACCCTGAATGGCGTCCGGACGGTATAACCACGTCGTCCGGACGGATGCGCTAGAACACTAGGATCTTCTTGAACTCTGAAGAGCGTCCGGACGATTTGCCATTACATCCGGACAGATGCAATCTTGAATTGTTCGAAGCTTCTAGACACTGATGGGCGTCCGAACGGAAAGATCTCATCGTCCGGACGGATGTTGCTGACTGATGAGCGTCCGGACGGAATACCACGTCATCCGGACGGCTGACAGGGAACCAAAATAAATCCTTGAAAACTT
This sequence comes from Alnus glutinosa, assembly GCF_958979055.1. Lineage (NCBI taxonomy): Eukaryota > Viridiplantae > Streptophyta > Magnoliopsida > Fagales > Betulaceae > Alnus > Alnus glutinosa. Next base: position 11,373,853 of record NC_084894.1, on the reverse strand, counting down.
CACAGAATCTTCTCGAAGAACATAGCTGAAGAGTAGACTCTGGATAAAGCAGCATCCCTGTGAAAGCAGCAACATTACATAGAAGTGATTTTGTCCAACAGAATGTAGCCAACACAAAAACTAACAGAAGAGCATCGCACAGGTTGCACGAGAAATGATACATATAATAGAAAAACGTTCACGGCTCGTACGTACTATAGTAAGTAATAAGCTTATAACTGATAATGTTAATGATATTGTAGGAGAAAGACTCTGGAGAAACCCCGAACTGAGACGATATGTTCAGTGTCTCACTTACCAAGAAAGATGGGAACCTTGTGAATGCAGCGGCTGGGGAAGCTATCGTAAGTGCTAAATACGTAATATTAGTTGTATGTTCAAGTTTTCACCATTGGATGTTTTGTGCAGGCGAAGATGAGAGAAATTATCGATAATCAGTCGCCTGCAGAATGAATGTGTTCACAGGGGTCAGTCTATTGGTTGCATAACGATGCGTGCGCCAAGTGCTAGGACGAGAACATTTTGGTCGTGGACGTAGGGTGGGGCTAGGACCGACTCCCAGTAAATCCACCTCTTATACTGTAAAGACCAAAAAATTTAATAGGCGATTTATCAATTAATAATTGTATTTATTAAATAGATAGGAGTGATAATTATATTTTAGGTAGCAATAATTGCATTATCAAAATAAAATAAGTTTAAGATAAAATAATTGAAAGAATAATAATTATTATAGTGGGTCCTAGTTGAATAAATAATTACTTGCATTAATAAAAGTGTGGTTTAAATATATGTGGGGTCAAATGTTAATTATTAAATGAAACGGTTTTAATAAAATGGGGTCCCACTTTAATTCACATAAGTTGGGGGTTTTAAAAACAAAAGAAATCTCCCCCTTGCCACGTGGCAATCCGGTTGGTTGGGAGGATTTCATTATCTCCTATCAGCCATTCACATCACGCCACGTGTCCCCACCCTATCTCTTTTCCTTCTTTCCTTTTATTTTCCTCTTTTTCTCTTTCTCCCTCACGCACTAATCCGGATCTCCCTCTCTCACGCTCCCCATTTCTTTTCTTCTTCTCTCTTCTCCTCCCCCACCCGATCCCCTTCTCTTCTTCTTCCTCTCTTCCTCTCGGTTCTAGCTCGGCGCAGCACCCAAACCCCTTCATTTTCTTCCTTCTCTTCTTCCCTTCGTCTTCTAACTCTCTTCACTAACCGCCACACACACCCAGCCGAGAGAGAGATGAATCGAGAAAGAGAGAGCTACTAAGAGTGAAAAGCCGTGAGTGAAGGGGTGGATTTTTGGCTGTTGGGTGGAGCGGTTTCTCAAGTAAAACGCATACTTGTATGAGTGTTTCTAATATAGAATGCATGCTCCTATGTGTGTAAAGCGATTTGATGTCCAAATTTCGAGGACGAAATTTTTATAAGGAGGGAGGGATGTAATGTCTGGGAAATTATTTAGTAATTAAAGTATAAATTTGAGTAAATAATTGATTAAACTTAATTAGGTGTAAATAAAATGCAAGATAATATTTTTGAAAGACCAAAGTTTATAAAATAGGTTTATCGGGATTAAATAAAAATAAGTTTATTTAGTGTGGTAAAATAAAACAAAGTGTTTTATTTTTATCCTATGGACTTGTAAATGGTAGCCAAGAAAATAAAATACAAAAGAATGTTGTTAAAGTCCAAATATTGAAAAATAGAAACTAAGTAAAAGAAAAGATTAAAAGGAAAATAAATTAGAAAAGAAATATAAAACAAAATTAATTATAAAAGTAATTAATTAATAAAAAAATAAAGAAAAGAAAAGAATTCAAAAAAAAAAAAAAGGAGATTAAAAAAAAAAAAAAAAGGAAAGAAAAGTCAAAGGAAGAAAGAAGTCAAAAAAATAAATAAAAATAAAAATAATATGCAACATGTGGGGCGACTTGTGCCCCACATGTTGAAAAGAAAAAAAATTGAAGGGCCATTCACACACACACACACAAAAAAAAAAAAAAAAAAAAAAAAAAAAAAAAAAAAGAAATAAAGAAGAAGAAGAAGAAGAAGAAGAAGAAGAGAGGAAAGAGCCATCAGACCCGAGAGATTGGAAGGAAAAGGGTGAGAGAGGATTTTTCATAGAAAACCTTTGATCTAACCGTCCAAACTCAAATCCGACTTCAGTAACGTGATCTACGAAGCCCGATCTACGTTTCTACCGATTGGTTTGAGGTATTTTTGCAAACTCTTGGTCTTTGAGATTTTAGATTAAATCTAAAGATATTTGAGTTTAATTTTATGTGTTCTTAGGATTTGTAGTGTACGTAGAGCTTGCTAAACACTCTCCAAGTGTTGGATTTACATTTGATAGAATTTTTGGTGAGTTTCTTTAAAACCTAACTTTTGGGTATTTAATTTTAATTGAGTTTTTATGTGATTAACCCTTAGTAAAGCTATTGGGTTAATAATATTGTGTTTAGGGTAGCATTTTATAAATTATGATTTAAAGTTAGAAACCTTAATTTGATGGGTTAAATTAATTTGGGAATTTTTAAGTGATTAAAATCTAGATCGATAAATTATGTTAATAAGTTGGTAATTATTGTAAAAAGATTAGTAAACGTAATTTTAGGGTTAATGCCATGGAGAAAATGTTAGTAATTTATGGGTTGGTAGAAATAATGGTAAGTTAGTAATTAATATTATGAGTAAGTAGTTAAATAGTAATTTTAATATTTAACCCTTAGTAAATACTTTGGGTTAGTATTGTTTGAGTTTTAGTTAGTGTCTAAGATTTATGGTAGACCATTGGAACCATTAAAGATATATATATATATTATGGGTTTTTCAACGGTTTAGCCTTGAACGATTCAAGTGCTAATTAGGGTGTTAATTATTTAAAGTACTAAGTAGTGCAATGTGTTAATCCACAGTGATACATTGCAAGATGGTGTCTGGGAGACCTAAGCTTGATATCCGCGCAGCCAGGTGAGTATTCTACTCACTGAGGGATCTTAAGAATTTAGATATATGAGTTGCTATGTTTAGTTTAATTTGATGTTAACTCTATGATGATGATTTGGTATATGTAATTATGAATTATATTGTGAAAAATAAAATATGTTGGTGAATTGACATTGAAGAATGCAAGAGATTTGTGTTGTGAATATGATATATGTTAATGAATTGATATTGAAGATATGCATGAAAATATATGTGAATGAGTTTGTGAGATATTTGGATTGAGAATTGTAATGATAAATGGACATTGATGAAATTGGTTGTATTTATGATTATGGAATAGTAGTTAAAAATATATGTGATTGGGTTGTGAGAATTGTGATGATAAGTTTATATTGATATGTTTGAAATGGCTTAGGGTTGAATAACATGAAGTTGGAATGATGATTTGTGTTGTATGAGATTATGTGTTAAATATGAGTTTGTTGTGGAATGTGGTATGTGTTGAAAGAAAGATGTTTGTGAATACACATGTGATGATATGTATATAGTGTGGATGCTTTGGTATTATGAGAACCCGGTAGTTGGTAGATGATAAGTCCAATGTTGTAGTATCTAGCACAGTGGTAGACCATAAGGTAGCAGCTCTTGGCTGAGATGAGTGGTAGGCCAAAGGGTAATAGCTCTTGGCTGAGATGTGTGGTAAGCCTAGCATTGAATTGCTAGCACTCGTGAGATGTGTGCCATGTGGGTCGAAGCTTTACAAGCAGTATTGACGATAAGCCTAGCATTGAAGTGCTAGCACTAGTGAGATATGTGGTAAGTCCAGCATTAAAGTGCTAGCTCACATAAGATGTGTGCCCTGTGGGTTGTAGCTTTACGGGCGGTGTTGATGGTAAGCCTAGCATGAAGTGCTAGCACACGTGAGATGTGTGGAATATTGTTTATGGTATGCGTGGAATATTGTTAATGGAAACCGTGATAATATAATGTGTGATGAACAACGTGACTTGTACTTGATAATGTGTTGTTATGCGAACTTAATAATTTGTGAATAACGTTGTTGAACCCTACATGCATTTATGTTTGTGTATGTTGTATACTTAGTGTCTTATACTACTGAAGTGGTGAACTCATACTTTCACTTGTACGGATGTGGTTAACCCCCACAACCGTACAGACTCTAATGTTTTGACTGTAGGTTCAATGAATCTAATGAAAGACGTCGTAGCATAGTACTTGGGATGTTATGACTGAAGCCCAAACGCTACCATCCCAACCACTGCAGACAAACGTGAAACAAAGGTCGAAGTTCGTCACGCACATCACATTTTGTGTCGAGGTTGAGCTTTTGCCTCGAAAAGGGACGTCACTATGATTCGTCACGCACGCCATTAGATGTGTGCCATCGATAGCACCTATACAATACTGAAATTGGATAATGGTTAAAATTTGAATAATAACGGACAAACACACATAATAAAATCTGACTACCTTAAACCACGGGTAAAATTGTAAATTACGGGCGACGTAAGGATGAGGAATCTCGGTGCTACAAGGTTGTATGATCGTCTTTCCCAACCTGCAAAGTGCCCTGCATACGCAATGACAATATTTGCTAATTGTGACAGTTGATCACTGCAGCCTGTCAGACACAGTCCTCTGTGACTATGCTTGTGCAACTACTAGGCAAAAGGCTGCTACTTGCTTTGTGATTTTAAGATAGCGGCTACTTCTGAGATAGCCATTATGTTTTAAGGTGCAACATAGTTTCATGAAGGTGGGGGGGAAACATTCTGAAGCGCTCGTAGCATGTATTCAGGTTAGGATTGCTCAAAACCCAATGGATACACATTGGGCCCGTCAAGGAAGACGTGCATTGCGGAATGCGCACAACTCGGTCCATGTGTTGCATCATATAATTCAATTCTTGAAGCACACTGAACAGTCTATGAAATGAAGTCTCTAACTCTTCAAGGACCTCTTGCATGTACCTTTGCCCATCGTTTTCATCTTCATCGTCATCCATGTTGTTATCCAAATTGGGTTCGTCATCTATAATATCTACCTAGTTTACAGCGTCGAAGTTCGAGCTCAATGTACCAGGGTCATCCATGTCAACTAATCGAATCAAATAATATCACCTACATGAGGATACTAACAACTTATTAATTTAACTAAATAGGAATAAGTACGCTAGATAAATATCATAAAGTCGGAAATATCACTACATAACCAAGGTAATAAGTCATAACATATCCAAACTACAAACAACTCTAAAATTTAAAAATGTATAGTGAAATGCCAACAACGAAACATAAATAGGGTTCAATCGTCATCGCCTCGAACAAAACTCATCAGCTAGTCTCTCTGGCAAGCATCTGTCATCGCTACGAAAAGCTTCCCATAATTGTTGACGAACATGGCTTCACACGCCTTACGTTGTTGATGGGCATCCAATCCAAACTCAACGGCCAATGTGTTTACTATGGCAATTGCGTCAATGAGCCAATCTCGTCCACGCCCAGTGCTACAACCTGCATTCCCAACAGATCCAATGGTCTCGATCTTGATCAGCATACGCTCAATGTGATCTGCGATTTTGTAGAATTCCTGGTTGAGGTCATGCATAACCGCCTCTCCTTTCAACGACCTTTTGCTACTGTGTGGCAGCTGGTCTGTCAGGGATGCAACCCACTTACCCTTCCTCTTGTGACTCCATGGGGGAGGCTGTTGGGGTTCAGTGAGGTCGATTATGGCCGGTGTGAGGTTCAGGTCGACGCATGCAATGTCGTCGCTGTCCAAACTTTCCGGGGGGGACCGTGTGCTAACATGTCTATACCGACCAGTTGCAGTTGATCCTCCAAAGATGTTGTTCAAGAGGGAGTAATTTGCCGGAGCGCCATTCCTGAATTTGTAATATTTACTTGTGCCATATTGCTGCAACACATTGTGAATCTGTTAGGGGATAAATAGCATTTGTCAAGTTCATAGAGTAATTGTACAAATGATAGTGAGAGACTTACCAATTTCAATTGTTCCCATTGACGCTCATCTAGTGCGACCGTGTTGTCCACCTCGTTCCAACCTGCCCCAGTCGCAATGTGGCCGGTAAGGAGGTCAATGAAGTCCTTCCAGTTTGTTCTCAATTTCTCTATCTTCTTCTTAACATGATCCTGACTGTATTGGATGCCATCCCTTTCAACAAGTTTGTTCAAATTAGCAGTGATGTTGGAAAAATGGCCCTTGAACGACTGTCACTCACCTTTTGTTGCCAGATCCAACAGTTCATAAACTAGTGCCAACTCATGCTCTTTGGTCCATTTTACTTTACGGGAATTCGACTGTTTGGTGGATGGGGTTGGTACAGGGTGCTTCCTTGGGGACTTTCGTGGGGTAGTGACATATGACATTTATGAAAAGGTTTCATATGCATGTACAACAATTTTATACACAATATATGTTAAGGTATATAAATGACATTTAAACACCTCACAAAGTTTAAAACAGATGACCAATCGTTGAAATATTGAACAGCATCATACCTTTTTAGTTGTCGGACATGGTCGTAGGAAGTACCGTGGGCGCTGGAGTGAACAGTCACAAACATAAGTATACAATTAATTACGAATCACAAGTGTAATTGTTTTACGGAGTGGAAATAGGGTAAAGGAGAAAGGAAAAAACATATAAGAGAAAATAGCCTTTACGCCTATATTGCGGAATATATAGAACGATGCTATGATGGCCTGTCTGAGAATTTAGACCTACTGCTTTCGATTTTCCTCTAATAATCTTCAGAATTTTCCTTTCGTTTATAGGTAAAGGCTGAGATATTGAAAGTCGAGAAATACGATAAACCTATTCAAAAGCTCATTCTAGAGGACACAATTTCTGGCCTCCAAATAACCAAACTAGTCATAGGGTTTACATTCATGAAGTCCTTATCATGGTATGCATTTTTTTTTTTGTTTAAGTTTCATAATCTTATTTATGTTTTGGAGATTCCTAGGTGAATTTGTTTGATTTGGATCATCTGTCTTTAAATCTTACCTCTTTGTGAATTTTACATAATCTGTGGAGGAAAGCAGGTGTTACTTATAGGACACAACGATGAAGGAACCATGGAGGATGATGAAGGAGTTATGGTTGCAAATATGAGGGAAAAGGCTTATCTTAGAGGTTGGCTTGGGACAATGTTTGCCGATTCCCTAGAAAGACATTCTCGTATCTCATCCACTTTGTGGCTACCCAATTCACAAAATCGATGGGAAAACCATGTCTAAGAAATTGAAAGTTATTTCTAGCAAATGTTGTCTTCTTCAGATTTCGATGGAGATGGTCCTGCCCAGGAGAATGACGATTTTCAGACTAGCCCATAATCAGATATGCTGGAAAAAAATGATGCCAATATGGTAACTAAAATATCATAGATATTTTTTCTGCAATATGTGGCTATAATTACTATTCTTTCCGTTTCCGTTCGGGTGTGGAGTAGTTGTCTAGAAAATGATGTTATTGTTCAACAATTCCACTTCGCTTTCTCTTCTTTCTTACTCGGATGAAATATTTTACTCGCTTATCGTTCTTTTGACCCAGCATCGATATGATAATGATGGGATATAGGGAGTGTTTGGCTGCCAGTGTACCGAAGCCATTATCAAGTGCCTTTCCTGTCCCCAGAAAGTGGGGTGCTCATTACATCTAACATCTACATCGTACCATGTTTTTTAAAACTTTTAAATAACGTGGATTAGTTATATATACTGATTTCTGTTACATTTATATAAATTGGCAAACTGTCAGAGTCCCACAGAAAAAATCGAATATTTAAGAAGTAAAATCAGTGAAGCCCAGCAGGCAACCTAGGAGAAGAGAAGAGAAGCCAAGGACAATAATGAAAGGCATGCGAAAGCTAAATGGATCATTTCTTTAAGCATTCATCTGGTAATATATATAGAAAAGTTCTGGGTTTTCAGTTTGTTTAATGGAAAAAAATTAAAAATTAAAAAGAAGCCCTTCACTGTTCTGCAGGCTGAAGAACTTGAAACAGGGATAAAAGAGGAGGTTAAAAAGCGATTAGAGTTGGAGAGAGAATTAGATTCTGAAAAAGAACAGATGAATGAAGTAATAAACGACATTGAAGAAAGCAAGAGCAGGCTAAGCTCACTTGTACAGCTCCAAACCGAGCTCTGCAGCAAGCTTCAGAGGTCCACATTGGCAAAGTCATGCGCCGAGACCCAACTGGAAAAGGCAGTGATGATGAGGGCAGAGATGGTTAGGGAGATTGAGGAGTTGCGGAGGCAAAGAGATATGCTCAACCGGAGGATTGAGTTTTGCAGAGAGAAAGACGCCATTGGAATGGCTACAAAGCTTGATGACTTGAGAAGTGGTTTAAGGGAGTACACGGCCGAGGAGATCAGATTAGCCATCGGTGACTTTTCTGAGAGCATGAGATTGAAATCTGGAGGGGACTGGACTAATGTGTATAGAGGGCGCATGAATCATGGCATAGTTGCAATCAAAATGCTCTATTCAACCAATCAAATATCCCAAGAAGTTTTCCAAGCTAAGGTAACACACAAACCTTATAACTCCTTTGTCTGATTAATTAGTATACCAAAAAATTAGATGATTCATTTTACGGTCTAAATCGGATGATTTTACAGATTTAACGATCTATATGTTGCCACATCATTTAAAATTTTAAATAACGTCTTATTGGGATAATCAAATAACAAGACTGTCAATATGCTTTTAATTTATTTATTTTTTCGTGCCAATTTTTGACATTGTTTTCATTTTTAAGTACATTGAATACTTCTAATCTATAGGCTTAGATGGATTCTGGAGTTTTATTGAAAATATAAATGATAAATGGAGAGTATTCATTTTATGGTCAAGATTTTATATATATATATATATATATATATATATATATATATATATATATATATATATATATATATATATATATGTAATTTAATCTGAATTATGAAATAGATCATCTATAAGGAGGCACATTTGAACATGATCATATAAAACTACATTAATAAATAATAAATGAATAGCATCATTCTATATATTTCTTGGACATGTTTATGTAACACATGCAGCCAAAAAAACCTTTCTAATGGCAGCCAACCAGAGACCCTTTGGAATTGAACCATCTTACTAGTTTCACTAATGTAGTAATGTGCAGGATTTATCTGCATAATACCTTTGAACTAAAAGGCTAAATACACTTCAACCAGTTGAATCATTACATGAAATTAGTTGCAAAAGGTCACTGATTCATACAATTCATTTTCTCAATTTGATTATGGTTTAATTTTTTCTAGTGGTAAGCAACCCATATAAACTCAGGATCCCCATCATCACTAAAGACTACATGCATTTAACCAGCTATGCATCATAAGAATAAAACCAATGACAAACACCATGACCCAGCAAAAGTCCAAGTATGCTGGAAAAGTAGAGGACTTGCAGAAAAAATGCGCACACACGAAACAGTAGCGTGAACAGTAGTCTCCGAAAAAATACATAAATTTCCTGGAATTTTATTTTCACCTTTCCCAATTTTCCTTCCAACCAGACAAAACCCAAATCACAATGATCAAAGACAAACTACATGTATCATTACTTGGCATCAAAAGCACCCAATATTTCACAACAAATTAAAAAATCTGGGGGAAAAAACACACACACACACACACACACACACCTGTGAACGTGATCTGGTACTTGGACCCGTGGCTGTAGAAGTCGTTGACTGTATGGCCGGGCATGCACCGCTGGTGGCAAAGCACCTGCTTTCCCGTGCAAACCGAAATCTCTTCGACCCACTATACACTGTCGTCGGCTGTTGCTACCTTGTGGAAGACCTTATATCCATTTATAGGCAAATGATGGAAGATTGCGAAAATCAAACTATCAAGGATGATTCGCACGGTCTAATGAGGGAGTAGATTGAAAAGACTGGCGATGGGCAAAACGGATGGAGCGTATCGTACGGCTCTTGGATGCGAATCGCAGAGTGGTTGAGGTGTAAATGAAGGAGATATATGGATATTGATGCAAATCGCCTGTCAAGGAAGACCTGCATATTGATGGAGATAGATGGATCAGTGGTGTGAGAGGTTTGGGGAGAGGCTCTTTGACGGAGGACCACGTTCGCTCAGTCCATTCACTTTGGGTTGCTGAAATTTTTGGAGCATGAGGGTCTACTCACTGTGCAAGCTGGCTGGATTGCAAGAATGAAGAAGGAAATGAAGGGTAAAAGTGAAAATCATCACCTGCACAATGTTCTGTGTGAGATCCGAAGAAGAGATTTGCCAACCTGTTTGTGGATTTTCTTCAGGTCTGAAAGAACGAATTTTTTTGCTTTGTTTGTTTGAATAGTCCAGGCTGTTGTACCATAGAGAGAGAGAGAGAGAGTGAGAGAGAGAGAGAGAGAGAGAGAGAGAGAGAGAGAGAGAGAGAGAGAGAGAGAGAGAGAGAGAGAGAGAGAGAGAGAGGGAAAAAGGTTGAAAGGAAAATCACGAAATATAAGAAAGCAGTGATGCTACAACTACTAATTGGGGGAAGGATTGAAAGGGTAAAATAGGAAATTAAATGCATTGAAGAAGTCAGGAAGTTCAAACTTTTCACTTTTTGTACTGACATGAACAGTATGAAAGGGGGGAAGGGGTTTGGTAAACAGGGCCTCTATCATTAACTTAGCAGTGTGATATTGGCAGTTAAAAGTTAGCTACTTAATTCCATGATCCTCGCAAATACGCTGAAAAATCATTTTGTATTGATTTATATTATGTACTTGAAATCAATGATTTTAATGTTAAACCCCGCAGTTGGATGTTCCCACCCTAAGTTAAAATGAAGCATTATATTTGTGTTCAAATGTAAATGTGGGTTTTATATATATATATATATATATATATATATATATATATATAACTAGATTCTTTTAAATAAACGTGTTAGATCTTTTAATCCTAACTCGTTAATTTCATGTTGGGTTCGTTGAGTCGTGTATAAGGATGTAATCAAGCCGAGCTGAGTCGAGTTTGGCATTTTCGAGATTGGCTTGTTTAAAAAGCCCTTTAATCGAGCCGAGCTTTAGAATCCTTGTCCGAGCTCGGCTCGTTACGTAATTACCTTGGCTCGAGCTCGAGCTCGCCAAGTAAACCTTATTGAGTCGAGCCAGGACTCGATAGGCTCGGTTCGGCTCAAGCTCAATATGTAGTTAAATATTTAAAAGAGCCTAATTCGAGCCCGAGCTTGAGCCCGAGCCCGATTAAAAAGCTATTCAAGCCTTTAATGAGCAACTCAGCTCATTTAAGTCTCGTTTAGTATGTTTTGGAATATGATCTGTAAATATTAATAAATAAACTATTAAATACAAAATTTATTCTAAAAATACCAAATAACTTATTTCAAGCATTAGGCATTCACAATATTACAAGCAACTTTGAAAAAATAAATCTTGAATTACAAGGGAAAAAAAAAAACCAAAATACACAAAAATGAAAGAAGTACAACTGTAAGTGAACTAAGAGATAAAATTTACATAAATAAATAAAATACAACACAAATTACAGTTTAAATAATTTAATCTCAACTCTAAAGGGTTACAGTTCTCACATATTGACACCACCAACTTAAACAAAATTCATGCAAAATCAAATAACAATTACATGACAAAATTCAACTCTAAAGGGTCGCACTTCCCACTAGCCACCCTGTATTCACTAAAAAAAGTTTGTTAGATATTTTTATTCCCCTGCATTGTTTACTAAAAGTTCTTCAACCTTAATAAACATGTCAATGGAGCTTGATCACTTAAGATTTATTAGCATGCAAATGATCCTTATTAGTTCCTTGGAGAGTAAAGATTCAGAAGCAAGCCTTCAAATATAAGACAAACAAGAACAAGTAAAACTAAAAGATTATATAAAAAAACTCAAGACCCAACTAAAAAGTGGTAACAGAAAAATGTGGATACTCTTAAAGAAGCTAGCTTTGGATCTTGCCCAAAACAAAATTCTAGGGAATTATTATGCAGTGAAACTCAAAAGAAGAAGAGACAGTGCTGACATGCAACAATAATTATTGAGAGAAACAAAAACTAAACAACCATAGCTAAGAAGAAGAAAAAAAACATATCATGCAAAAAATAATTAATAAACCAATTAAGATTGAAATGTCAAATGGATTAAAAATTAGAACACAGTGAAAATACTTCAATTTCCTAGTAGATGCACTTCAACGTGTATAGGCCAAACACAACCCCATTTAAAGCAGACAGCTACACTGAAAGTTCCTTTTTGTAAGTTATTAAAACTTTGTATTTTAGGTATTTTCCTTTCTAGTGGAACTAAGGAAATTGCTTATCAAAATTTTCTCTCTTTCAATTGGTCTTCTTTAACATTTTTTTTTATTTTTTTATTTTCTAACCACAGCACTCGAGCAATTCCTTCTTGAAATCACATTAATATGGGGGCACACTGCACACATATGTTCAAATAGAAAGGTTAAGGTCCCAAGTTAAATTTTGCTTCCATTGTTTATAGAAGCATTTCTTTGAATTCCTGTGTTACAATTCCAAATATTTCACTAGATTTAACCCTTAGAACGTGCAAAGAAATTGAACAGAAATTTGATCAATCAAACATAATGTACCTCGTTTTCATGAAAAACGATATAAATCATGCATTGTGATTGATGACGAAGAGATGAAAATGTTCATTGAGGGAGATTCTTACACTAATTAAAGTGGATCTGATCTTGGCGTGGGTAGTGATGATTGGGTTGTAATGCATCTACTTGAAAATAGGTTCGAGAATCAAATGGTTATTGTTATGCAAATCAACTTCCTGCAATTTATATATATATAGACATTTCAACTATGATGAACATAACATCAACATTCAGTAGCTAAAAGATATCTGAAGCTTTTTTTTTGGGGGGGGGTAGATATATATAACTTCTGCAGTGAGAATCAGCACATCCACTTTTTTGCAAACACCAAAATAGATTGCAAGGTTATACACAAAAGACAAACAAAAAATAGTAGTTGGCAATCTATTTTGATGTCACGAAAAAAATAAACCTTGAATAATACAAAGATGTCAAAATACGAGAAGTTACATTAGTCTTCCATTTTATATCACCATGGGAGGAAGAAGGTTCTTTGTTGGTAGAGATGATGGTACAAGAATTGATGATCTAGTTGAGGTGAAGCAGGAAGTATTAGGTATTTCCAAAAGTTGCTTAGTGAAACCTCCCTAAATAGGCTTGTCAATCTAAATGCACGTGCCATACCCAGAAGATTGTCACGACTTAGGAAAATGCTAATCAATCAGTATTATACCTTAAAAGAACTAATCAATCTTTTTATAAAACCAAGTTTCAAATGATAGAACCAATATAAGACTTAGTATTCATGCAACACCTTCACAGTTTTGTAATGTAAAATAAATGGAACCTTCTCAGTTTTCACAGTGTCTGCATTGCTGGTCAAAGCTAAAGTGGCCGGGCTGCATCAACTTTTGACTTTTGTTCTCAAAGCTAGCCACCCTGCATTCACTAAAAAAGTTTGTTAGATGCTTTTACTCCCCTGCATTGTTTACTCAAAGTTCTTCAACCTTGATAAACATGTCAAGAGAGCTTCATCACTTAAGATTTATTTAGAACATAGAATTTAATTACCATGACAAACATGAATTACCATTACCATGTCAAGAGAGCTTCCATTCCCTCTGGACATAATCTCACTGTCATTCCAAGAACTAAACCAAAAATCTAAGTCATCCCAAGAGCTAAACCAAAATGGTTACATATTTTTACTCATTTGTATTTATTTATTCAAAGTTCCAAAAACCTTGATAAATATGTCAAGGGAGGTTTATAAATAAAATAACACATAAATTGTTTGAAAAGTATATGTAATGCCATCGCCCAATCATGCCCACAAAAGATCATAGAAGTATGAAACAACAGTTCAAAATACAACACAAAATTCAAAATGCAATACCAAATTCAAAATACATATAAAGTCCCTACGACTTTAAACTTCTTGAATCATGGTGGCGTTGATAAGTCTACTTCAACCACTTTCTACAAAAACAAATAGAAAAAAGTTAATAACTTACTATAATGTCTTAAAACAAATAATTAACACATAATAAAAATGTGCATAAAGTCTCACTTACAGCTTCATCTTTATCTATTTTATAATTTTTTCTAAGTCCATGTAATGCCCTCACCCAATCATGCCCACATAAGATCATTTCTATTGTTTTGGTGGACAATCTCGCTCTGTGAGGATCAATTACTCTACCACCAGCACTGATGCTACTGTAGTGATTGGAATAGCTAAAATGCCCCGTGCCATCTTAGACAAGATGCGATACTTCAAGGCATTAAATTTCCACCATGCCAAAGCCTCAAACTCATCATCTATGTCTTCTTCATTGACATCATTTTCACATATGTAAATGTCATCTTCAAGATATACATCCAAATCTGTTTTAGCGGGTCGCACAACATCATTACATCTTACATGTTGCAAAAACCTTGATCGACCAATAGGAGCTTTGACTGCAGCAACTCTAGTAGAACCACTTGTAGAACGGGAATTTTCCTGAGCAATTTGTTGCAGTTGCATAACAGATGAATTATGAGAAGTTACATATACCTCATATAACTCATGAAGAATGGAGTGGACATTATCAATGTTCATAGAAGCTTCAGGCTCTGGGTAAATTAGAGGGAAACAATGCCATTAATAAATTGCAATTACCCCAATACTTCTCATTTGTTACTCATTTTACTCACCATTACCCTGATGTACTCATTATTATCCCTACACTTCAACAACAATACTTCTTTAATCCTCCAAACCTCAGGTAGAAACAGATTTGAAGTTGGGTATTCACTGCCAGATACTATGTTGGCCACATCATTGAAAATTGACAAAATTTGGTTCACATTTTCAACCTTCTCCCATTCTTCAGGGCTTATTAACCACTGAAATGCTTGATCACTTTGATCGTATCTAGGAAATACGTCTTTGAATTGTACAGCTGTCGCCAACATCATTTAAATGCTATTCCAACGTGTAGGGACATCTAAAATCAATTTCTTGCCAGGGAGTTGCAATCTTTTTTCAATATCACTAAATTTTCTCAACCGACCCTCAGAAGCCACTATGTACTTGATACCCTCTCTAACTGAATCAACTATGTCTCCAATTTTAGCAAGTCCTACTTGCACCAACAAGTTAGTAATATGAGCACAACATCGCACATGAAATAATCGACCTCCAATAGGCAAGACTTCCCTTAACTCGAAATCATCTTTAAGAATTCTGATAGTAGTATCATTTGCTTTAGCATTATCAACCGTTATTATAAATACCTTGTCCTCAATGCCCCAATCACCAAAACACTTTCGCAGTTCTTCAGCAATAACAACACCACTATGTGGAGGTGGCACATTACAAAAATTCAACACTCTCTTTTGAAGGAACCAATCGGAGTCCACAAAGTGGCAAGTCACCACCATATATGACACTCTTTGTGCACTTGTCCACATATCCGTAGTGATGTTGACCTTGTCCACCCCTTCAACAATGTTTTCAACTTCTTCTTCTCAATGTTATATGTAGTAAAGCAATCTTTCCTAATAGTTGCACGACTAACCTTCTTCCAAAGAGGATTTAAGGACTTTCAGAACTTGTTAAACATTTTATACTCCACTATTTTAAAAGGATAATCATGGCAAAGAATCATGTGAGTAGCAAGTTCTCTAGATCTCTCAATCTTAAAAGTAAAATTTGACATAGATATATCTCCCGTTGCATCAGGATCAAGGGCAATGCACTTTTGCTTCTTGTTGGCAGACACATATTTGAGACACGCAACCAAATGCCTACCAAGTGTAGAGGTAGAACTTGAGATGGAAATGGCAAACAACTTTTTGCACCACTTACACTGTGATTTCTTGACACCACCAACTTCAACAATATCAAAGTCATTCCAAACAGGCGAAGTCTTCTGCCTCTCTCTCTTTCCATACATATTCTTCTTAGGATTTTCATCAGTATGACCCACAGTTTGGGATTCACCTTCTAAGGAAGGACTTATCATCGAGTCATCCCCACACACAAATTGATTGACTTCTATTGGTTGACTTGTATCTTCCATAACTAATTAACTATTAAAATGTGAAAGATAGGTTATAGGTATGAAACAGAAATGCCAAAAACTATGAACAAATATACTAACACAATATGGCAAAACTAAAACATAACATGATAGATTTTTAACAAACCAAAACAAAAACAAAATATGGCAGATTTTTAAAGCAAAACAAAACAAAACTTCTAACATGGTGGATTATAACATTGTAGATTTTTAAGTTGTGTAGATCATGGCTGTTTCTAAACAAATAAATTAAACAAGGAACAACTATACTAACACTGTAACACAACATGGCAGAAAACAAAACTAAAACGAAACATGACAGATTTTTAAGTAGCATAGAACATGGCTATTTCTAAACAAATAAATTAAACAAGGAACAACCATACTAAGTTACTAACACAACATGGCATAAAACAAAACTAAAACAAAGCATGGCAGATTTTTAACAAAACAAAACAAAAATAAAACATGGCAGATTTTTAGACTAAACAAAACAAAACTTCTAACATGGTGGATTGTAACATGGCAGATTTGTAACTTTTTTTGTTTTTTTTTTTCCTCACCCTCTAGGTATTATACAAGAAAATCACTAGAACAAATTAAGAGGGGGATACCTTATTACCAATTGCACGCCCAAAGCCACTTGGAACTGCTGCACCATCTTCATCACCGACATTAGCTTTAAGATTGTTTATAACCCTAAAATACAACACTTCAACTATCATAAATGAGAAAGTCACCAATGACAGGGCCTTAAATAAGATTAAAGAGAAAGAAGTATACACCTAAAAAAAGAAACAGAAAGACAAACTATATATGCATTACATAGGAGCTTAACAACACATAGAAATTTAACCATATGTCCATTATTTTATATTGCATTTCAGGACATAGATAAGCAGACCCATTATTTTATATAAAGCTCAAACTCAAGTGAAAATACACTCCAGAAAATCTGGATCAAAACTCTTGCTTAGGGACAAACCCCTTAAACGGGAACAAACAAAGAAAAGCTATACACAAATGGCTAAACTCAAAACAAAGCTATACAGAAACAGCTAAACACAAAATAGAAAATACAAGTCTATAATAAATCCAACCTAAACTGCAAACAAAGTAGCAATCAACAAAACACCAGAAACAAATGCTGCACTGCAAAAGAAAAGAGCAGCAGCTCAAGAATATCAAAACAACAAACAGAACCCAACTTCAGTCAATCTTTTTTTTTTTTGATGAATAAGTGAACATTTTATTCCTAAACAACATCGAAATACAAACAATGGTCTAGCAAGACCACCGAAAACAACAAAACCAGAGCAGATAAGATTTTTTTACACAAAAACAAATGAAAAACACAACATATTAAACCAGTACAGAACCATCTACCTCAGTCAATCTTTAGGAACCACAAACACTTTGAAACTCAAGTGAGATAAACACTTCAAAAAATAATCTGAAAAAGGGTCATAGATTCATGCATTCACATTGATACAGAGTCCAAATTGCAGATTTTGTAAAACACGGTATACACCGAAACATCAAACTTCAAACATATGAAACGCCCCCTAGCCCCATACTCTTTAGTATTTATGTTTTTTCTATGCAATAAGCATCAATATTGTTTTTTTCTAAGCAATAACCAGAGCTCCAAAGCAGAATGCCAAAAGTTGAGATGCATAAATATCAATATATTATATTATAAAAATGTAAACACATCAGGCAATCACGTAAAGGCAGGCAAAGCTCAATAATCAAGTGAGTTAGTGACAAGAAAAACTCAAACCGTTAGATCAAAATAATCCAATGGTCGGATGGAAACCACTCCTTCGAATCCATAGGTGAAAGGCCAGACAAACCATTTAATGGTCGCTCCCTCTCCATTGAATCGTTGATGTTCTGTCTTCTCAAGCCTCTCTCCAAGTCATCACCATTGTCACGCACTCATGCCTCACCATGAACGAATCAGATGATCGAAAAGAAAAAGAAGATCTTTATGTGCCATTGGATTCTCTAGACACAAATCGCGCATGGGAAGCTTCGCCAAAACTCAAAACCTCTTCTCTAAAACAGTTACAGGAGGCATTTGAATGGTCTTGAAAGATTAGGAGAATGGGTGTCATAGGGGGTACTGGGTAGTGGGTAGGGTCAGTCTGAGTTCCCCCGAATCCCCTCTTCTGCAGTTCATGTTCTGCTTCTAGCCTTCTAGTCTCTTCTTTTTGATTGATGGGTTTTTTCACTTTTTAGGATCATTTTGTATTTTTGTTTATAATCGTTCGAAGAGATTGAGAGTTACTGTTTAGTCTATTTGATATCATCCGTTGGATGAAATGTGAGTGAGAGAATTGGTGAGTGGTGGTAGTTGGGTGTGTTTAATGCTAGCATTAAATGCAAAGCATTTCAAATTTGAAATTTTCAATCGATTTGCCCCGACTCCTGGAATCTGGATGCTTCTTCTTCTTTTTTCTTTTGTCATTTTTTTTTTAAACAACCAAATAACAATATTTTATTATAAAAAGATAAAACTAAAAAAATAAAATATATATAAAAGAATAAAATCTAATAAAAATATAAATAAATAATTAGTTTTTTTTTTAAAAAAAAAAAAAAAATACAAAGGGGTGGCTGCCTACCTTGGGGGTCACGCGGCCATCCCCGTTGTATTTTTTTATTTTTTAAAACTAATATTTTTATTTTATTTATTTTTATTTTTATTAGATTTTATATTTTTTATTGTAATAGACACCTATGACGTGTTGACTTCTTATTGGGTATGACATGGCTGACTAACGAAATCAGTTAATTTTTTGATGAAAAATGTGTTCAGAGAGTGATTTGTAATTATTGTTTACCACGATGACCACCCATGAACTTTTTGAACTACAAGGAGTGAAAAATAATTATGGACAACCCCAAAGACCAACAGTACAATTATCTCTTTTTTTTAGCCTAAAAAAATATAATATTAATCAAAGTATAAAGATATCATTATATCAAATTAAAACACAACCTATTATATGCAAAATGCAGTGCCAATATATATTTATTATCTATACATAATACATAGTATGATTATGTACTTTAATATACTAATGTAATTTATTTATAGACACACATACATAATATAACTATAATTTGTGTAAATATGAAAGTATTGTAAATTTGTAATTAATACATAATGTAAATAAAATATAAGTTAGTATATAATTAGGTATTGACATTTGACCAACTAGTTAAAGTGTTACTTTATTAACTAACAAATAACTAGTTACTATAATAATACAGGTTAATAATATATGATATATACAAAATATTATGTAACCTAAATCCTAAATTCTAATTCTTTAACTATGCATAGGTAGTTACTTCATTAGTTAATAACTAGTTAGTTACTTAATAAGACGCTAATACCTTAACTATGTCTATACTTTATGAATCATATAATATTATATGAGATTATCTAGTTATTTAGTTACTTAGTATGATTATGTAATTTAATATACTAATGTAACTATACTAATGTAATTGCTTCAAAATAAAAAACTATACTAATGTAATTTATTTATTAACATATACATATATAATGTAACTATAATTTGTGTAAATATGAAAATATAGTAATTAATACATAATGTAAATATAAGTTAGTATATAAGACTCTAATACCTTAACTATACTTTATGAATCATATAATATTATATGAGATTATCTAGTTATTTAATAATACTCTATTTTCTTAACAATATCCTTATGTTGTGATTTATGAATCATATACGCTTAATTAATACATTATAACTAGTTAGTAAGTTAGTACTAATATATATACAGACACAAAATTAAGTAACCTATATTTTTTTCATTATCAAAATAACCTATAATTAACTATAAACATGTTTTTAACTAACTTGTTACTAGTTAATACGTTAATACTTAATGCTGATATATACATACATATATATATATATATATATTAATAGAAAATATTGAGTATTCTAACTATATCGACTAAGTCACTTATTTACTTGGTATATATTAATTAACTAGATAATATGTTAGTTTATTGACTAACTAGTTAGTCTGTTATACTAAAGTTAGCTCAAATACTAATATACATACTTAAATATATACAACTCATTTTGATTAACATATATATATATATATATATGTATGTATGAATCATGAATGAGTTAATGAGTTGAGTCGAACTTCATTACAACTCATAAGTATTTAATGATAATACTTAAATGAGATCATATGAGCTAAGTACTATCATATGATCATATAATTCATATGATTTTAAATCTTAGATCATGTGATCTAATGATTTATAAATATATAATAATAATACTTAAATCATATGGTTATATTTATATGATAATGATTAAATAGGGTAATATAAATACAAACATTAAGTAACCTATATAATTTTATAAATAATATATATATATATATATATATATATATAGTTGAGCTTTATACGAGCTATAATGAGTCGAGCGAGCGGGTTGGTTGAGCTTGCAACATATTAATCATAGCCTCAACAAGATGATTCTTACCTAACAATTTGGGATTTGTATACTTATTACAGTAAACACTAGAAGCATAAATGAACAAGATGGTTGAAGGAAGCAATACACACAAGGCTGTAAATCAGATTCTCTTCTGGACTTGCATGCATTGATAATTATGGGGCATGGATTATAGGTTTCAATTTTTTTGGATTTTAATTATGTATTTATATTTGAATTATGTAATAGGTATGCATGAATTTTGTAATATGTAAGCTAGTAGACTATTGTTGTGAAAAATTTGAATTTGGAAATAGATTTGGATTTGGATTTGAATTTGGATTTGGAATTTTGTATTAGGGATTTTTTTGGATTTTAATTATATATTTTTTTTAAAAAAATATACATTTTTCTAGACAGTTTGGGCCCAAACCGTCTAGAAAATTACAACAAAAAAATATACATTATTCTGGACGGTTTGGGCCAAAATCGTCCATAAACAGTTATGGACGGTTTTGGCCCAAACCATCCGGAAATAATTACAGACGGTTTGCTAAAACTGTCCATAAAAGGTTATGGACGGTTTGGGCCAAACCGTCTACAATTACGAACGGTTTGTACCAAACCGTCCGCAACCAGGATTACCGACCCATTGTCCTGGATGGTTTGAAACCATCCAAAAAAAAAATGCCTGGACCCTTTTCTAGACGATTTTTTCCAATTTCTAGACGGTTTGAAACCGTCCAGAATTCTAGTTGTCATTTTCTATGGTCAAAGGTTTATATTTTACGGTTAGCCTTTAATCCAATGATTATTGTGACCGGCATATTGCAATAATGAATCTTGAAGTTGAATATAGAATGATTTGAGAGGGAAAGAAGGGCGATGACTTGGCAAAAATTTTGCTCCTAGTAGTTTTCTTCCTTTTCTGTTGCATCGGCTTGGCATGGGTAAGAATTATGTTCCTTGTTTTGTTGTTGTCGCTATGGGTGTACAACCGATTGCAGCTGCGGTTGCAGTTGCGATTATTTCCTTATAACCGCAACGGGGCTTACCCAGTTATTCTTATTTAAATAACTGCAGTGCAACCGGTCTATTACCAATCGCCTGTTATCCGATTATTAGCCAGATAACTGGTTTTCATACATTGTTGATTTTTTTTTTTTGTTAATCCAATATCCAATGCTAAATAATAAATACTATTAGACGTGCATAATTTCATTTACCATTCATCATTCATTCATTTCAATAAATTCATAATCAAGTCCATAAATTAAATAAAAGGGTTAAACACCTTTTTGCTCCCTGTGGTTCAACTCTTTTATTTTTTGCCCCCTATGATTCATTTCGTATCGCAGATAATACCTTAGTTTTGGCTAAAGACAGAGATGGTACCTCCGTCCAAAAACTAACAGTTGTTTACGTCAGCGCCACTAAACACCCTTAAAAAGTCAACACCTGTCCCAGATGCCACATAAGTCTCCACATCAGTGCCATGTAATTGCCATATTTTTTTTATTTTTTTTTTTAAGCTTTAAAAAATTGAAAAAAAGAAAACAGGTGGCTTGACTAGTTTGGGGCCTGGGGGCGGCCAAAGAGAAAATAATAATAATAAAAAAAATAAAAAAAGTTTAAGGGGGTTTGGCCCTTGGGAGTGGCTCATCGGGGTTGTTCGCCCACCCTAAAACCGGCCAAGTGGGTGGCTGAGTCAGGCCACCCCATTTTGGCCAAGGGAGCCACCCCTTATTGTGTTTTTATTTTTTTATTTTTTATTTTTTTAAAAGCTTTTAATTTATTTATTTTTTTAAAAAAATATGGTAGTGACATGATTCTGATGTGGTGACTTACGTGACATCTGGGACAAGTGTTGAATTTGTAATGGTGTTTAGTAGCGTTGACGTGAACAACTGTTAGTTTTTGGACTGAAATTTGGACGGAGGTATCATCTCCGTCTTTAGCCAAAACCAATGTACCATTTGCGATACGAAATGAATCACATGGGACAAAAATAAAAGAATTAAACCACAAGAGGTGAAACCTATTTAACCCTAAATAAAATGACCTATTGTGTATCGTTTATTGTCAGAGAAATGAATAAATCTGTTTGAAATTGTTGAGCTTGTTTGGCGAGCCTATTGTTAATGCCACAGTAACTTAGTAAGTGAGATGAGCAAACATAACTCGCTTTTTGGAAAGGCTGCAAATGACAAGTATCTTTACTAAAGAAGGCATGTAGCTTAGCTCTGATTACTCGTTGGACAGGTAAGCATCACATTTATTTTTGGATCCTTGGTCTTCTCTCAGAAGATTTTCATGACAACTTATATCAACATTTCTTGTCGTTGGAGGAGCTAATGTCCATTGCGCATAAGGTTCTCACTGCCAATTCTATTCTTGTTTTGAGGGGTACATCTGGGATATTCTTGAATGGCTTGCAATACAATGGGCATTCAATAGAGGTTTTTTAATATTTTACATTTTTTTTTTAATATATACATAAACCAATTACTAGTTATTAACCGGTTTTCTAAAATTCAATAACCGGTAACCGTAACTGGAGTATTAATTATTCGGTTGTGGTTATTTTCGGTTTTCTGGTTATTTAATCAGCGGTTAATAACTGCTTCGCTTGTACACTCCTAGTTGTCGCCAGCTGGTAGTCCTTACTTTTTTCAACGCAGTAACCTCCAATTGTGATTTATAGTCCACCCAGTCAGAGGATGGCATGTGGCAAAACCGTATGATGAAGACATTGCTTTCAAGAAGTAAAGTAGAAGTATAAATAGAGAGGTAAGCACCTCACTCATTTGATTCGATTACACAAACACTGTACAACTCTTTTGAGAAGAGAGAGTTATCTTTGAATCTGTTATTAACTAAAGCATCAGAGACGTCTCTGGTTGACCCACCCTGATTGGTCTCTAAAGCCTTATTTTTCCTTCTTTGTTTGTGTACTTATGCTCCATTTTTTTTCGACGTAAAATGTTTTCCGTCGTAAAATATTTTTAATGAAATTATTTTTCAAGAAAAAATAATTTTTTTGAAAATATTTTTCGACATTTGGCTCGTACGAAAAAATCACCAACAACATAAAATGGAATTCGGTCAAACTAAAAATGATTTTCGTTGACTATTATTTTCACTTCTACCAAACACCAGAAAATGTCAAAAGCATTTTTCAAAAAATATTTTATACCCAAAAAAATAAAAAATTAGGCGAAATACTAGCTATGCATATTTTGGCTTCATTAGAATTGATTTGGATGGGAGTGGGGAGGAGGGAAGAGCATGATCGTAGCTAAGATTGGGCAAACAATTCTCACTCCCACTCTATTTTTTTCAATTCTTCAAAAAAGTCAAATAAAAAATATTCTTTTTTTTTTATTTTACTTTTTATATCACATTAATAATTTTTTATTATTATCTAAATAAAAAAATTCACTACAAAACAAAACATTTTTCACTTTTCTATAAAATAATTCTAAATTTTTTTATACTTTATATCACATCAATTATATTTTACTATTATTCAAAT
Organism: Alnus glutinosa; assembly: GCF_958979055.1. Taxonomy (NCBI): domain Eukaryota; kingdom Viridiplantae; phylum Streptophyta; class Magnoliopsida; order Fagales; family Betulaceae; genus Alnus; species Alnus glutinosa. The sequence goes on along the minus strand of NC_084894.1, from coordinate 11,349,659 downwards.
AAATGTTTCAAAATTACAATTATTTGCCAACCAAGATGTTTGCAGTCTGAGGAAGCTTATCACTTTCGGGAGAGAGTGATTGGGTTTCTAAATATAAAATATCTTATTTTGCTCCTCACTTTCTATTCATTTGCATTTATAAATGTCCAAGCAAAATGATAAAATTAGATACTTTTTCATTCATTTCCTTATTTGAACAAATAAAAGACACACTAAAGCACACTTCACTCCTTAAAATAGTAAAATGTATATTTTTTAATTAATAAAAACAAAAATAAAAAATATGTTTTTATCCTAAACATAAAAATAAACAATCTTTTGAATTATTATTCCTTTTGTTCTTAATTAATTAATTAATTTTTTATTTATTAAAAAATTCTGTCATTCTCTCCCATCCATGGAGCTCTCGATCGGCTGCAATCCACTATGACGATTTGATCAATTGAATCCATCAAAAAGAAAAAGAAAGTGATATTTTGCCTCAAAATTCAAGGACATCCTGCCTCAACTCAACTCTCTTCTTCGTCAATCAATTCATCCATGATCTGCACAGTTGAGTTCACACCCACTCGACTTCCACCCTCCACCAAAATCTAAAGAATGCCAACCATAACGTAAAACCCAGCCTCACCGTCCCCTCTCCGGCATCTCAAACTGAGGGAAAAATGTCGAACCTCCAATCTCGGTCTTCTTCCACCTCCTACATCCCTCCCCACCGCACCCAACTGCACCCGCGCATGCACCTCTTCTCCCCAACCCCAGCAAACCCTAAACCGCCTTTCCAATCCCAAACCAAATGTCTCCTCCTCTTCGCCTCCCTCTTCACCGTCCCTTTCCTCTTCTATCTCTTCACCACCGCCCAGAAGATCCACCAATCCGCCAAGTTTGCCCAGCCCAAGTCCACCTTCTTCGGCGTCTTCATCAATGCTGGCCCCACCGGCGCCCGCGTCCGCGTCTTCGAGTTCCTCGGCGAGGGCCGGATCCCGCTCATGGACGGGACCGGCTCCAGCTCCATGAAGGTGCGTCCGGGTCTGACCGGGTTCGCCGGCGACCCGGAGGTCGCCGGGGATTCGATCGCGCGGTTGATCAGGTTCGCTAGGCGGCGGGTCCCCAAGGCGGAGCGGAGAAACACTAAGATCCAGTTGATGGCGCGTGCCGAGTTGGAGAGTCTGGGAGAGGAGCTGAGGGAGAGGATTCTGGAGTCTTGTAGACGGGTTTTGAGGTCGTCAGGGTTTCTGTTTAAGGACGAGTGGGCGCGTGTCATTCGAGGTAATGCTATTTGTACTGATTTTGCAGCGTGGAAGTTAGCTTTGTAGTTACTTAATTTTTTATTGAATCGCTACTAATTTCGTTCGCATGCTGTTATAATTGTCGAATACAGAGCAGACGTCTACGTAGAAGTGGTAAAGTTTAAGCTCTTCTAAGCATCTTGAAACACTACAAGTCCTTAGAAGTAGATTATTAGAGGCTTATTTTCAGTATTACAAATGAAGTTCTTTTAGAATTTATGCGTGGTGTCTGTAAATTATATGCATGCCTTTTTTCAACCGTTCAATATATACATCATATTGGGACTTTTTTGTTTTTGGTGAATTAGTGAAGAGTGTTGTGGCCTTGTGTGGGAGAGAAGAGAGGCTGGGTGTGGGTTAGGGTTAGGTTTGTCCATGGCGGCTCGGCACAGAGAGAAGGGTGGCCTGTGTGTGTGGTGGTGTGGGTTAGGGTAAGGGTTAGTGTCAGCGTCTAGGCACAGAGAAGGAGGCCTAGGTGGGTCGTGTGGGTTAAGGTTAGGTTCAGGAGTTCAGCATAGAGAGGGAGGGTTTTATGAGGGTGACCGTGTTGGTTAGGGTTGTCAGCCACTTGGCCTAAAGAGGGGGAGGGTGGACTGGTCGTCTGGGTGTGGGCCGTGTGGCTGTGGATTCAGGTCAGTGGCGTGTTGCACAGTTGCAGAGAGGGAGGGAGGGAGGGTGGTTTGGTGTGGGTTAGGCTGTTAGGTTTAGGGCCAGCGCAACCTCACAGTGGTTTAGGAAATATAGAAAACAGAGAGATTAAGAAAGCATTTATGTGGGGGCTTGGTCATGTGGGTACGGGCCAGATTTCCGACATCCAGCACTGACCCCGTCAGTACTTTGTTTCATGTAACTGACATTGACCAGAATCTAGGTGAATGCCACTTAATTGAATTTTTCATCATGAAGTGGTAAAGTTTAAGCTCTTCTATGCATCTTGAAACACTATATAAGTTCCTATAAGTAGTCTCAATTTCCTTAAACTAAGCTGTTAGGCATTGAAGTAACTATTATAAGTAATTTTAATAAGTTAACTTATGTCAGAGATCTGGGAAGATGAAATTCCTTTGCTAGAAGATTTCATTTGGATAATGTCTAATGGTCCCAAGTAGTTGAGCTTTACTGAGTTGTCTATCATGTGAAAATTTCTTTATGGATGAGGTTGGTATTAAATTCAATTATTTATCAATATTTGCATTGATGCATATTAATCTAACTAATAAAATTCAACGAATGAAAGAGCTCCTATTAGCTAGGTGTTTTCTTTTGTATACTTGCTGTGTACCTAGGGGTGTCTTGCGCTTTTAATGATATATCCATTACTTATAAAAAATAAAAATCATTGAATGAAAGAAGAAAAAGTTCAATCATTTTTTTCAAAGCACATTGTTCCAGGTATAAATTACTTAACTCATGCAAAAGAGGACTGAATTTATTGAACCCTTCATATAATTTACTGGAATTGATTGAAAGAAGAAAAAGTTCAAACATTTTTTTTTGAAGCATATTGTTCCAGGTATAAATTACTTAACTCATGCAAAAGAGGACTGCGTTTGTTGAACCCTTCATATAATTTACTGGATTTTGTCCCCTCCCACCCCCTTTAAAAAAAGGAAAGGATTGTAGTAACTGCTCATTGACTGCAGCTGATAGACTTGTTGGCCATGTTGGTGCGAGTCCTCTTACAAATTGAATCACAACATAACTACTAAATTGATGTCTTATATTATGTATCAGGCAAAACAATTGGTAGGCATGCAATGTATTTTACAATATGTATTTCCATATATGACCGTGACGCATGCACTGAGATCTGGTAGCATAAGTCTGTGCTGTGTACCACAGTTATTAGCTTTTTGTATCTCTTTCGAGATTCATTATTTATCATATATATAATGCTTGGTTGAAAGGCCATTGCTTTGTTCTGCTTTTCTTTCAGGAAGTACTCTTATTGTATATGACGCATGAAATGATCTCGAAACAGGTGAAGAAGAAGGTTTTTATGCTTGGGTCGCTGCAAACTATGCTCTTGGAACTTTGGGAGGTGAACCTCAGGAGACCACTGGGATAGTTGAACTTGGTGGGGCTTCTTTGCAGGTTATCATTCACTAAGCGTCTTTTGACCACAATTTTAATACTTTTTATGTATATATTTTTTTGTTTGTATGCCTACACGTGGGATTCTTCTTGTTGACAATTGGTTTGTTAGACTCTTTTTCACCGGCTTATTAGAACATGTCCGACACCTATATGGATGATTCTAGGAGTCCACTTCTGACGTTGAAAATTTGCAGTAGTATATTGCCTTTCATGTTGATGAATTATTTTACAATTGTTGTCATCGTTTCACTCCTGCGTCCATATGCAACCTTACATACATGTACGTTCAGTATAGTATATTTAAAAACATACATGTATTTTGTCCCCAAGTCTGCAATATGCGGGGCTGCCATGATACAAGATTTTTTGTTTTGGGCTGAAACTCTATTTGTTTACATCAGATATAATAATGAGTTTTTGCTCAACTGAACCTTTTATTATGAATGCCCTACTACTTTTTACTCACTGCAACCTGGAATAAATGTCTGGTTATCTAATGAAGTTATATCTTTAGCTGACTTTGCTCCTCTAGATGTTGCGCCATTGAGATCAAATTGGCATGTGGATGATATTTCTGTAGTTTTGCTTTATTTTTTGAGTTGATTTCTCTTATTAGTGAACCCGCATCTTCTGTCTTTTTCTTTTTCTTTTTCTTTTTTTCTGTTTTTTTTCTTTGGGGGGGTGGGGGGTGTGGGGGGGGAGGATATGGGGGGAGAGGGGGTTATAATTGTTATACAAAAATTGCAGCAGTTTCTCCTCTTAATACGTGACTTATCATCAAACCTTGGAAACAAATACATGAAGCTTTCTAAAGTTCTGAATGGAAAAGCCAACAGAATGTTCACATTCAATCAACTAAATGGTGATATAAGAGCTAAGCAGTTGATCAAATGTTGTTGCTCTCCTGTTAGTGTATCTATTTGAGGCTCTTCCTGTCAATCCAATAGTTGCTGAAAGTAGTAGATTAGTGGGGCAGAGTTGATTTTATGTTCACTTCCTCCCATTATTTATTTATTTAATTATTTACTCTTTCTCTGTCCTTATTTTCTACACAATATAACCTGCGTACAGTTCATTCCCATCAAAAGTTGATATGATTTTAAAGCCTGGAGAGCTTAAGGCTGTGCGTGTTTTACTAATACTGTTAAGAGTAATCTCCTATCATTTATTGACTTAAGAGGTGTAGTTGTTGGATGTTGCATTGAAACATGTTTAAGGGGTAAGTGATTCCAAAATACGTGTTTGGTATGATCTTTTCGCTAAAAGTATGAGTATCAAGAACCAAGAACCAAGGGAATCTATATTGATCGGTAAGTTAATCACGGTGGTTGTTGGTTACTTAACCTGGAAAATGAGGTTATCATTGCTTTTTTCAGCGAAGTTAATGGGACATTGAGGAACCTGCAAATGTGCTTCATCTATTTTTACTACATCAATGTGACAGCATTTAGGAAGAAAGCAGGTTATCTGTTTGTGTACCCAGGACGCCTTGCACTTTTACTGATATTTCGATTACTTGTAAAAAGAAAGAAAGAAGAAGTTATGAAATTCGCATTTTTAAGAAAAACATTTTGAAATAAGTATCTAGATGCCATTGGTGGTTGCTTTTGTTATGCCCCAAACCATGCGCTTTATAAATTTCGATAATTGTATATTTAGTTCCTAATAATATTATTTGGAAAATAATATTGTTCCAAACCCTAACAAAAGGGAGATTGTAAATTTTTTAAAGTTTGATACACTAAATTGAGAGTTTTTGAACTTTGGGAAGGAGATTGCAAAAGTGATGGAAGTTCAGGTGGGTTAAGTGAAGTTTTTGAATGGCCCTTCAAGTTGAGTTTTGCTTGCTAGCAATTGCTTTGCCATGTTGAAATTTAGTTGTTTTAATTAATCTCTCTTTGGGACATAATTAAAGGTTTGTATTTTTTATAGAGACCATTGATTTTGTAGCCTTCTCCTTGAAACTGTTACAGAGCTATTACTTATGTTTTGGGAGATTTTAATAGGTTAATATTTTACATATTGTGGATTGATTACTTACCTTGATGGAAATGAATTATTTTTTGAAAATATTTCATTCAGGTTTCAGATAGTGGATGATTCTCATGTATTAAACACTAGTGGGTTTGGGGCGTGGCAGTTTTGTTTAAACATTTGTTCTACTGTTTTTCTTATTAAAGAAAGTAGAGTTATTGGATCTGATTGGAGAAGTATGGTGCAAGTGATTCTAGATTTTGTAACACTTAATCCCATTTTTGATAATATTGTCTGTCTAAAATTCTACTATCAAGATTTTGAATTCATTCAAAATACTCCTGCAGGGAGCATGGATGAACATCATATGTAAATCTTTCCTTTTCTTAGAGTAATATATATTTATATTTTTTTGTTTATTTTTATGATTTCTGGTTGCTTCTTTAGATGCATATGAAAAGTTTTATTATTTTGAGAGATGCTGAATTGAAGTTGGAACTATTCAATTGCAGGTTGCATTTGCTACAAAAGAAACAGACCGACTGCAATCTACAAGAATTGTGAAATTTTCTGGAGTTATTTATTATCTCTATGCTCGAAGCTTTCCAATATTCGGTCAGGTGTTTCCCATGTAATTACCTTTATAAATGAAATATATTAGACTTTAATATGTTCTTCTTATTTTTCATATAAGTAATTCAATCTTATTAAAACATATCGTGGGGCGCAACCCAAGTATACAAGAGAGACACCCGATTAGGGAGGAGAAGAAAAACACAAATTCATAAATTTTAGAAAATTAGAAAAGTGAGAACTATTGTAATCAGCCATCCAAACACAAAGAGATTTGAACATAATAGCTTTTAACTTTATCATCGTTCTCACATCTTCAAAGTTTTGAGCATTACATTTTTTCCAAATGCACCACATTAAGCACAGAGAAACTATCCTCCAAACTTCTAAATTACAGTGGCTTCCAACCAACCTCTCTAACAAGCCAACAACTCCACCACCTCTTGGGGCATGACCTACTATCCCAAAAATATGGAAAATTGATACCCACAAGTCTCTAGCCACTTCGCAGTGGAGCAGAAGATGATCAATGTTTTCCTTGCTCTTCTTACACATGCAACATTAATCCATCCCTATGAGTGCCTCTTACTTAGGTTATTCGAAATTAGAATCTTCCTTAAAGTTGCCATCTATACAAAGAACGCCACTCTCGATAGAGCGTTAGTACTGTAAATGCTCTTCCAAGGAAAGGGAGAGCCAGCGGAAGGACAACTCATGATAAAAAGATATGACCTCGCACATCCACCTTTTGGAAGGGATCCAACAACTTTTATCCTCGTCACCTCATCTCAAGTTGAGAGAGTACAAAAGATTAAAGAACGAAGTAATCAATCAACTCAACCTTCCAATCATGCATTGATATGATAAAATTGATATTCCATTGTAAAATATCATTAGAAAACCGCACATGATCTGCCCCGGAATCCTTCTTACAGCAGGCAATGCTAAACAACATTGAGAAAGCTGCCTTCAAGGTCTGATCCCCACACCACTCATCATACCAAAATCTAATCTTAAACCCATCACTCACCTCAAATATAACAAATCTAGAGAAATCCCCCTCACCACCTCCTAATGTTTTCCACACTCCAACCTAGAAGGACCCAATAACCGCATTGGAACACCACCATTCCCACATGTTCTCATATTTAACTTTCAAAAACGATCTCCACAAAGCCCCCCTCTCCCGAGGACTGATACAAGGGGATCCTTTGTCACCCCTTTTGTTTGTTTTTGTGATGGAAGCCTTGAGCCGTATGATCTCAGCTGCAATTAGGGGGGGTTTGTTGGATGGATTTAAAATAGGTGACGTAGATTTTTCGCATTTTCTGTTTGCAGATGATACTATGATTTTTTGTAGTGCTCATTCTTCTCAGTTGCGTAATCCGCGAAGTCTCTTCCTCCTGTTTGAAGCAGCTTCGGGTCTGAAGGTTAATTTGACAAAGTCAAATTTAATTCCAGTGGGGCATGTTGATCAAGCGGAAAGGCTAGCCGACATTTTAGGGTGTGGGTTTGCCAATTTGCCGGTTAAGTATCTTGGTCTTCCTTTGGGGGCTTCCTATAAGTCCACTCATATTTGGGACGGGGTTGTTGAGAAGATTGAACATCGTTTGGCTAGTTGGAAAATGATGTATCTCTCTAAGGGTGATAGAGTAACCCTTATTAAGAGTATCCTTGCCAATGTGCCTACTTACTTTTTGTCTCTGTTCCATTTCCCAAGGAGTGTTGCTGCTCGTTTAGAGAAGTTTCAACGGGATTTTCTTTTGGGGTGGATTGGGTGAAGAATCTAAAATTCACTTGGTGAGGTGGTCGAAAGTCTGTTCCCCTATTTCAGATGGAGGGTTGGGTATTCAGAATTTGTTGTTGTTCAACCATGCTTTGTTAGGTAAATGGTTGTGGCGGTATGGAATAGAGAGAGAAGCTTGGTGGAGAGTTGCGGTGGATGCCAAGTTTGGTAGTTTGTGGGGTGGGTGGTGTTCACGCTAGCCGGTTGGTGCTCATGGGGTGGGGCTGTGGAAGAATATCAGGAAAAGGTGGGAGATTTTCTCTGGTCTCTCTAGATTGGAGGTGGGGGATGGAACTAGGACAAAATTTTGGCATGATCTGTGGTGCGGGGATAGGGTGTTGAAGGAAGTATTTCCTATTCCTTTTGGTATAGTTCGGATGAAGGATACTTCCGTTGCGGATAATATGGAGGTTTTGGGGGGGCTCTATCCAGTGGAATGTGAGCTTTGTTAGAGAGGCACATGACTGGGAAGTGGGTGTCTTTGCATCCTTCTTTCATGTGTTGCATTTAGCCAGGGTGAGTAGAGATCATGCTGATAGGCTTAGGTGGGTCCCTTCCAAGAAAGGGGTGTTCAAGGTTAAGTCCTATTTCAGCTCCTTGGCCGGCTGTGAGGGCAGTCATTTCCCTTGGAAGAGTGTGTGGAGGACTCAGGCTCCTTCAAGGGCGGCGTTCTTCGCGTGGTTGGCAGCCTTTGGAAAGATTCTTACAGCGGATAATCTCAGGAAGCGAAAGATCATCATTGTGGATAGATGCTACTTGTGCAAAAGAGACGGGGAAACTGTAGACCATCTTCTTCTTCATTGTGTTGTGGCTACTACTTTGTGGAATCATGTCTTTTCTAGGTTTGGTATGTCTTGGGTTATGCCTAGGAGAGTTGTCGATTTATTCGCATGTTGGTGGAAGGTGGGTAGGTCAAGGAGTGCTGCAGTTTGGAAGATGGTGCCTATTTGCATTCTTTGGTGTGTTTGGAAGGAGAGAAATTTTAGGTGTTTTGAAGACTTGGAGAATTCCATGGAGAATTTTGTTGCTTCGTTTTTTCATACGTTGTATCTTTAGACGGAGGCTTTTTTGTCTCCCGTGTGTATTAGCTTTTCTGATTTTCTTGTTCGTTTTTCTTTGCCTTCTTAGGCGTTTCCTTGTATATACTTCCAGTGTACTTAGAGGGGCGCCTTACGCTTTTATAAAATTTCATTTACTTATAAAAAAAAAATGTGGAATACTTTTAGCGTGTTCTTCTTATCAGTAAATTTTTTTCTCATCCATTGGATGCCCATTGGGTCTATGAACTATATGAAAGGACATAGTCCTTACCCTTCCCTTAAACCCTCAACCCTAGTGAGTGCAGTTTTTCCGGTTGAACCAACCCACATGTTTGGTATATGACATTCTTGTTACAAATATAATTAATCTGTTTTTCACTCCTTTGCTATCTGTGAGAGAGGAAGTGAGGGTTATTTGTGATAAAGACAGTCTTGCAGGAAGCGTAACCTAGGATGCTATTTCATTCTTTCTATTTATAATCTGTTGATAAATTATAATTACTCATAAAAAAGTCTGTTAATAAATAAATTCTGGTTTTTATAATGTAGAGCAGTTAACAATGTAGGAGACATGCTTGAAATAGAATATATTGCATTATTAAATTGATAAAAACATATGTATTTATGTATGGTTTTGTGTTTAGGGTTCTTTAATGCATTGGAATTACCTGCACCTGTAGTTGATCTGCAGTTAGCTAGGCTTCAGGCGTACTGGGTTATTAGCTTCCAAATTCTTTTGCCAAACCACCCCTAATGGTTGCAACATCAAGTCGATTTGGAATTAATGTTATATTTGCTGCCTTCCAATAGTGGGCTGGTTCAACAGTTTGTGGCGGTGTGTGGTGACAGTAATGGGGTGATAGTAGTGGTGGCAGTAATGAGATGGTGACGGTAGGAAATAGCAGTTGGGCACTATCGTAGCAACTTTGGCATTGTGGTGATGCTGTTGATTAGATCTATTGAATTTACCACCGGAAAGCTTAGAGGTGCTCTAGGCGCAGGAAAGGAAAGGGCCTCAAGTTGTAGGGTAGCGTTCTTTAGAGGGCTTTTGGGTTGTCTCTAGGTTTCTTTTGTGGGTTGTTTTGGGTTTTTTTTCGGGTTCTAGGGTTTTCCTTTTGGGGTTTTTGGTGGGTTTCGGGCTTGGTCCTCTTGGGGTTTTTTTTGGGTTTTTTTCTTTTTTTATGCTGGCTTTGGCTGCTCGTGTATACCCCCGGTGTACTTAGGGGCGCCTTACGCTTTTTAATAAACTTACTTATCAAAAAAGCTTAGAGGTGCTGTTTGAGAAGCATTTTTCTTACTTTCTTTAGTCAAGCATTAAGTTGAAATTTGCTTTCCAAGCAACAGTAGCTTTTAATACATGTACAAAGGGTGAAAGGTAGCTTTTTATTTGTGGGATGAATTTGAAGCTGGCATAACAACATTTTTGGAAGGGATTGAATGAGGTATTTTTGACAATTGAACTAAGATAGTATCTTCTGTACAACTGCTGCTGCTTGACGTTCTTTTCTTATTTTTGATAACATATGCAGTGAAAGGTTCTTGTACGAAAATCTCTGACCATTATTTCTTTAATAGGATGCCGCTTGGGAATCATTGCAAGAGGCTCACAATTCTAGAGAATTGGCATCTTGTGAGTTCAACTTTCCTTTTTTAGTGCTGTGAAATAGAACTTGAGTTTCGGTAGGTGAATACTAACAGTTCATTTCTAACTGCTACTGGGTAGTTGCGAGGATTTCAATTGTATGATATTTAGTCTTGAAGCTTTGGTTTTCCATTTCTTTTGTTTTTTTATCTTTTTTTTTTTTTTTTTTTTTTTTTTTTTTTTTTTTTTTTTGTGACAAATATAGCAATTGTCCAGAATATTTTCAACACAGCCATTGTCCAGAATATTCCAGCAACCTATTTGCTTCTTAAATAGCTTTCTTTCCCTTATTCCCCATCGTTTCAAAACACTAGTCAATATTTGCACCATAACCATCTCTAAAATCCTAAACCATTGATATATAAATTTTTCTAACCCTAAGCCCACCACAAGCACACATGGACAGATTCCCTTTATCTGTCCTACATCAAAAAGTCTCTTATCAACATATGAATTTGATATCATGCATAATGTGTCCTATTTCAGTATTCAATAATGGAATTGAAACATTGGTAATTGTAAAATTATATGATTGGTTTTGCAGTTTCAAGTTCTAGTGATGGCTTTGTTGGTAACCCTTGCATTCCCAGAGGATATAAGCTGCCATTGAATGCAAGTTATGCAGAGCCTCTGGCATCTCCAGCTGGAAATTTTTCTGCATGCAGATATGAAGCATTGGCATTGTTAAAGAGAAAAGAAGGTAGCAATTTCTTCTGCTTTCAGTATGATAAGTTTGAATCTTTTCCGATCAAACTTGATTTTCTATGGATTGTGAATTTATACTTTATTTTGACTGAAAGCTTCATTGGATACTTCAACAGAAAATGGGCCTTTATTCCCCTTTGATTGTTACTAAATAGATTTATTTCTACTTATCCAAAAAAAGGTTCTAGAATTTACTGGAGAAAAGAGAAATATTAAAATTGTGTCTAGAGCTTGAAGAGCTATTATAATTTAGAGATGATATTGATAGAAACATATTAAATTGAGGAAATAAGAAACTTATATAAAATTATCAATGTTGATGAGAAATAAAACTTACATAAAAATTTGCCTCACACTCACTCTCACTATTATGCTTGTTCTTTAAGAATAGCAACATAAGCTTTGATAATGATATTGGTGTTTAACATAGATGCAACAACTCTTATATCTTTCTATACTTGTCATCTTGAAGAAATATGGGGCTATTGACCTTAAGGATTTCTGGCCTATTAGTCTTGTGAGTGGAGTTTATAAGATTATTGCCAAAGTTCTTGCCAATAGATTGAGAAGGGTTATGGAGAAGATTATTTCGAAGTCCCAAAATGCGTTTGTTCAAGGTAGGCAAATCTTTGACTCTGTTCTCGTTGCTAATGAATTTGTGGATAGTAGATATTGAGAAGGCTTATGATCATGTCAATTGGGACTTCTTACTTTATTTGTCGAGGAAAAAAATGGTGCTCTTGGATAGCACATTGTATTTCTTCGGTGTGCTTTTCAGTCTTGGTGAATGGCAGGCCTTCTTTTTTTTGCACTAGCTACTCTGGTTTGAGACAGGGTGATCCTTTTTCGCCTTATCTCTTTGTTATTGTGATGGAGGCCTTAAGTAGAATGATATCTGCCTCTGTGAATGGGGATTTTTCTCTCAGGCTTTTCTGTGGGGTCTACGCTTTCAGGCGTGGTTAACATTTCACACTTGTTGTTTGCGGATGATACTTTGATTTTTTGTGGGGCTAAGCTTGACCACCTTCGCAACCTTATGCTTTATTTTTATGCTTTGAAGCTGGCTCTGGACTGAAGATCAACGTGGCCAAGTCAAAATTGGTCCTTGTGGGTATTGTTGAGAATTTGGATGGATTGGTTGGCATTTTGGTTTGCAGGGTTTCTTCCTTGCCTTTGAAATATCTTGGTCTTCCATTGGGGGCCTCCTTTAAGGCCAAGTCTATTTGGGACAGAGTTATTGAAAAGACAGACCGCCATTTGGCTAATTGGAAAATGAGGTACTTGTCTAAGGGTGTAGAAATAATAGGTGTACTTGCCTCTTTTGGTGTTTATGAAAGGAAAGAAATAATAGGTATTTTGAGGACTTTGAGAAGTTATGGAGGATATCTTAGCTTCGATCTTTCATACTTTCTTTGGACTGTGGTTTTTGTGTCCCCATTGTCGCTTAGTTTTGTCGATTTTCTTGTTCGTTTTTCTCTTTCTAGTTAGGTGTTTCCTTTTGTATGCTTCTGGTGTACTTAGGAGGCGCATTACGCTTTTAATAAGACTGATTATTACTTATATAAATATATATATATATATATATATATATATATATCACCTGGTTAGCTTGTCCAATGTTCGCCGCTCTCTGGCAGAGGGTTAGAAATTCAAAACTTGCTGGTGTTCAATCATGATCTCTTACGTAAATGGCTTTGGCGTTATGTGCATGAGAGAAAGGCTTGGTGGAGAGTGGTAGTGGACTCTAAATTTGGCAATTCGTGGGGTGGGTGGTTTTCTATTGAGCCTTCTGGAGCGTTTAGGGTGGGGTTATGGGAGAATATTAGGAGGGGTTAGAGGAAATTTTTGTGTCACACCAAATTTGAGGTGTGTGATGGTTCCAAGATTAGATTTTGGCATTATCAATAGTGTGGGGATGTGACCCTTAAGAAAGCATTTTCAGATTTATTTGGTATTGCATGTGCAAAGGATGTTTCTGTTGTAGCTCACTTGGAGTTTTATGGCAGTTCCAATCAATAGATTGTGAGCTTTGCTAGAGCGGCTCATGATTAGGAGGTGGATGTTTTTGACTCATTCTCCAAGGTATTGTATTAAGCTATAGTGAGACAAGGAAGTGAAGATAAACTATAGTGGGCCCCCTCCAAAAAAGGGTTTTTTAAGGTTATATCCTTTTATTGTTTCTTGGTTTGTTGTGATGGCTGCCGCTTTCCTTGGAAGAGTATTTGGAGGACTAAGGCTCCTTTGAGGGCAACCATTTTCGCTTGATCAACGGCTCTGAGTAAGATCTTTACCATGGATAACCTCAGGAAACGGCACGTCATTGTGGTGAACAAATGTTGCATGTGTAAAATGAATGAGTCCATGGACCATCTTCTTCATTGTGACGTGGCTTCTGTCATTTGGATTGCCTTTTTCAGTTGTTTTGGACTGTCTTGGGTTATGCCTAGACGTGTAGCCAAGCTGTATGCTTGTTGGTGGATTACTGACAGTATGCGTTGTAATGTTGTGTGGAAGATGGTGTTTACGTGCCTTTTATGTTGTTTATGGAGGGAAAAAAATTACAAATTTTGAGGACTGTAACAAGCCATTGGGTGAGATTAACGGTGTGTTTGGTAAAGAGTTTTGAGGGGGGAAAGGAGGAAATAATTGATTGATGTGATATAAAGTAGAAATGAGAAATGAGTTTTGAATTTTTTTTTGTAGGAGAAAAGTGAAGAAAGTTGTTTGATAATGTGAAAAAATGAAGTTGACTTTTTTTTAGGAGAAAGTGGAAGAATGCTTTGCGAAACACTGCCTAAGTCTTTATTCTTCAAAACTTTGTATCTTTGGACAGTTGCTTATGTTTTTCCTTTGACGATTAGTTTAGTTACATGGATTTGTTTGTTCTTTTTGCTCTTAGGTAGGTGTTTTCTCTTGTATACTTTCTGTATACTTAGGGTTGCCTTAACCATTTTAATGATGTGTCGATTACTTATCAAAAAGAAGTTACTGGCAACTTCTAAAAATTACAAGTCAAACAGGGCTATGAGATTTCATTACTGGGAGGCCAAGTTTAGGAGAGCTGGTCGTATAAATAAAGCTTTATTCCATAACTTAAAAGGGTTCATACTTATGGTTGTGGGGGCAGGTCTACTTTCCACTTTGTTACTACGGAGCCGGGCCGGCAAGCAAGTGAATGTGATCAGTATACGGCAATCTCAATTCTTTATTAGCCGTGCGGCACAAATTAAGAGAGGGTTCAGTTATCATAATTGAAGTTGTGAAGCACTGTGTAATAAGTGCCTTAACGGTCATACAGATACTGATCAGATCTCACAGCATGACCTAGTTAGGCCTTTATCTCTAGAAATTTGTAACTTTCTTTGTGAAATATTGTGTAAAATTATATAGACATATATACTTATACATCTGTTCTCTTGTTACTATTTTTATTTTATTTTCTATACTTACTGGTTTTTTAGATTTCACAATATTGAGGTAAACTATATCTGTTGACAATTCTATATTTCTAATGCAGATAAATGCATGCAGCTGCCTTGCAAAATTGTTTCATCATTCTTTTCTGAGTTACCAGGCAAGCCAATTTCTTCGGAATCCTTCTTATTTACTTCTGAGGTTTGTAAACAATGACATAACACAGTTGATATTTCATTGTTAACAATTTAGTTTATTTCATGCTTATTATATACAAGCTAAGGGTGTGACTTAGTGAGAAGTGAAAATGTGTTGAATTTGGTATCTGCCTTTTCCTAGCATAAAGTAGATCTGATGTAACAATGAACTATAGTTCAAACGGCACCTCCTCCCCCATAAGAAATGGGTGGAGTGTGGAGGATGAGATTGTGGGTTCAAAGCCCACAGGATAATTAACTAAGTTAGATCTGAGGTAAAAGTGTGTCAAATTCTGAACTTTGTGGCCCTGCATTGAACTAAATGGTTAGTATTAAACCTGAATTGTGTGGCCTTTTATCTGATAGAGGCACAGCATCATGGTCTTGCATTGAAATTGGACCCTGTGAACTCGTACTATAAAAGTATTAGGTATTTACATTCAACAAAGGGTTCCAAGGTAGCAAATTACTGATTCTTTTTCAGCATTTAGATAGCTTTTTAGAGAATTTTGAATTTAAGGTTAGCAGTTTGCTTCAGACCAGCAACTTTTGATCTTTTCAAGCAGAATATGATGACAATATTATGTAATTGGAATTTAGGATATTTTGGAGCGTAGATCCATGTCAAATAGAGCTATTACAGATATCAGGCAGATCTAAAATAAAACAGACATAGGATCTGAAATTTGACAACAATGACTGGAGCAGGATCTTTAGTTTCAGCATCTGAATGCAGGGGAAATAAGGACATCAAGGCAGGTTAAAGGAAGACGGTTAGGGTGCTATAATTATAGGACAAGGTTGTTTGTTGGGTTTTCGGGTTAGCTTTGGTTCTCCTTTGTATACCACCTGTGTACTTAGGGGTGCCTATGCTTCTTTTCTTAATAAAACTTTAATTACTTATCAAAAAAAAAATATTATAGGACAAAAGGTCAGTATTATTATTTATTATTATTTTTTTTTATAAGTAATCTTTTGTCCCCAAGAAGAGGAGTAAATTCGTCATTGGCGTTAGAGTACTGATTGGAAACTAAAATGTGGCTGATCAGAAGTTAAAATGGAGAAGGAGGAGGACAAAAGAAACCTAGGCATCACTGCTAAGGATGTATCACGACCCAAGTGTGGCATCATATCACACTAAAAAATTGCAAGGGGATGAAATACTTTTCTTCATTCATCTAAAAATAATACAATATATAGCTTTCTTATTCTATAAGTTACTACTAATGAGGTCTACCTCAAATAGTACATCCTTCTCTGACAATGGTGGTATGGAGGGTGATGTCATGGGTTCAAGACTAACTGGGTGCGCTGTAACCTACCAATAAAAGAATATACGAAAAGCTATCCATTCTCCCATTTTTTTGGTCATGTATTCCTTTCTAGGATGTCCCAAAATAGCCGTCCACTTTCCTAAGACAATTTACACATTTATATGACTGTTTTCAAATATCCTTATTTTGACTTAGAATAGAGTAAAAACTAAATAGAGAGATATGTTTGGAAAGTAGTGCTTTTTTGTTTTTTCGAATGTGAGAGCAGCAATCATTTGTGTTACATTGAAGAGTTGGATTTTTGAAACCTGACATACAAAATGGGGTGCAGTAGTACTAAGAAACATCATATGGGGTGCAATATAAATAGGGAGCCAGAGGGGGTGCAACCCCTCTAAACAGAGTATACGAGAGGACTCCTCACAAGAAAACAAAAAATAATAATAATAAAGTTCTGAAAAGGAAACTGAGGAACCACTTATTATGCATAGGTTATATAGGCTATACGTACTTGCTGAGCAAGCACACTAGAGGACCATGTAAAGTTGGTGTATCAGTAACACTTTCATCAAAACAAAAACTAGAAAATAGTAATACACACCTGCAGTTGCTTCTTATTCAAACTCTTTACCACTGAAATATTTCGAGAGATTTTTGAACTAGATGTAACATTGAAATTATCCAAGTTTCAGTATTTTCATTTCTTCACAAGTGTGCACCCAGAATTCTTCCGAGATCTGCATCAAAATTGATTGAATTGTATAGAAGGTACAATCCCATGTAATAGATCAAACTTAAGATATGGAAAGTTCCATACTTTCTGGACCTTGCAATTGTCTGTTTTCAGTTCCTTGGGAATTTTTAATATAGAAGGGTCTTTGTAAACCATTTTATTGTAAAATGAAACCACTACATCACAAAATTATTGTATAGGATTTGAAAAATTTAACAGCAGAATCTCCAAAAAAGATCAAAATAAGATATGCATAAAACACTTGTCAATTTTACAATGATGCATGACTAGAGATTTGGGTTAGGTGGGGCTGCTCGAGGTGATTCGAATCTCCTTTGCCAGTCAAACATATTAATGCTTTGAGTTTTAATAGTGAGAACAAAAAGTGAATTGATTTTCTATATTTACGAGGACTGAAAAGCCTGCTTGGACAAGCTAATTGTCCACCACTCTTACTGTTTGAAATCCCTTGTACCTCAACATAGCAAAGTGAGAAAGAGAAAAGAAAAGAAAAGGGGGGGAAATTATAACATTATGTGAATAATAGGGGGACTTCTATGGCGCTGCTTTTGATGCTATCATTAAGCATATCCTATTTAGAAAAAGAAGAGACAGGCTAATTCCACTTAAGTGGGGTCCTGGGAGGGGTGGCCTGGATGGTTATAGCCGAGTTCCTAAAACATTGAATCCTTAGTTACAATCATAGAAAATTGCTGATGGGGATCCCTTCAGCCTAAATACACTTGGAGGCAAGCTTGCACAAATTACTAATTGTCAATCTCAAAAAGTGGACAATTCAAATACAAAATGAAAAATTTAATACTGGAATCTCTTTCAAGTAGGTGATATGCAAAATAAATCCTTGGATTTCTGTATTTTTTTTTTTTTTTTATATATATATTTTCTGTAGTATTCTGAATGGGCACGATTAAGTAATCCTTCCTTGGGTGAACAGTGTGTCATCGTCAAACCATGTTTGCATACTTTTATTTTGTTCTTATAGTCATTAATCAAGTACTTCTTTTCCCTGCCTCTACCTCCTACAGTTTTTTGGGCTCGTTCCTAGGGCTTCTTTGTTGGCATTGAAGGCAGCTGGTCAACATTACTGTGAAGATGATTGGAGTAAACTGAGAATTGAGCATCGTAACATTGATGATTTGGATTTGTCAAGATATTGTTTCTCTTCTGCATTTATGGTGGCACTGTTGCATGACAGTCTTGGAATCCCTATGAATGAAAAAAGGTATGATTCTCTTTGGATGCAGACACCATTCTTTTTCCTTTTCTAGTGGCATATAGCATTTAATTCAGGGTACAAAACAAAGTGTCAATTTTGGATTGGGTACTATAACTTAAATGCCTAATGCTTACATTCAGCCAGATGTCAACAATTAATTGAGTGGAATCAATTTGCTAGTGACCTGACTCTTGTTGCATAGAATATTAAACCTTCTCTTGGTATCATGTCAAACTAGTTTAACATTCTTAAGTGGTTGTTCACACGCATCTTTTGAATGTTACTGCTTAGAGTAATTTTCACTGATTATATAAATATTTGATAAGTAATCGAAATTTTATAAAAAAGCGAAGAGGCACAACCCTGTTACAAAGAAAGTATATAAGAAAGATACATAAATTGACATTCCATTTTCTGCAAAATCTTTCAGAAGTTTAAGATAGATGTGTAATGAAAATGGAAAGGTGAGTTCTTGGTTTGCTAGCCTAAAAACCTTGGATTCGATATAGATATGTTCTATTGCTATAAATACAATTTCAGCTTCTAGTTGAGTCCTAATTTGAAGGTAGTTTTGCTGGCTTATTCAACCATTTTCTGCAATATTGGATTTAGGTGCCCATGGCACTGTGTCGTACATGTTGAGATATTGAATTTTACATCTAGTCTCCATGTATAAGTTTTATTTTTATAAAACAAATCCTAATGACAGTTGTAACTTTGAAAGTATTGATAAACAGAGATAGTAAACTCATATGAGGCAAATCTTTTTGTGTATTTAAATTTCTTTTCTTCTGTTAGAAATAGAAACCTGTGAAATTGAGGTAAAAGTTAACTATTTGTAGGGTTGGGTTTGCAAATCACACTACTGGAAGCATTCCCCTCGACTGGACGCTTGGAGCTTTCATCATCGAAACAATGTTGGAGCCCCTCGAATTGGAACCTGGTAACATGGGCCAGATTGTTGGAAATGAGTCGGTTACTTACTTCTCATTGTTTGCATTTCTTTTAATAGCTGTACTGGTTACGGTCTTTGTACTGCAATGGCAGAAACCACAATTAAAGACTATCTATGATCTAGAAAAGGGTCGGTATATTGTCACTCGTGTACCTAGGTAACCGCCCCGCCCTACTTCCCCCAACCTTTGTTCATTTGAAAAGAATCTGTAAATTCAGCTATATACTTCAAGATCTAGAAATTCGTTAGAAAAATTTATGTGAGCACTGTAGCAACAAGGAGCTTTATTGATTGAAACCACAGCTACAATGTCCAAAGTCTAGAGAGACAACAACAGCAGGGGAATCCCCACTCATTTTGCAATGTATTATTGTTTCCTGCTTACTAATAATATCAATCCCGTAGTTCAAGTGATTTATTTATTTATTTCTACAAGGATGTTTGAGAAACTTGCAGTTATATTTTGCCCGACGAAATTCCCAGAACATCACTGGTGTATACCTGATGGTGATGCTGAAATTATTGCTGTTATTCCAAAGTTTCGGTCTATGGTTTTAAAGAAGGCAAGAGGCTGAGTTGTTAGAATTTCTAGGCTTACAGAATCATACAGAAGGCATTTTTATAGAGGCGAAAGATCTCCGACCTTTAAAGGAGATATGATATTTTGTCACTCCAAGACATAACTCTTAACTACCTTGTTCATGTGGCAAAATGGTCCCCTAGCTAGCTTAAGAGTTTTTATTCTTTCTAAAAATAAAAAATAAAATAAAAATAAAAGTTGCCACGTGAACAAAGGTGGTTAGGAGTTGCGTTTTGGAATGGCAATGTATCATATCTCCCTTTAAAGGTATAAGCTTTACACTTGATTGTTTTTGAACTGGAACATTAAATTATTGAAGAAGAGGCGAAAGATTTTTGTGTTCTTGTGACTGATTAAGTTTAAACAGATCCTTAAGGGTGCCTGGAGCTCAAGATCTAAGGCTGTTGTTAGAAAGTGTGAGGATTGAGCTCTTTATCCATGTGAATGAGGGTTTTTATACGAGGGGAGGGTAGAGTAGAGTGGTGATGGGTTCCATATCTTTGGGTCAATTTAAAATTTATGTTTTTGTAAATAGAGGAAGGTGGAGAAGGCAGTGAAGAGAGATTGCAGTTTTCAAAGAGAAAAAAGTTCCAATTTGTTGTTTCTTTCTCCTTGTTTTCAATTTGCGGTGACGTCAAATGAGAGAAATCAACCAAATATATCCAGTTTTAATGTCAATTTCAGGCGAATGAAAGAACATCCTCGATTTCACAAAGGATTACATTGTTTTTGTGGCTTCCCAATGAAATGAATTTTTTTTTTTTTTTAATGGATATTAAAGCCCCAACAAGGGAGAAAGAAACAAAAACAGAAAGTCCTTTTTTTGTCTTTTTTTTTTTTTTTTTTTTTAAATAGATGCTATATACTACACAACGGTCATTGTCACATTAACCCAATAAAACGGGAAAGATGAGAGTAGTGTAGAAATGCCAATATAAGTATGATTTGAGGACAAATATGACCATCGGGCGGGCCATTTTAAATAAAATTAAGCTTGGGAAATTTTGTTTGTTTCTTTTTTTCTTTTTTCTTTTTTTCCGTCGCATCTCATAAGGGTGTATATGTGGGCGGCTATCGGTTTTAGAGTATGCAAATGCGGTTATTAACTGCATCTACATACCATATATATATACATCAAATGGCGTCATTTTGGATTAGGTATAGGTTATGTTTAGTACCCACTAGTACCCACAAAAAAATTGAAACTTTTACTAGAGTGGGTACTGTATAAATAATTAAATATGACCAAAGTGTGTATGGGCATGTTTGATAAGAGATTTACCAGCTTTTAGAGTATCTCTGATTGTATTCTTTTAGATAGATAGCTATGTTTTGTGTTATTTGTTGAAGGTCTTATTGTGCAACAAGTATTGTAGATGGTTTGGTTGGTTTTGTTGCTTTTTTGTGTAATACTTGGGCAAAAAAACAAAAATAATGTGAAATCAATATATTTTCAAAACATTAGGACCTTAAAAAAAAAATTAAAACAATCCCAAAACACTAAAAATAGGCTCAAATTCTTTTCAAAATCGTTTAAAATGATATTTAATAGAGACCCAAAGAAGGCCTAAAATACTACAATGGGCACATAACATAATATGCGGATAGCGAATAATAACTGAATTTTAATTATCACAATAACAATGCGGATGCAATTAATAAGAAACATGATTCTGATGCGAATATCTAAAATTGATATCCACATTTTGTAAATTCGGCTGCGAATATTACAAATAACCACATTCGCATGTACACCTCTAGCTTCTCACTCTTCTTTTTTAATGTGAATGTAATATGGAGGGGCGCGTACGGTGGGTATGCCCCTCCTGTCCATGCTATTAAGGCATGGAGTAACACCTTTTAGGGCATTACTCCAAAAAAAAAAAAAAAATGGATAGATGTGTTGTTAGGTTAGTACTCACTAATAAAATAAGTGGCAAATGTAGGATAAATTTATGAGTAAACTCATGCTATGAATTTACTCGCTCACTTGTTAATTTTCAATTTTTGATATATGCATTTTTACGAATTTGAAATAGGTCCCTCAGTGAGTTTTTCGACCAAGTTTTTCTATAGAGCATTGGTTTCACACATTAGCTTTTTTTTACCAAATCACCTTTAAATAATTTTTTTTTTCATTTTATTAAAAAAAAAAAAATCTAAAACATATGAGAAAAATAGGTTGGCAAAACGGGTTATCGAATTGGGTTCGGGTCGGGCCGATTGACCCACCAACCTGTTTAGGTTAACCCAAGCCTGACACGATTAGATAAACGGGTTGAGTGAATCAACCCGTTTAGCTAATCGGGTCATAAAACGGGTTGGTAGTTTGAACCGTTTATAAACGTGTCATAAGCGGGTCAATCTGTTTATGACCCAAACCCGTTTAGCCTAAACCCAAACTCTATAACTTTGTGTCTGATTCGTGAATCATGTCAAAAATTATCAACCCTAGAAAAAACCATGATATTATTCTCTCTTCTCCTCAATGCATGACGCAAAGCCATGGCAGAGTTCTCATCCAACTTTGAGTGCTTCATAGGGAGAAGAATCCCAGCCGCACTCTCCTCCGATTCATACTCTCTTTCATCCATTTTTCCCCCTTTCTCTCAAGCCCCCGCACAAGAAAGCTTAGAAATGTGTTTGAAGAAATGATAATAGTGCAGGGAAGGTGTTTGAAGAAATGATACAAAGAAAAAACAGACGAGAAAAACCAAACAGATTCACAACCAAGAAAAATGACTCCCCTTTGATCGTCAACATCTCTCTCTTCCTCTCCTCCATCAACAGTGAGTAATCAGTAACCATTAATCAACAAAGCTAAAAAGGGGAGAAAATACTTTATTTCTTTGTATTTCACTTTTTATTTCCCCAGATCAAGCTAAAAAATGTTTGATATAGCCAGGCCAATGACTATCCCAACATCAAACCCAGTAACCGAAGCTGCAGTAACTGATTTTCCCTTCTTGGCTGATTTTGGTGAACCACCCACAAAGTACTATGAAGGAATCAGATTTTCCAAAGGACAACCCACAAAGTGCTATGTTATAGTTAAAATTTCAGTGCCCTCTGCTTTGGAGCTGCTATGTTATAGAATTTTGATATTAATTTATTACAAGGCGGAAGATGCAATTGAGATATTGGAGTACATTCTTAAGGCGAGAGGATAAAAGATTGGAACAGCAAATCTAGAGGTTGAAGATAAGAAGAAAATGTTAGCAAAACTTTTGAAATAAGCTGGAAGGGATGAGAATATAAAGGGAAAATCACCTTGCATGCCTCTTTGCATCGTTTTTTCTTTCCTCTTTGTGTCATTTTCTCAAAACACATTGCCTACGAGTGGGGTGTGGTTCACAAGCCACCTCTGCTCATGGGGTGAGTGGGAGCCACCCTCAGCCACCTCTGAAGTTGGCTCATAAGCCAGCCTAGGGGGGGCACCCCACCACTGGCAGTGGCCAGCAATGGGGATGCCTCCATGGGGACTTCTTTTCTTTCTTTTTTTCTCCCTTCTGTTCCTCTTTTTTTAGATTTTAATTTCTAATGACAAAAGTATTATTTTAAGGTGATTTTAGCCACAAAAAAAAAAAAAAAAAAAAAAAAACTTGGACGGAAAACTCACAGAGGACTTACTTCGAATTCACGAAAACTCATGCTTCAAAAATTGAAAAAAATAAAGAAAATGAGGGAGTTAATTCAAATCGTGCATTTGTTAAGAGATTTATCATACATTTACTCTTAAATAAAATACTAAATATGACTAGGATTAATAATCATGAACAATTAAGGTAAAAGTAAAGCCTACATTTTGTCTAGTTTCTATTACATTATTTGGTTACAATAGAGAACAAAATATAGCCGTATGAAGGGGAAGAAGGTGGGAAGGCTTTTCAAGAGGAGAAACAAAGCAAAGAAAACAAGAAATGAGAAGACATTTAAGTATGGCTGTCGGGTGGCTAATATGGTTGTGTAGGCTACAACTGTTGGGCATGAAACATGGAGGAGAGGCTGCTGTCATGCGTGAATTATGGAGTAGAAGATGCTGACTTGTATCTGACTCGCTTGTGTCTTCTATCAAGGCCGACTCAATAGGTTTTAAGGTCTAAGGCGACAAATTTAGGTGAGGCATTTTTTATATTTAATTATTTTACAAAATTCATCTTTTTAGGAGACATTTAATTTTAACAGATGTTATATTTTGTGTTGAGCTACATATAATCCCTTTAACAAACAATATTTGTATACACTTTTTTGTACACATACTCACATTTGGTGTGAGACCCATCTCACATGCATATGCCACACACTGAATATGAGTGTGTGTATAAAAAAATGTGTACAAATAACACATCTCAATTCTTTTTATGTAGAATTTAACTTTCTTCGTTCTAAAAATTATTTTAATGGACAACTTAGTAACTGTTTTAGAGGTACAATTAATGTAACATTCCATTTTTCTTCCTTTTCCTCCTTAATATATTGGAATTCAATTCTTTATATTTATTTTTTTACAGTAATTAAGGCCTTAATTAAAGAGCATTGACTAACTTTTTTATCATAATATTATTTTTTTACCATAATTGGGGCCTTAATTAAAGACCATTGACTAACTTTTTTGTCATAATTGGGGCTTTAATTATTATTTTTAAAAAAAAAAAAGAAAAAGAAAAAGAAATTTAATTATACTATCACTATTTGGGGTCTTATTTTAATTAGGGGCATTAGGCAATTGCCTAATTTGCAAAACCATTCAGTCAGCCCTATCTTCTATTACTTTAACACCCCATGCAAACCAATGAGGAAATACACCTTCAATTTGTTTTGTAGGAAACAAAAAATATTGGCAGTGTGCCAATGTCACGATTGGTATTTTTTTTTTTTTCTTCTTCATCTTGGAGATGGAAGATGGTGGCGGCCGAAAACTCGCTAGAGTTGATGGTGGCCAGTGGTGGTAACAATAATATGCAGAAGAACTTGGACTTTTAACAACAGTAGGTCGAAGAACATGGGCCAACAAAGGGCCAAAACAAGGCCAACTATTGACCAAAAAGAATAGCCAACTTGGGCCAAAAAGAGAGCCAACAAATGGCTTAAATGAGGCCAACTATGGGTCTTAAATGGGCTTCTTCAAACTATACCACAAATGCCCTTAATTGGGCCAACAAATGGCCAAAAATGAGAGTCTACAAAGAACTTAAATGATGACAACTATGGGCCTTAAATGTGTATGGGTCTTCAAACCATACTACAATGGCCAAAAATTGGGCCAACAAATGGCCGAAAGATGATCTCCAAAGGGCCAAATAGAGGATTGACCTTCTATTTTTAACCAATATTTTCTATTTCTTGTCCCTTTTTTTTTTTAGGGTAAATATATAATAAATTATTGAGTCAATGCGCGATTTAAAATCAGTCCCTCACTTTTTAAAAATCAATTTTTACTTCTTAAGTTTGTCGCAGATTTGAAATCAGTCATTTCGTGATTTTTTTCATTCATTTTTGCAACTTCCGTTAGTGCCACATCAACATTTTCACTACATCATCTTAAAATATTTTTTTTATTATATTATAAATTTAAAAACCTAAAATTTTATTTTCTCAACTTCCGTTAGTGCTACATCAGCATTTTCGCCACATTATCTTAAAATATATTTTTTTAATAATTTTGTTTAAAAAGAATTTTTATTTTTTATTTTTTTTTTAAAAAAAAAACAACTTAAAAAAAGAAAATAAGGGTTTGGGGGTTGGCTACCGGTGAGAGCCACTCCCCATGGGGAGGGGAGTGGCCTGCGAGCCACTCCCAGGGGTGGCCAGCGCCACCTCTAGGGTGGCTCGCTGCCACCCCCAGCTTGCATTTGGGCTTGCATCTTCTCCCAAAGACCCACTTGAGGAATCAACAAAAGCAACAAGACAACACCACCATCATCAATAGTCTCAGCCGATCGTTGCTCTATTCATCTCTACCCCTCTTTATGTTCTGAGCGCCGCAACTTCATTTCCATTTGAGCAAAAATTTGAGGCTGTAAATTCCAAAAGACCTATATATATTGGGCAATGACCATTTTTACCATCTCCAACAGCATTGCAACAAAAACATACCCAATTGACCGAATCAAGCCTGACCAACCCACAAACCCAATGATCCCACACCGCAGGTGCAGCTTCTTCCTCGGACACAACCTCTTCTCTTTTCGCCGTATCTGGGCAGGACACAAACAAGACGAAGGGACAGTAAGCTCACCATCAAATCAGAAAAGGGAAATATGTGAGCTCGGTCTGGAAGCCAAATGAGATGCTTTGGTTGGTCGTTTTGGGCGTTGAATTTGTTTCTTATTGACAAAGGAACAACAAGGCATGGGATCATAATGGGGGTTTTGTGAAGTTGCCAACTTTATCAGACCGAATAAGCCCCAGGCCCTTCTAGTAACTTGTTCGTCCCCAAAACCCTACAAAAACCCTGTCGACGATCACTACCTGTTGAAGTCCATCAAAAACTTGAATACTGCTATAACAACCCAGGGAAAAGTATTAACCACATCTGTGCTATCACCCCAAAATGACTAGTCAATTTGGAGTTTCCCTAAAATTTCTTATAAATGCCAGTTTCACCTAATAACTAGGCAATGTGGGACTTAGCACTTATGACTATCTTTATAAACCACCCACTCTATGTGGGCTACTCATCTTCCCAATATGAGACAGAAGTGTTACAAACTCCCCCTCTTAAACTCCTGACGTCCTCGTCAGGGCCACGTCATGCAACACTCAAATACCAAATGACCTAACGTTACAACTTGGCTTTGATACCATTTTATAACGACCCAGGAAAAAGTACTAGCCACATATGCTCTATCACCCCAAAATAACTAGTCAATTTGGAGTTTCTCTAGAATTCTTTATAAAGCCTAGTTTCACCTAATAACTAGGCAATGTGGGACTTAGCACTCATGACTATCTTTATAAACTACCTACTCTATGTGAGCTACTTATCTTCCCAATATATGACTGGGGTGTTATAGCTGCAAGCTCCACGGGATCGAGATCTTCTAGAACATGGCGATCCTGGACGCCTAGATGGCCAGTTTCTGGGTGAAACTCCCACTGATACGTAAACTCCTCCTCTCGCACCCCAAAATCGAGTTCCTCTGGTGGATGGACATCGATGCAATGTTCACTGACATGGCGTTACAAGTCCCCTGGGAGTGCTACAAGGACCACAACTTCGTGATGCACGATTGGAATGAGATGGTCTATGACGACAAGAACTGGATTAGGTTGAACACAGGTAGCTTTCTATTAAGGAGGCGGCGAGCCACCCTAAAGGTGATGCGGCCACCCCCTCAAACCCCCCCTTTCCTTTTTTAATTTTTCTTTTTAAATAAAATTATTAAAAATATTATTTTAAGATAATGCGATGAAAAGGCTGATATGGTACCAACGGAAGTTGGGAAAATGGACAGAAAAATCATGGAATGGTTGATTTCAAATATGCGACAAACTTAAGGAGTAAAAATTGATTTTTAAAAAGTGGGGGACTGATTTCAAATCGCGCGTTGACTCAGGAATTTATTATACATTTACCCTTTTTTTTAATACAAGATAACATACAGCTCATAGACAGCATCACCATCACATGAGACTGATGCTTTGCTATGTGATGCACGCCTATGTGGGAAGAAAATAAACAGAATGACACATTTGGTGCTCCATTTGACTGACAGCGTACAAGATTGTTGAGAGTGCAAGAAGAGAGCCACATCATCGTAATGGGTGTTGAAAAGAGAGCAAAACCTTATCCTGACAGTTTTTCTGTGTGCACTTAAGAGAGCTGAATGTGAAAATGAAATAAGGCACCCATTGAACCGTTGAGTTCTATCTCTCTCCTCTCACAACTTCTTCTCCAAGCAAAAAACCTTCATCTCCAAGCTTAAGCTTTCATACCTGTTATAGGAGGAAGGAAGCATCTCTCAGCCTCCTTCCTCCTCTTCTACTCTCCCCTCCTTCTTTCTAGAGCTTTTTACCTCTTTTGAGACTCTAGAATGCCTTTGGCGATTTATCCGAAGGGATTCATCTCATCCCCTTAAAATCACAGCCTCATCAAGCAGCAAGCCCATGGGCAACCATAAAAAAAAATTTAAAAATTAAAAAATTAAAAGAGAAGAAAGAAAGAAGACGAAGATAGCTTGTCTACCCAAAGACGATACCGTGAGAGGGCGGGGGGGCGAGATTTTGGCAAAAAATAAAAATAAATGTGGTTGGGCTCAAAGATTTTGACCAAAACCAAAATTAAATGTGGCAATTAAAAAATAAATACAAAACAACATTATTGCCCCCTAAACTATCAATTATGTCAATATATATTCTAAACTATCAAAAAAAAAAATTGTCGATGCCCCCCAAGGCCAATAAAAAGACAAAAATGACAATAAATTTTTTTATTAAGACAAAAATATCCTTACAAATTCGGAAAAAAAACTGAAACAAAGAAAAAGAACAAAAAGTTCAAAAAAGAAATAATAGAACACCCACAAAACTGAGACCCTTTGCTGAATAATTTCCACCGTGCTTATCTTGGTGAGCATGTATTGATATATATATAGATTTACAATATATTAGGATAGTTACAACTCTACCTCTCTAAATTTGAAATCTCTATTATCTATCTATCACAGCATGCTGGATCTTATCATTCTATCACAGCATGCAATTACTAGGTATTATAGTTATGGTATAACTCTAGGTTACCTAGTTCCAGGTGTGATGGTTATCTATAGGCTCTCTAGACTCGTGTATAAGATGTGTCTTTAGGGGATAAGTTAAATGTGTTAATACCCTCTCGCAAGGTCAACGGGGGAGAACGAACGTTGAGCTTGAAACATAGCCTTTGAAACCGAGTGGAAACAAGTGGTTTGGTCAGAACATCTGCTAATTGGTTTGATTTCCAAAGATTTGTCAGCAATGCGATCTTTAACAAAGTGGAAGTTGATTTCCATGCGCTTTGTCCATGCATGAAATACTAGATTTATTGACATGTATGTAGCGCCAATGTTGTCACACCATAGTTTTGGTGTAGAAGTGAGAGAGATACCAAGTTCATGAATGAGAGCTTTAATCCAAAGAAGTTCAATAATGGTGTTGGCAACTGATTTGTACTCGGCCTCTGTAGAAGATCGTGAGACGGTGGGTTGTTTCCTAAAGTTCCATGAAATCAAGTTCAAGTCAAGAAAGACTCAATAGGCTCTTGTGGAGTGTCTACCATTTAGGCAACTTGCTCAATCAACATCTAAGTAGGCTTGTAGGCTGTTGCACTGTGTTCGATGAATGAGAAGGCCGTGAGAAACTGTGTGCTTGAGGTATCAGAGTATCCTTTTTACAGCTTGCCAATGTAGTTTAGTTGGTCGATGCATGAACTGGCAGACACGATTAACAGCAAACAAGTCAAGCTCTGTCAATGATAGGCATTGTAAGGAGCTAACAATGCTGCGATATAGGGAAGGATCTTCCATTGAATCACCCGCAAAAGCTAACAGAACTGAGTAGGATGACATAGGGGATGTGATAGGTTTGGCCTCTAGCATGTTTGTTTTTTTCAATAAATCCAGAATATACCTTCATTGGGAAAGGAGGAGGCCTGACTTAACTTTGAGAACTTCAACCCCAAAAAAGTAATGAAGATCACCCAAGTCCTTAACAGCAAAGTCGACATTAAGAAGTTGGAGAAGTTCTGTAATTGCAGCTGGTACAGAGCCAGTTATGATGATGTCATCTGCATAGATGAGAAGGTACATGGTGACTGTATTTTTGCTGTAAATGAACAATGATCAATTTTCCTTTGATGCCGTGAAGCCAAGTTGAATAAGTTTTTCACTTAGCCTAGAAAACTAAGCGCGAAGAGCCTATTTAAAACCATATAGAGCCTTATGGAGCTTGCATACATGGTGTGGGTAGCTTGGATTGATGAAGCTGAGTGGTTGCACCATGTGGACTTCTTTGAACAGGAAGCCATGGAGAAATACATTATGAATATCTATTTGTTTGAAAGACCAACCTGCAGAGTAGGCAATAGATAAAATAGTTTGGTCGGTTGTAGGTTTAACAACCAGACTATAGGTCTCACCATAGTTAAGGCCAACTTGTTGGTGAAAGCCTTTTGCAACCAGCCTCGCCTTGTGGCGTTCAACTGACCCATCCGCTTTCCTTTTGAGCTTGAAAACTCATTTGCAGCCTACTATGTTTGTAGCTGCATGTGGAGGAACAAAAGACCAAGTCTGGTTTTGAAGTAATGCATTGAATTCAACTTGCATTGCAACAGACCATTCTGGAATTGTGACGGCATTTGAGAAGCATGTAGGTTCCACAAGAGCTGAGTGAGTCTTGGACAATAGTGCCCGAGGTATAGGGTACCTGATTGTACCATTTATGAGCTGCCTTTGTTGTACAATATTATTCTGGGACCTTGTGCGCATAGGGTGAATGCGAGCAGGAGGTGTTGGAGTGCTAGAATCTAAATTAGTCACACTTGGTTCTACAAAAGAAGACTGTGACACATGAGAAGATGCTGGAATAGTATGGGATGATGTAGAGGGAATGTCAAGCCGAGTGTTAGTAGGTGCTAGAAGGTGTAGAGGTGAAATAAAAGGAGCAGGGGTAGCAGTAGGATACTCGGTAGATGATGAGGCAGCAACAAATGGGAATCGATTTTCATGAAAAACCACATCCCTTGAGATGAACATACGGTCAAACTCAATGTGATAGCACTTGTAGCCTTTGTGATTGTTAAAAATAATGTAGAAGTTAGTGTTCCTATTTCCTAGCTTGTTATATGAGTAGTGTGTCAGTGTTCCTATTTCTTAGCTAGTTATCTGAGTCATGTATTGAGCATTATTATTTGTTATAGTTTCTCCTACTGCACGTTGAGTCTTTTAGCTTAGGAGTCTTAGTTACATAATGGTCCATGTTGTTATTAGTTGTGGTCAAGTGGGTCCTTGTTTGTAGGGTTGTTTGTTTCTTAGTTGGAGTCTATTTAAATGTTTTAGTCAATGAATTATTCAAATCAGTTTTATCCATACTATCTCATTTGTTTTTATTCACTTTGTTTTTACCTCTTTCAACATCACAATTGCATAGAGAAGACTATTGCTTGTTCATCTTCCATCCTAATATCTAACATTTGGTATTAGAGCCAGGTTGATGGCAAGCAACAGTATTAACCCTTCGCAACTATCACTCCCACTATTTCAAGGAGCTGGGTATGACATTTGGAGCATAAAGATGAAGACTCTCTTTATTTCCCAAAACTTGTGGGATTTGTTGGAAAAAAACTATTCTGAAACTGGGGTTTCAGCAGACACTTTCAGAGATCTTCGGAAGAAAGATGCAAGGCTTTGTTTTTCATTCAACAAGCTGTGGATGAATCCATCTTTCCACGAATTGCTACCACAACAAAATCAAAGGATGCTTGGGATGCATTACAGAATGGGTATCAACGTAATGATAAGGTATTGACAATCAAACTTCAAACTCTTCGCAGAATTTTTGAAAGTTTGATAATGAAAGAAGGGGATTCCATGCATGATTATTTCTCTAATATGTTGGGTATTGTGAATCAAATCATAAAATTTGGTGAAAATTTATCTGAGCAGAAAGTTATTGAAAAAATTCTGAGAAGTATGCCTATGAAGTATGACCATGTTGTGGCTGCCATAGAAGAATCTAAGGATTTAAGTGTGCTAATAGTTGATGAATTATTTAGTTCCCTACAATCTCATGAAGACAGGATGAAAAGATACGAAGAAAATTCTATAGAAAATGCATTCCAAACTAAATTGCAATTTTCTAAAGGCAAAACAAGTGGTGACAATAGTGAGTCAACCGATAAGGGTTCAAGCCCAAGAGGACATGGAGGCCATTGTTTTCATGAAAAAAGAGGTGGTCGAGGTGGTGGACGTTCAAGTAACAACTACCAATATAACAATGAAGGTAGCAACGAAGGTGAAATTCTTACCGAAAGCCTCAATGTAGTTATTATAAGAAGTATGGACATATAGAGAGGTATTGTAGGCTCAAAGATAAAAATGAAAGTAGTGACGAAGGTGAAAATTCTTACCGAAAGCCTTAATGTTATTATTGTAAGAAGTATGGCCATATAGAGAGGTATTGTAGGCTCAAAGAAAAACAAGCAAACTTTGCTGAAGAGAAAAGAAAAGATGAAACAAAAAGTTTGTTTCTTGCGTGTTATTCTTCTAAATAATGTGGCCCAGATGTTTGGTATATGGATAGTGGGCACAGTAATCACATGACAGAAGCCTTCACTTGCTTGGATAAATCTGTGACCAACAGAGTAAAGATGGGTGTTGGAACCATACGTGCATCACAAGGCAAAGGTAACATAAAGCTGAACTCATGTGGAATGGATAGCATACGTTCAACGTTTTGTATGTTCTTGATTTGGATACAAATATGTTAAGTGTGGGGCAATTTTTAGAAGAAGGTTATGCTCTTGTTTTTTAAGATTTATCATGTTATGTGTATAAAGACAAAACCAAAAAGCAGTTGTTAGTCCATGTCCCTATGGCTAAAACCAAAATATTTCCTCTCAATTTTGCTGGGGAAAAGCAAGCACGTAAGGCTTCATTTTTGGATGAAGAAGTGTTTATGCATCAACCACAAGGTTATGAAGTGGAAGACATGAAGCAGCATCAACAAGAAGCTACAATTATCCATTGTGACAATCAGTCTACCATTGCAATGACAAAGAACCCGATGTCTCATAGCCGCGCAAGACATTTTTTTTATTAGAGAATTGGTTGACAAAGAAAGCATCAAGATGTTCTACTGTGGTACCAATGATCAACTTGCAGATATATTCACAAAGCACGTTCTTTCGGATAAATTCATTCGTTTTAGAGACATGTTAGGAGTTGTAAACTTTCTGCATTAAGGGGGAGTGTTAGAAATAATACAAAAGTTAGTGTTCCTATTTCCTAGCTTGTTATGTGAGTAGTGTGCTAGTATTCCTATTTCTTAGCTAGTTATGTGAGTCATGTATTGAGCATTATTATGTGTTATAGTTTCTCCTACTGCACGTTGAGTCCTTTAGTTTAGGAGTCTTAGTTACATAATGGTCTATGTTGTTATTAGTTGTGGTCAAGTGGGTCTTTGTTTGTAGGATTGTTTGTTTCTTAGTTGGAATCTATTTAATGGTCTGTTTGGTTAGAATATTATTCAATATTCGGGTTTTTATTCAAAAACCCGGAAACAAGCTAAATGAAAACCAACAGCTGTTTGAATATAGTTTGAATTTCAAGGTGAAATGACAGAGGCGTAAATTTTACTCATCTAAGCTAGCAGTTATCAGAGGCATAACTTTTGAGTTTTGTAGCATTAAATGCTACTCTCAAACCCGTTGTTCAGTGATGAGATGGTGGGACTGCGTTTTTAGATGCAAGCCTCATGCAAGACTAACGTGTATGTCGATAAATGCTATCTATTTTTTTGATCTTGTGGCGACCATCGGAGTAAATCACGATGTACAATGGTTAAATCTCGTCCGTCGGTTGCATTCGTACATATCCGTGTGCACACACCCAACCATTCCCGCATTGTAACGTCTGCTTTTTCTTGGAATAGTAAATTCAAGCTTTTGTCTTATCAATAAACATGCTCAAACTCTAAGGACGCGTGAGTGCATTGGAATTCTACTGGGTGTAAAACATACACCGCACCCTTCTCTCATTTTCTTCCTCCTGGCAAACAAGAAACCCGAGAGAGAAGAAATCGTGTTACTATTGCCTGAAAAGCAGCGTGTCAGGGTGCTTTTTAGGCTTCCATCACCTCCTTCCGCCCGTTGCAGCAATATTCGCCAGCAGAGAGTAACAAATTGGGGTCTTTCACCCATCAGATAGGTAGGTGATTTGCGTTATTCACTTTTATTCTATTTATTAGACCTGAACCCAACAATTTTCGGGCTTTGTGTTGTGAGTGATGGCCTCACACAATGGACGGAAATTGGCTATAAGATCGTGCATTAGAAGGTAGAACCTCAATGTCTTTAGAGAAGCCTTCTTCCTCGGATGAGCATTCTTCCTCAACTAGTTCCAACACCAAACAATACTAAGCTCCTTCAATGAAGAGAATCCACGTGGTCGGTCCAAGAACACGGTCTTGGAGGGTTAGTATCAATTTCATACTTTGTTATTGTTGATTATTGTTTCATTTTTTATTTGTAATTTGCATAAGAACTTTGTATTTCAAGGACTGTTAAGGAGATTTATTATGTTATTACTTTTTGTATATTCTGTTTTTAATGTTCAAATGTTGTCCCTGTCTGTTGGTTTGGATTTTTAAGATCATTTCTCATACAAGTCGAGTTCCTGCATAATTTTGTAGATCTGTTATTATTGTTTGAATTGTTGTTCTAATTTAGGTAGATCTATGTGTTTTTTTTTGTTTTTCTTTTTTTCTTTTAAGTATATTTTTTCTTTCAATCACCTAATAGACTGGCATGAGAACTGATCTGCTATAACTTATTTTTTTAATGGACATCCTTTTTTTTTAACCAAAAAATATCTCATATCAGTCGAATTCCAGCTTAATTTTTTGTTCGCCAAATCATTTTCGTGGAGGTGATTTTTGTTTAAGTGTGTTCTTTTCTCGGTCACATTCATCCACGTGTGTTTACAAAATAATTGTCAAAGTTTTTTTTTTTTTTTCGCAACTCCATAGTCCATAAGATTAAATAGTTTTTCTGAATGAATTTCTAAAAAAAGTGCAAGTTGTTTTTAGGTTAGGACTTAGGACAACAACAATCTGCCAAATTACAATAAACTTGGTGCCAATTTGACAATCTATCGCCTTTTTTAACTTAAAACAAATTCATCAAAAGCATGTGTAAACTGGTACAAAACAGATTAACCCAAAAAATTAAAGCAAATTAATCAGAACTTTGTCAAAAACACATTTAGTACACAACACTCCAACCTTTGAAAATAAAATCACAAAACACTCTGATCTTTTTTTTACTTAATCAAATCGCGTACAATACACTCTAACAACTTCAAACAAGTTCAATACGGTTTTATTTACTTAAAATAAATTTTATCAAACCATTACAAAAAACGAATTTACTTACAAAACACTAAAAAAAAGAAAGCATAAGATGATCCATTGATAAATATAGAAAAGTAACTTTGTTTTTACTGTCCACAACTATAGATGTTGTTTATATGCTTTCTCTTTGTTTTGTTTTTGGCAATACAAAAAAAAATATATATATATATTAAAAACGGGCACAATAATACCTAACCACAAAATAATCAAAAACAAATTTGTAAACAAGACACTCATATTTGTAACAAATTTTTGAAAAAAAAATTTGTCTTTGAAACACTATTAACTTTAAAACAAAACCGGCACAAATTATTTCAACTAACCACAAACTAATCAAAACATTATCAAAAACAAATTTATTTACAAGACACTCATATCTTTAACAATTTTTTGTTTTAAAAAAAAATTGTCTTTGAACCACTCTTAACTTTAAAACAAAATTGACACAAATTAAAAACTAACCACAAACTAATCAAAACATTATCAAAAACAAATTTATTTACAAGAGGTGATAAAACAATTTTTTTTTTTTTTTTTTTTTTTTTTTTTTTTTTTTTTTTTTTTTTTTTACACTTTGGTAGATTTAGCATGCTCACAGCACAAATTGAATGCTGTCTTAAATTCATACTACATTTTGTACAGCCATATTCGACGAGAAGCAATAAGCAATGTTTTCCTGACGCGTTAAAAACCTCTCATATTCGACAGGTATTCCTCACAACCTGTTTCTCAATGTATGCTATAAAAATAATGCATGTTTATAACTTTTTCACCATAGGCATATATTGGAATCTTAGACTGTATTTAATTTAATTTTAAATTAGGTTGCATTACAAATTACTTGCAGCTTTGAGAGTTAAGTGTAATTTATCCTATAGTCGAATTTTGTTAAAACATTTGACTAGCAATCCTAATAAACAAAAATATACATAAATACAAAATGTAATAGGGAAAAATATAATGTAACCCCCCAAACTTTAGAAATTCTCAACATTGGCACCCAAACAGAAAAGTACACTAATCCCCCCCAAATTTCAATTTAATAGTCAATGTCCCTCATAAATACCAATTGTGTCTATAAAAAAAAAAAAATACTTTTATAAAAGGCATCTTTGTTATTAGGGGGGATATAGAAAATGAGATGGTAGTTTGAGGGGCTATGTAAAAATATGTCAACTTCATGTTCTTTTAGTTGGCCATTTTTTCGTACGTCATTACTAAACCAAATTAATGGCCTTACTTTTCCTGACCATACTAGAGAAAACGACGTGCCATGCCAAAAGGAAAGGGAATTGAATGGACTCCTGACCAAGAGGACCTTTTGCACGAACTTCTTCTAGAATGTGTGCATAACGGTATCATTGTCAGAGGAACCGTGAACCAAAATACATGGGTGGAACTGACTAATAAAATGAATGCGAGGACTAATAGGGTTTTTAATCCTGGCCAGCTATCATCAAAGTACACAAGGGTTCGAAAAGACCACAAAGACTTCTCAGATCTGTTAAGTCATGAAACCAGCTTCGGGTGGGATCCCGACACAATAGGAGCGTGTCAGGATGGTATGCTATATCCCAAATAACCTCGGTGTGATCAATCTTTTATATAAATCATGGAAAACAACAATGTAAACTGAGTACTTTTTTCGGGTTGTCGTAGGTGGATGAGAGAATCACACGCTTCCAGGCAAGGGGTACCATAACTATGAGCAACCGGGGACCCTTTTCGATCGGTCCACTGCAACTGCATTCTCCGTTGATCCTTCACACAGTCCCTGCCTGACACTGATGAGGAAGAATGTCTTATGCACCGCATGCAGACGGAAGGCATACACGTGCACAATGGTGGGGCAGGCCGTACAGGTTGAGGAGAAGGTTATCCGTCACAGGCAATTGTTGACTTCGGCATTCCGCATGATGATGAGGCCGGTGGACCTTCATTTGGTGGAGGTGGGCACAGGCGGAAAGAGCTGATGGTGGAGGATACATGGGGTGACCAAGCGCGTGATATTGGACTGGGTGTCACAATGGGATCTACACAAAAAGTATCTTCAGGTAAAAAATCGTTTAGGCAGACAAAAAGCACAATGGTGGCTTCGAAGCAGGCTCTCTATGACAAGTTAAGGGAGATGGCGAAGGCAAGGAAAGAAGTCTTGCTTCGGCAGAGTCAGCAGGATATGAGTTCCACACAACAGCACAACACTGCCAAATCCGCACTCCCGATATGCCGAGCTCTTGACTTGCTGGACGAGTTGCAGCATGATATTAGTGACGAAGTTTACGTGGCTGCAACAGTTTCCCTGATGGATGAACAACTTCAAGCCGCGTGGGTCCGCATGACAAGAGAACGCAGATTGATCTGGCTAAAAAAGCAGAAGCCCTTGGACTGACATGCAGGATGAGATTGCAATGTGTTATTTTATTTTTACTTAACTTTGAGGATAATTTATGTTTGTTTTGTATTTTAGGTATTAGGTATGAGACAATTATATTGGGACGCGATGTGTTATTCTATTTTCACTTAACTTTGAGGACCATTTATGTTAGTTTAATGTACTTTACGTATTAGCTATTGCAATGTGGTATGATTGCTGATATGTGTTTTACTACGTGCGTATGTGACAATAATTGAATGTGTGTTTACTGGTATTATTCATCAAATTAGTTTAAGCTGTATTAAACTCAAATGTGTCTGTTGGTAAGATGGATGGGTCTAACATGCCTTTCGACTCAATGGATGAAGATAGCGACGAGGAATTTGATGATGAAATAAATATGATATTGGTTGTGCTAGACATATCAGACAACGATGAAAACACCAAAATGCCGGCACACAACTTGCCATTACAAGGGGCCATGTATATAACATGCATGCTGAACGGTAACCCAATGTCGTATAAGGAAATGTTTCGTATGGAGCCACTGGAGTTTATAGCTTTGTGTAGTGAGTTGAGGGAGCGCCAACTCATGAGGAGTACAAGGTACCTTGATGTTGAGGAAAGTATGGCTATATTTCTTATGATTATTGGCCACAGCCAGAGGCAACGAGTCATGTTAGATCGCTTTCAACATTCTACTGAGATAGTAAACCGCCATTTCAAGACGGTGCTTGGTGCAGTGGGTCGTCTGGCGATGATTTACATTAGAGTTCGACACAAGACTGTGGTGTACTCACATGTAAGCGGTAATCCTAAATATCATCCTTGGTTCAAGGTGAGTTTATGTTCTTTTGAAACACAACTGCGTTATATTAATGCCACCTTTCAAATACTATACGCAATGCTCGGGTTTTAATTTTTTTTTTCTATATTTTGATAGGATTGTATTGGTGCGATCGATGGCACACACATAAAGGCGAAAGTCCCGGTCGAGCACCAATGCCTCTTTCGTGGTCGGAAAAATGAGTGCACACACAACGTTATGGCAATATGCAATTTCAATATGTTATTCATGTTCGTGTATGTTGGCTGGGAGGGAACAACCAACGATGGTCACATTTTTAAAGATGCTATTACAAGTGACAACGGTCATGAGTGGCCCACAAATGGTTAGTACCTTGCATTCAAAATGCAATTAATTTATATCGGACATTTTGTCGTGTCCTTACACTTTTTCACTGTTTTATTTATGAAGGGCACTATTATGTGGTTGATTCCGCGTACCCATGCACGCGTGGTTTTTTGCCTCCAAATAAAGGAAAAAGGTACCATCTCAACGCGTTTCGCAACAGGCTTTTGCCACGTGGGTATAAGGAACTGTTTAACTTCAGGCACTCATCGCAGCGAATGATCATCAAGAACTGCTTCGCCAGATTGAAGAGGAGATGGCGTATATTAAATGGTATGCCTGGGTACTTATTGGTGCATCAACCTACCATTATAATGGCATGCTGCACACTACACAACTTCATCGGGGTACACAATCCGAATGATGAAATCTTCAATGGCACTGATGCAGCAGAACCAGAAATGGACGTCGATTAGACATAGATAAGTGAGCAGCCAGATGAATATGGCAACAACGATGAGGCAAACCCTTCAAATTCAGGACATTATGACTTCTCCCAAGCAGCTTCCGTTGAAATGGGCCAATTTAGAGAAGGCATTGCACAAGCAATGTGGGAAACCTGTCATGGACACTACAATGCGGATAATTAAAAAAATTGCAATTATATTGTAGAAGTAGTGTATTTTGTTTTGGAAATGCATTAGATATGGTTGTGGTTTTACGCATGTGTTTGGTTAATTTCGAATTAAATATTCTCTTATGTCAAATTTTGTACCTGTATTAATTTTGTTTTACGTGTTTGTTTTAATTTTTTATACCGCATTACCAAGTAGACATGGACGTCGAGGTGAACTATACATGTGATGCTGGACCCATGAGACTTCTCGTTTTAAGAACATAAAAGAACTACATGAGACGTTTTTACAAGTGTCCCCTAGGCAAGATATGAACTCGTAAAAAAACGCAGGCCTCAAATTGAACCAACATTTTTATGTTAATGATTTTATATGCATTTGTTGTATTTAGTAATGGCAGTCTCATCCCGTTTTAATGTATTATTGTAGAATCATCCCGGAAGTTTCTACTGGGAAGATGAGTTGATGCAAAATTTTGCAAAACCGGTACACGAGGACCTCGCTGTGCACTTACATGCGTAAGGCAACGCATTGGGCATGCTATGGATTGTCGAGGGCTTTATGCGATGCTGTGGTATTACATGGATTTGCGTCCGGTATTTGTTTGGGTTACTGTTTTTGTTGGTTCTCATCTTTGCCTGAAGTGGTTTGGTTTGTAATACAGGTGGGATGTGAAAACCACTGTTTATGATATCATATCTTTTGCTTTCACTGGTATCGGTTTATTGTATAATATATGTTGGATATTGCTAGGGATCGCTACTTGAACCGTATTTTTTTCAGTACCGCTCATGAACTGTATAGAGCTATGCATTTGATTAGACGCCAACCTTTATTCATAATTTACCTATCTGTTTCTTTTTCCTTTTCATAGATTTTTTGTTTGCTTTTAGTTTCTTTATTTTATATTAGATATATCTTGCCCAAATTAATTTGTGGTAAATGAATATGTCGATAATTTCGGTTTATAATTTAGAATTAAAGCAGATAATTAATTTAATTTTAACGGGAATAAAATAGGCATTTTTCATGAGAAATGAGAAGGAAATAATTTATATTAAACTCGGAAAATATTCGTTACTAAATAAAATTAACTAAAATTAATCATAAAATTAAAAGAAAAAAACGTGTTTATCTTAGATTTAATAAAGCAAAATAAATTAAAATCATTAGTCCAGAAAATTTAATACTCAATTTTTAATTAGTATACAATGAATATTTTAATCATTATCAAGATTAAGGGAAAATTACAGTTTAGCCCCCCAAATTACCATCCGCTTTGTGTCTAGCCCCACAAACTACCAACACTCTGACTCTAGTCCCTCAAATTACCAAAACCTTTGAAAAATGTTACATTTGGCGAGATATCTCCATATTACTCCTGACACGTATCATTATGCAATTTAAAAATATTTTGTCGAAAAAAAAAACTAAAACTAAAAAATAAAATAAAAAAGTAAACTAAAAAAAAATTATTTATTATTATTATTATTTTTTTTAAAAAAAAAAGGAAAATGGGGTGGCTCGCAATGGATTTCGGGCTAGCCGCGCGGCTACCCCCAGTGGCCTGGGGGTGCCTTTCAGTCCACCCCAAATGGATTTCGGGGTGGCCCGAAAGCCACCCCTAGGGGGTCAGGGGGTGGTGCGTGGCCACCCCCCTCCCCAAGTGGCAATCACCCCAAGACACTATATTTTCTTTTTTAAAAAAATAAAAATAAAAATAAAAATTTAGTTTTTTTAGTTTTTAATTTTTAGTTTTTTTTTTAAAATTAAAAAGTGACACATGGTAGGGGTAATATGAGAATATTTCGTCAAATGAGATATTTTTCAAAGGTTTTTGTAATTTGGGGGACCTAAGTCGGAGTGCTGGCAGTTTGTGGGGTTAAAATTATATTTTTCCCAAGATTAATTTTTACCATACCAATCATTATGCACAACTTTTCATACAATCCAATCATTTCCTACTATTAAAAAACATTTTTTTTTTCAATCTCAAAAAATTAACACTTATTTTCATAACACCAATCATTACACACAACTTTTCATACAATCCAATCATTTCCAATTACTTTCTACCATTATAAAACACTTTTTTCCAATCTCAAAAATTAAACACCCAAACACATATTCAAGAAGAATCTGAATTTTATTCAACATTCAAACACATTTTTACTGCCTCGAAATCCGCAAACAGATTCAGAGTATTATTCATATTCGAAATATTCAATATCCAAACGGGCAATAAATGTTTTACTTAATGAATTATTCAGATCAATTTTATCCATACTATCTCATTTGTTTTTATTCACTTTTTACTTATTTCAACCTCACAGTTGCATAGAGAAGACTATTGATTGTTCATCTTTCATCATAATATCTAATAGTTATTACAACTATAGCCAAGGAAGATATATTCTTTGGAACGGATAGAAAATTTATGAGAATTATAGGGACAAAGATTAGTGAAACATGCACACCCAAAGATCTTTAGGAATGTGTAATCGGGTGTGCGATTAAATAGTTTTTGACATGGAGATTTATTTTTCAATAATGGAGTGGGTAGCCTATTGACGAGGTAACAAGAGGTGAAGCATGCCTCGTCCCAAAATGTTTTTGGAAGATTACTTTCAGCTAGAAGGGCTAATGTAGTGTCAATGAGGTTATGGTGTTTTCTTTCAGCACATTCTTGTTGTTGATGCGTGTGAAGACATGAAAGGCGATGGATGATGCCAATAGATTGAAAATAGGTGTTGAGGCTGCGATATTCACCACCCGAATTTGTTTAAACACTTTTAATTTGAGTTTAGTAAGCGTTCGACCATAGCTTAAAATTTTAAAAAGATAAGCATAACATCAGACTTAGATTGGATGGGAAAGACCCATGTGAAACGATTGAAAGCATCAATGAAAGACACATAATAACAATTACCATTAATTGAAAGAGTTGGGAAGGCCACCATACATCCGAATAAACCAAATCTAAAGATTACATATGCTAGAATTGGAAACTGGAAATGGCAATTGATGTCATTTGCCCTGAGGACAAGCTGTGTAAGGAGAGGATGCCTTGTTGGGGATGACTAGAAGCTGAAACATAGACAAGACTCTATGGACTGTGCGGAGAGCATGATGACCTAAGCGTTTGTGCCAATGATCGGTGGATGTTCGTTCACCTACAAGGGCTTGATTATTGGTGGAAGAGGTGGATGAATGATGAAGTTGAAAGTCCATCCTTAAGTGGGTCGTGATGTAGAGTGATCCCGGATTGACAGTCTTTAATCACAAAATAAGAGGAATGAAATTCAAAGAATACAGCATTATCACAAGCACATTTATGAACAGAGAGAAGATTTTTTGAAAATGAAAGGAACATGAAAAAGTTGATTAAGGATAAATTGACGACGAGTAAGAGTTAGAAGTGTAGAACCAATATGAGTTATAGGCAAACTTGTTCCATCTCCTACACGAAACTGGGCCTGCGCTTTATATTCCTCGGTTGATAGGTTGAGGTGTTGGAGCTCATTAGTGACAGGGTGAGTCGCCTAAGTATCGGGGTACCAATTTTCCTTAGTTGGCAAGGCAGAAGAGGAGTAATAGGCCTGGGGATTCTGCTGATAGGCTTGTGGATGCTGTTGGGATTTGGATGAATGTGCTGATTCCAGCCTTTGGTAGCATCGAGTAGTGGTGTGGCCGATCCTGCCACAAAACTGACATATAGGCCGAGAAGAAGGAGCAGCATCATTGTTGAAGTAGGAACCACGTCCATGGTTGCTAGAAGATGCGCCTCGACCACGAAAATAGGTGCAGCCACCAAATGAAGAGCCTCAGCCACGGTTGCCTCTGCCTCTATGCGTGGCAGCCCGAGAGGTGTAAATGTCAGAAGGCTGAGCGAGGTCTAGGGAGGGAAGTTGCTGCTCAATCCACATCTCATGAGTCAAGAGGTGTTCATACAGCTCATCAAAGGATAAAGGATCCACTTGGGCTGTTACAAACATAACAAATGGATCAAACTCAAAGCCAAGGCCTTTAAGAAGAAAGGAAACACTTTCAAAATCGTTGAAAGGTTGTCCAGCAGTAGCCAACGTGTCGCTCAGTGTTTTGATCATTTGGAAATACTCAGTGATGGAGTTATTTCCCTTCTTGACCGTGGAAAGCTGGAAGTAAATTTGCATGACATGAGCTCAAGCTTGAAATGCAAACATGGTGACCAAGGTGTTCCACAGAGTACTGGTTGTAGCACAACCAACAACAGGAGCCACATATGACTTAGTGAGGGTGGAAATGAGGACGCTGAGGATCATTTGATCCCTTTGACACCATGCAAGGTATTTTGGATTGACCATGGTGGCCGGAGCACCAGCAACAATACTGGTATTTGGAAGAATCTTGTTGGAGGTTGAGATGAACCATCTAGAAACCCGAAAGCATCTTGCCTTTTGATGTAGGCAATGATTTGCGTCCTCCAGGCCATGAAATTCCCTTTAGACAGCTTGATATGTAGGGAATGATTCATGTTGGGGATGGTAAAAACAATGGAGTTAGGTTTGGTTGGGTGAGGCGGTGAAGCCATGACAAAAAGGGATCCAATGGAAGGAATAGGAGATTCAAAAGCTATGGCAGTAGTAGGCGTGATAGGTTCAGAGTCAAACATACGGATCAAGACGTTGGTCTATATGCTACTCTATTACCATAATAGAACACCCATAAAATCGAGACCCTTTGCTGAATAATTTCCATCGTGCTCATCATGGTGAGCATGTATTGATATATATATATAGATTTACAATATATTAGAATAGTTACAACTCTACCTCTCTACATTTGAATTCTCTCTTATCTATCTATTACTGCATGCTGGATCTTATCATTCTATCACAACATGCGGTTACGAGGCATTATAGTTATAGTATAACTCTAGGTTACCTAGTTCTGGGTGTGATGGTTTCTATAGGCTCCATAGACTCACGTATAGGATGTGAGTCTTTAGGGGATAAGTTAGATGCGTTAATAAGAAACAAAAAAAAATTTTAAAATACCAAGGGAGTGGCAGCCAAATAGTGGGTGGCCAAACCACCTCCAACGTCATGGGGGTGGTTTCGGCCACCCTAAAATGGCTAGGGGGTGGTGGCTCACCCCCTTGGTTTTTCCAATTTTGTTTGTTTGTTTTTAATTTTGTTTTGACGTTTCGTTTTTTTTTTTTTTTTTTTTTTTTTTTTTTTTTTAATTTTTAGTTTTTTTTTTTTTAATTTTATGAAGGGTATTTGTCATTGGGGGGCATTGATATTTTTTTGTTAGTATAGAATGGACATTAGCACAATTGGTAGTTTGAAGGAATATTAACAATAGGATAATAGTTTGAATGAGGTATGTGTACTTTTTTCAAACTAAAATGATGAAGCATTGGAAAAGAAATTCTTTTCAAGGTAGCAAATTGCAAGTGAAGATCCATTGAAAAAAAGAAGTAGTATTGGAAGTTTCATAAGCCTTGGATTTTTTTTTTTTTTTTAAGATACTGAAGAAGAAATTACATTGAACTAGGGCTGGGCAACCTGAAATAACAGAAAGTAAACCCTAAGAACAAAAGTACACGGAAGCAATGCTTTCGAAGATGCGGACTTATTTGTTCTTGGTACGGATGACAAGAACTGGGGTCACCAATGAAAGTGGTAAATGGTTGATAAGGAATCCAAAGGACCCAAACACCATGGTAACCAAAACAGAGAATACAAAGATGATATACAACAATGAAAACCAGAAAAGCAGAAATGCCCAAAAACAACAAGAAATTTAAAGCAACAAAGATAATCGAGGTAGGAGGGTGGAACTCTCCATGGCCAACGCGTGTGAACCACGCGCCAGCTTCTGGAGACCTCTCCTCACCCATGAGAGCCGCACACAACCAGAAACTAACAGCAGCAGAGGTGGTGGAGAGCGGAGAGGAAAGATAGGCTTACACGCGCCAGTGAAAGAGATCTACTTGCTGCGCATGCAAACCACTCTTCGGGCAGTGGGTAACGGA
This sequence comes from Alnus glutinosa, assembly GCF_958979055.1. Classification (NCBI taxonomy): domain Eukaryota; kingdom Viridiplantae; phylum Streptophyta; class Magnoliopsida; order Fagales; family Betulaceae; genus Alnus; species Alnus glutinosa. Next base: position 11,304,898 of record NC_084894.1, on the reverse strand, counting down.
ATGAGAGGCGGCTGGTGTCGTTGGAAGCGGGGGACAACGGTGTTCATGGTGGAGAGGTGCGTGGCATGCGAGAACTGGCGGAGATGTGTAAATCTAGATTGGAAATTTTCGATCCCAAACCTTGCCAATTTTCGCAAAAACCACAAAGGGTGAAGGATATTGCTGATGATTTCTTTGTGGATGTACAAGAAAGCAAATAAGAAACCTCCGAAGAGGCGGATAAGGCTAGGGAAAACCCTAGCGGGATAGGGGCCTCATAGGAGGCGGTAGGGGCCTTATAGAGGCAGTAGCAGAAGGAAAGGGAGGGAAAAGGGAAGGAAAAAGGAAAGAAAAGGAAAGGAAAAGAGGGGAGGGAGGGAAAAGCTTCCCATGGCTTGTGGGTTTTCTGGTTTTTAAGAGAAGGGGAAGGGTTTTGCAAGAGAGTTCTCGCTCAGATATGCCTTTGAAAGGCTTGGATTTTTTTTGCCTTTTACACTCTCCCTTATAAAAACTTTACTGTTCAGTATATTCTCAACTCTTTCGTCTTCTCTCTAGTGTATTATGGAGTCATTGTTCTTTCAATAAAATCAAACCTCTCCTCCTGTCGTCTAAAGTAGAAGGAGATATTTGAATTAGAGACCTTCGTTTCATGAGACATATAGTCTTCAACTGATTGAGTTACCCATTAATTTTACTGTGGCTTAGAAAAAAAACATGGAAGTTGCACCTACAAAAAAGAAAAAGAAAAAATAGCAATGTCTTTTCTTTTTGGGTAAATATACAATAAATCCTTGAGTCGGAGCGTCATTTGAAATTAGTCCTTTACTTTCTAAAAATCAATATTTACTCATTCAGTTTTTCGTGGGTTTGAAATCTGTCCTTCCGTGATTTTTCCCGTCCATTTTTGCAACTTCTGTTAGTACCACGTCAGCCTTTTCACCTCATCATCTTAAAATATTATTATTTTTTATTATATTATAAATTTAAAAACTTATTTATTTATTTTTAATTTAATTTATTTTTTTTTAAAAATGAAAATGGGGGTTTGGGGGTGGCCGGTGCCACATCTGGGGTGGCTCGCAGGCACCCCTAGGGTCGGGGGGTTTAAGATGATGTGGCGAAAAGGCTGACGTGACATTAATTGAAGTTGCGAAAATGGACGAAAAAAATCATAAAAAGGGCTGATTTCAAATACTCGAAAAATTGAAGGAGTAAATATTGATTTTTAAAAGGGATAATTGCACCATTGGTCCCTATGATTGACCTAAATTACAAATTACTCATTGTGGTATTAACATGAATTCAGAGATTCCTGTGGTTGACTTAATTTACTAATCGATCCCTAGAGTCAAATTCCGTTAAATTTTTTGACAGATTTTGTTAAACGCCACGTAAGCGCTACGGCAGCCAATAAGATGGTGACACGTGTCCATCTAAATAAAAAAATATAAATATATTAATAAATAAAAAAATAAAACTTCCTTTTTTTAAAAAAGAAAACTTAAATTTAATTTTTTTTTTTTAAAAAAAAAAAAGCAAATGAGCCACCCCCAAGGAAGTTGGGGGTAGCCATGTGGCCACCCTTAGAAGTGGCTGGGGGTGGCGTGTGGCCACCCCCCAAAGGACTGGTTGCAGGTTGGAAGCCACCCCATGGTTTTTTTTTTTTTAAAAATTTTAAAATAAGTTTTATTTATTTATTCTTTAATATATTTATATATTTTTTTTTATTAAGATGGACATGTGTTGCCATCTTATTGGCGCTGACTTGACGTTTAACAGAATCTATCAAATTTTTTAACAAAAGTTGACTCCAGTAATCGATTTGTAAATTAAGCCCACCACAGGAATCTCTTAATTCATGTTGATTCCATAGTAAATGATTTATAATTTAAGCCAACTACAGATACTAATGATACAATTATCCATTTTTAGAAAGTGAGACAAATTTCAAATTACTCTTTGACTCAAGGATTTATTATACATTTACCTTTTTTTTTTAGCCAAAAGCTTGTGCTTTCTTTTGTGTATGTACATATATATATATATATTCTATGGAGTAATATTAGGCATAATCTTTTTATTCTTATTTTATCATTTTAAAATTAATATGCCTTTTTATCCTTTTTAAAGTTGATATATCGTTTAAAATTATCGTTAAAACAAAATTTAATAGGTATTCATCTAAGAATAATGATTCAATGCCACCTAAAAATAAAATTTTGAGTTTTTTAATTTTTTAAAAATAAATTAAAGTGAGGGATCACCTTACCACATAGATAAGATGATAAAAAATTGTATATTTAAGTAGTAGTGAATCATTAAACTTAAAGAATCAAGAAGAGTATGTGGATTGATCCGATATAAGTAACAGTGAGGTCGTTCGGCCCTGGACCGCGTCCAGTGCCCGTCCAAGTTAAATGAAGCTTCCAGATACACACTCTAATAGGACACTCGTGCTAGCACACAGTAGTTATGGTATACCGCAGCACACCCCAGTCACCACTTCCCCGAATAGCTGAAATTCACTAGAAAGCGCCATAAAATGAAAATAGAGTAGAGAAAGAGACTCTGAAGCCACAAAACCCTAGCCTTCTCCATCTCTCTCTAACCTCCACTGTTGCCAACAATGGCAGCCATGATGGTACTCTCTCTCTCTCCCTCTCTCTCTCTCTCTCTCTCTCACACACACACACACACTGAATCTGGATGATTATTAGGCTTAGTTGTTCTAGTCTCTTACTAACATTGTTTTTGTGTGAAAACAACAGCAACCGCAGATCATACTGCTGAAGGAGGGGACGGATTCGTCTCAAGGAAAAGCGCAGTTGGTTAGCAACATCAACGCGTGCACGGCGGTGGCCGATGTGGTGAGGACCACGCTGGGGCCCAGGGGCATGGACAAGCTAATCCACGACCACAAGGGCACTGTCACCATTTCCAACGACGGCGCCACCATCATGAAACTCCTCGACATCGTCCACCCCGCCGCCAAGATCCTCGTCGACATTGCCAAGTCCCAAGACTCCGAGGTTTCTTTTTCTGTTTCTATTTTTTTTTTTTAATAAACTTTTTAAGTTTCAATGCTTATATGCTTGTTTCTTTAACGTATTCTGTTTTGTTGCCTGGAAAATGGGGGGAAAAGCTAGGGTAATGGGCTGTTGGGGCCTTATGTTTGTTAATATTTTCGATTTCAGGTCTTGACTGTTATAATTAGTGTTTGTTAATAATAAATTTTTGTTATAATTAGTGTTTGTTCATTATAAATTTTTGTTTTTGTTTTTATCTTTTGAGCTATTGTGTGTATGACGGAAATGAGCTGAATTGGAATGGTTCGGCCATTTATCTTCCACTTGCTTGTTATGAAAATTGGGAAGAAAGGAAAGGCAATAAAATGTTTAACTGTATGTTTTTGTTGTGTTGGTTACATAGAATGACAAGGAACTTCAGTCAATTCCAAATTGCCTTTCCTTCCCCTAAGCAACAAACTAGAGCACCAAAAAAATTATTTTCATTGTGTTTTTCGTTATTAGTGGAATTTATATTTTGAAAAAAAAAAACATGAAAACTGTTTGTCTCTTGGGGCAGCTTCTGAAAAGTTTCAACTATTTTTTTTTTTTTTTGTTGTTGGATGAATAATAATAATTTTATAGAAAAAAGGCAAAGCCCTCGTACACAAAGAGTATACAAGAGAGCTGAGGCTCTATCTACCACTACAATATAGAAAACAAATTAAATCTACCAAATATGCTGAGGTAAAATTAGGAATATATACAATAGCCCAATCCAGAAGAAATCTCAGAAAAGAGGATTTAAGGAGAAGCACATTGGTCTCGCAAGATGTTTAATTGTTGAGTGTTATTTGCCTAAAATGATTTTGATGAATAATAATAAGTTTTATTGAAGAAAGAGGAAAATCCTCGTACATGAAGAGTATACAAGAAAACAAGAGTACCAAAGAACTAGCTGTTATACAAGGGAAACAAGAGCACCAAGAACTTGGTGTTGTTACTATCTAGAAAACAAATCAGATCTACCAAATTCCCTGAAGAGATCTGAGGAACATGAGCAAGGGCCCAATCCAGAAGAGATCTGAGGAAGGAGGATTTAAGAAGTAGAACATTCGACTCACTATCCTCAAAGATTCGATGGTTTCTTTCTCTCCAAATGCTCGACATTAAGAGGTCTGTAATAACTTTTCAGATAGCTTCTTTAGGATGTCCATGCCCAAAGAATTTCCAACAATGGAGTAGTTGAGGCACGTTACCATGTGTGACCCAAGAGACCCCCAAGGCTGATTAGCACTAAGTGCCAGATATCCACAGAAAACTCACAATGGGAGAGAAGATGATTAATAGTTTCCTCATCCTTCTTACAAAGGCAACATCGATTAATTAGCTCAAACTCCTGCCTTCTAAGATTGTCCACCGTGAGGATTCTACCCAGAGCTGTGGCCCATAAGAAGAAAGCAATGCGCGGAGGGGCCTTCACCTTCCAAATGCTTTTCTAGGGGAATGAACCAGGCTCTTCACTGTTAGGAGAAGTTAACAGAGTAGTAGCTTTTGCTGCAAAACCATGCCGGCTTGAAGGAGTCCACACCATGCTATCCGTAGCTCTAGAACGTGGGTTCATAGAGTATAAAAGAGTGAGAAAAGAATCTAGAGATTCAATTTCCCAATCATGAACATCTTGCATGAAATTAAGATTCATTTGCCTAAAATGATTCTGATCTTTTATGTGGCAGTTTTTTTATTTTTATTTATTTATTTATATATTGCTGTTATTTGGCCTATAACTCTGTTATGAATCGCTCGATTGTTCTAAAGTATTATGTCTATCGAGTAACAATTTATGTGAAATATTCATAAAAAAAAAATTTGATGTGAAATGCTATTTGTTATGAAAATTCATCAGAACTGCGCAGCTACAAAAATTATGTCATAAGTGATGACTTTTAGGATTTGATATGGGACAAAGACACGCTGGTCCCTGATGTTCATGCTGTTGAGAATAATGAGCTGCTACAGATAATCTAACCTGGTTCATGTGCTCAGCTATGCGCAACATATTGTTTTGTTTTGTGACTGTCTATCACATGTTTAACAATTTTTTTGGCATATGTCTTGGATGATTTACAGATTCTTATGTTTGTGGTGCAGGTTGGTGATGGGACCACTACAGTAGTTCTGCTTGCAGGGGAGTTTTTGAAGGAGGCCAAACCTTTTATCGAGGATGGGGTCCACCCGCAAAATTTAATAAGGAGTTATCGGACTGCAAGCTATCTGGTACATGATCTTATTTTTTTTCCCAAGTAAGATTATACTCATCCTTCTCCATCTTAAATATTATGAATAATGTTATAGGCAATAGAGAAGATCAAAGAACTAGCTGTTAGCATTGAGGGAAAAAGCCTGGAAGAAAAGAAAAGCTTACTCGCCAAATGTGCTGCTACGACACTCTCTTCAAAACTCATTGGTGGAGAAAAGGAGTTCTTTGCATCAATGGTCGTAGACTCTGTCATTGCAATTGGAAGTGATGATAGGTTGAACATGATTGGAATAAAGAAGGTAATTTGAGCTGTTAGTCATATAAGTTGCCATTTATAGTTTGTCTTGTTTTGCTGTTTCAGTTACTTGTAATAATTGCAAATTTCAAACTACGCGCTTGGGTTGGATTGTATCCCAATGAGGTCTATTTATGTACTTCACACTGGAGAATGCATATTATCCATAGGCATGCTGAAAAGTGCCCTACTTCAAAAATAGTCATGGGCAAATTATAAATGCGTATTGTACTTCTAGTGTACTTATGGGCGCCTTACGCTTTTAATAAGACCAGTTTATTACTTATAAAAAAAAAATTGTAGTTGTACTTGTGAGCCTGATTGTCAAATTGGATAAAGATATATCCAATAATGTTAGAGGATGTACAATGAAATAGACCCCCTTAAGACCTAATGTGTGCCTTTCCAACCATGCTAATCGTTATGTAGTGTCTTCCACACCTCCTTTGTTCACCCCAAAAAGTTAGTTTCTTATTGGGTGGATAGATCGCTCACATTGAGGGGGTGAATTATAAAGGTTCTCATGGGTGCTAAGTCTTACATTGGTTCCTTATTCGGTGAGACTGTCATTTATAAGTGATTTTAGAGAGCTCCAATTGTAACTTGACTAATCTTTTTGGAGTGATAATGCAGATGTGACTAGTGTTGTCCTTAGGTCATTACAAATGGTATCGGAGCAATCTAGTAACATCACGTGACACTAGACACTATATGACAGGGCCCTGACGAGGATGTCAGATATTTGAGTAGGGGAAATTGTGAAACCCCAGAAAGTTGATCCCACATTGGGTGTGTGGATTGCCCACATTGATTGGGTGGATTGTAAAGGTGTTCATGAGTGTTGAGTTCAATATTAGTTTTTTACTAGGTGAGACTGAGTTTTATTAGTGATTATGGGGAGCTTTAATTGTAACTTAGCTACTCTTTTGATAGTGTAGCGCAGATGTAGCTAGCCTTTTTTTGGGGCCGCTACACCCAAAAAAGAAAGGGATATCGACAATTTTTGGTAATTTGGGGGGACTTTGTCGCAATTTAAAATTTCGGGGGACATTGTCAATTGAGTGATAGTTTGAGGGGGGGTATGTAGACTTCTCCCAAAAAGAAAAAAAAAGTGTAACAAAGATTTGGCTTCTAGGTTCTTTTAAGCCTTGAGACTTCGTACTAGTCTAAGTTTCTAAAAATTTGCTCCAGCCACATTCTTTGTGTGATAAATAAGATTGTGATTCCTTAAAAAATTTGCTTTGAAGTACTTCACTCTAATCCTGATACTTAGAAGATTCTTGATGCTTTTGTTCCAATCTTGGAATCATGTTTAGCATCGATTTATTTTCATGTTGTAGTTTCAGTTTGACATTCTACCAGAGACTTGATCCAAAGAAAATTATGCTCAATGGGCCATGGATTCAATGTAGATAACATCTAATTAGATCATATGCCATTGACTTAATTTTGCTGCCTATTGCACTATTGGCTGTTGCATATGTTTAATTCTTTTCACCTATACAAAATAAATGTGTTTAGTGTTACATGGGTCCAAGGTTTACCTGACATGGGTGGGTACATGAAGTGGCTTTGCCTTGGAGGGTTTCCTCGGCATAAAAAATAAAAATAAATGTGTTTAGCGAATTAGTCTATTGGTTTCGCTGCTAAGAGGCTGCTTTTTGTTGGTTATATTATATATTGTGGCCTCTGTCTTTTAGGCTCTCCTGAAGTATGGGGAAATAGATAATTGGATTGGTTCTCTAAGGAATATTGGTGTCAATGGGATTGTTTGATTTGAGATTGTATCTTTTTCACTTTTTGGGAAGAAGGGTGAGGATACACTTATCAATTTATAAACATGCATATAATGTATTTGAGGTCAGGCTCCATGGAAGTCCATAAGCTGATGTTTTCTTATGTTGGTATGCATGAAAAAGAAGCATCTATTAGTCCCTATTTCTCTTCAATTTTTTTCCCCCCTCTTAAACTAAATCCACTCTAAACAGTGCAACTTGCCTATGGCAGGCGTCGGATTCTTTTGGAATGTTGTTTTTTAGATGTACTTCCTATATGTTGTTGGGTCTAATTGTTTCTCATCATTTTTGGCTCATGGGAACATGCACGAAGCATTTGTATAGGCGCTACTGCGTTTTTTTTTATTGGTAAGTTAGTCGTGTCTATGGATCTTGAACGCACGCCGTACCCTCCATCTTGTTTGTACAGAGGGAGGATGTATTATCTGAGCCAGAGCTCATTAGCTTGGTGCTGTTGCATTTTTACTCTAAATCCTGTTTAGAAAAGGTCATTCTAACTACCATGTAACTCCACTTTGATCCACCTGTAGTTTGTAGCAAAATTTTAATTGTTGGAATTTTATTTCTTGTCATTTCGTTTCCTTTATAATGTATTAAAGATTTTATGCTTATGTATTTTCTTTCAACTTCCATATTGATCTTCTATCATTTCAGTAGAAACTTGTTTTAGCTAGAATTGTGTTTTTCTAAATCTAAGAATTGGGGCATCTGTGTTGCTTATACAGGTTCCTGGTGGTAACATGCGTGATTCCTTTCTGGTTAATGGTGTTGCCTTTAAAAAGACATTTTCATATGCCGGTTTTGAGCAGCAGCCGAAGAAGTTTGTAAATCCCAAGATACTTCTGCTAAACATTGAATTGGAACTGAAATCTGAGAAAGAAAATGCTGAGATAAGGTAATTGTTTTGGCTTTATTTTTATTTCTATGTAGTCCTTTAGAGAAAGTACTTATCTAAACAACTTTTTCTTCTCATCTTCTGTAGACTTTCAGATCCATCGCAATATCAATCAATTGTCGATGCAGAATGGAATATCATATATGACAAGTTGGCTAAATGTGTAGAGAGTGGGGCTAAAGTTGTTCTTTCACGACTGGCTATTGGTGATCTTGGCACACAGGTGTTTATTGTACCATTTCTAAATGCATTTATTCTTTTTTCAGTTTTGCTTGCTATTCCTCTAATTTATGTAGTAGTCACTTCACGAGCATTAAAATGATTTTTTATTAGGTAAACTCAACTCAGGCAACGACATCGGATCGAACTTGTGATTTCACTTATCAAAGACCATTGATACATAAGATATTTATTTTTATCACTCCCATTTTAGTGTCATAAAAATGTCATTAGCTTTTTGCTGAAGGCTATATAAGTATTTTGGTAATTCACACGTTTAGAAAGTTTGCCATGTTAAATTAACATAATATCATGGTCCTTCAACTTTATTATTGGCTGAAAACATTATTTATAATCATGCTCATTTCATTACTCTCTTTTAAATAAGTCATAGTTTACATCAATAATATGACTTTTGTGACTACTCTAAAGAAATATTCTTCATAGACTTATTAAATGGGTTGTGTGTTTGGCAGTATTTTGCGGATCGAGATATTTTCTGTGCAGGTCGTGTAACAGAAGAAGATTTGCAACGGGTTGCTGCTGCGACTGGTGGGACTGTACAAACATCTGTCAATAACGTTATTGATGAGGTCTCTATTTCGCATTTTCACTTAGTATTATTTTTCATTTCAGCATGAAGATACTCTTTTGCTTAAATGTTGTTATATATGTTAGTGGAGAGCATTCTTCTTTTCTTCATTACCAACTGAAACTACCGAGATTTGTTTGTCCTCAAGGTTCTAGGAACTTGTGAGCTTTTTGAGGAAAGGCAAGTTGGAAATGAGAGGTTTAATATATTTAGTGGATGTCCGGCTGGCCATACAGCCACTATAGTTCTGCGTGGTGGAGCTGATCAGGTCTGTCATATGTTTAAAACTATTACGACTGTGTTATTTGTGTGCATCTGTGCATCCACATATATTTGACTTTGGATTTCTCTTGCATTCAGTTCATTGAGGAAGCTGAGCGGAGTTTACATGATGCAATCATGATTGTTAGAAGGGCTATGAAGAATTCCACTGTAGTTCCTGGGGGTGGTGCTATAGATGTATGTATGGTTTTTAGAACTTAAATTAGATCTTGGTGAATTGTCACTATATTTTGGTGATTCAAAATGTTGTTTTTTGGGTGGCAGATGGAGATAAGTCGATATTTGAGGCAGCATGCTCGCACAATAGCTGGAAAGTCTCAGCTTTTTATAAACTCTTATGCTAAAGCTCTTGAGGTATGTCTTGTTGGGCTAACCGCATTTCAATTTACATGTAAAATGGTTTGGATGACTTGCGTGGAAATTCTCGTTCAAGGGGAGTGGAGTGCATTATTTATTCTTGATCTAGCATGTAAAGGGGTGATGAACCTTTGTTTTCGTTTTCTCCCTTTTTTTCAATTATTTTTTGTTCCCTGGAATAGATATGAGAATAAACTCAGTCATAGGCTTTGTTAGAAAGTCAGAATCAGTATTGGTTGAAATGGATTAACTAGTATTCTCAATATAGATCTTAAATTTAGTGGGGATTCTATTCAAACTATTTGTCCGGTTTACCAAATGTTCCTGTTCTATAATCTGGCTTAGTAGGATTGTACTACCTAGCATAATGAAGAGAACTTCCATGCATTGTTCTGCACATTATTGTTCGGTTTGTGGTCAACCTTAAGTATTAGAATATGTGAAGAATATCTGAAATTATTGTTTGACAGAATACAACTTGTTGAAGACGGTTCCTTTTCTACTTATGTTGTGCATTGAGCTATCGAGTATGGGTTGAAAAAAATTATTTGCTAAATTACTAATACCATCCAAGTTAGAAAAGATAAAAACTAACCAATGCTTTGTTTTGGGTGTAAGAGAGAACAAAATTAGTGCTCTGTTTTGATTGGCATGTCCTTTTAATTTTCATATAGGAACTTAGTATTTTCTTATGTTAAGTCTTTTAATTTTTATGTAACTGAAGGAAAAAATTTCGGAGTTGTTTAGTATTGCTTGCTGTAAGGAGGCATTGGTGGTAGATCATTTCTAGTTTTCTAATGGAGATGATCTTGCTGAGAGATTAGTTTTAGGTGTGTTTTATCATGGCGTGCACCAGAAGTTGGGAGGTGGAATCCAAGTTTTTTGAATTGGTGGTAGTAGGAGGAGAGACTGGGGCCAGATTACGCGAGACTTGCAGAGGAAAGTTGAGGTCTATTCTGCTGGATAGAGACGAGATTGCGTGGTTGGTTCGCATCTTTGAGGAACTGGTGGAGGTGGAAGACTCCCGGGTCTTCTGGGATCAAGGTCGCCCTGGCTTTCCAAGGATCATTGCTCAACGTTGTTTCAATCGACACGGAAGTTTCCTGTTGGTTGAGGAATACGATGGTCGAAGGAAAAGCGGGGTGGTTCTTGTTCCAGAAGGAAGAAGAGGTGTAGGATGGGATCTCTTTGGCGCGGCCCTTCGTTGGGTGCACGAGTTTTTCAGAAAAGGAGCTACTATGGGGAAGGCACGGCCTGTGGTTCAGGCGGAGAGGGGAAAGAGGACCTTTGCAGAGGTCTTGAAGAGGAATCCAGTATCGGTTCATTCGCTAGCTCCAGCTCCAGTTCCGGCGGTCAGAAGGGAGAAGATGATGAAGAATTCCTACCCTACGGTGAAGAGTTTTACAACCAGGCATGGACCAACGGTCTCTGCGCAGGAAGGATGTCCAATGGTAGGAAGGGTGTCCAACGGAAAAGATGCACACTGGCACAAGCAAACTGTCAAGGGTAGGGTGGATACTGACACGATCCCACATTTCGGTGAAAGTATCGTAATCTCAAATCTGAAAGAGACGTTGTTGAAGCTCAAAGAGGATGTGGACCAGTGCTTGAAGAGGCTGGGCTCAGCTGAAATTGGGCTTACGGGATGGGATCAGGCTAAGCCTCACAAGCCCATTACTGGAGGAAATTTACAAGCCGGTCAAGACGTCTCCAAGCCCAAGCCTAAGTGGATGAAGAAGGCCGATACCAAAGGAAAGGCCGTTGTTACGGAGAGCCAAGTCGGTGGTGGATCGGCCCTATGGTTGGATGGCTCGGATACAGGCAAGACGGTAGACCTAGGAGCGTCGACGTCATCTGGGCCGTCCGGGCCGTTAGGGAGCCCTTTCTCGGTGAGCGGGCCTGAGGGGAACCGCTTTGAAGCTCTTCTCCTCTCCGGTGGTCAGAAGCAAACGACACCGGTATGTGCTAAGCTGCTCCAATCGGTGGTCGAGGCGGAGGACGTCGCAGCTCAGGTCGACTTCGGGGCTGAGAGTAGTCAGAGGGCGACGGAGATGCATTTTCCGGTGGTCACTTTGACCGATTTCGGGGCTGAGAGGATTCAGAGGGCGCCGATGATGCGTTTTCCGGCAACAGGAGTGAAATTTTCGGGGCCATGGTCGTTGGGCTTGGACGTTGCGGATGCTGGAGTTGGTTCTTCAGTGTCCTGGCAGAACGGGTTGAAGAGTCCGCTGATCTCTCCTCATGTGAACCGGCCAAGGCAGCTTGCAGTCTGTTCCGGATGCTCTGAATTGGCTGAGGTTCAGGAGGATACTCGGGGTCTTGAAGGAGCTGGAAGTAGGAAGGAATTGAGTATTGCTGGAGAGGGGGCAGGAGCGTTGACTGTAGCGGAGGAGGTGGGAGGTGCTGCTGATTTGGGTACACTGCCTCCCCTTCATTCATATTCTCCAACATCAGGGGGCTTTTCGGGGTATTCTGATTGGGTTATTCAGTGTGCAAATGAAATTTATCCCATTGTGGGAATTTCGTTTGAAGGTCACAAGCTACAACTGTTGGCACTCTTAACATTTCTGGAGGGGGAACGACGTTCAGAAGCGATGGGTGAGCGGTCTAGTATTGGGGAGAAAGGTAAGAGGGAGGTCAAGAATCTGAAAAGTGCAGTCAATTACGATGCTAGAGGCGCTTCTTCCAGACGCAGGAACAGGAAGGTAAGGGGGGACCAAGTTGTGTTATGAAGCCAAGAATCCTTTCTTGGAATGTGAGGGGGCTGAACAAGAGAAGAAAACGACTTAGGATTAGTAACTTGCTCAGAGATTGGAAGGCGGATGTTATTTGTTTTCAAGAAACTAAGCTTAAAAGTCTCTCTCGCAGTGTTTTGCGCAGCTTATGGAGATGCAACCATTTTGACTGGTGTTCTTTAGACTCCAGTGGGGCCTCTGGGGGCATTCTTATTATGTGGGACACAAGGGTGGTGGAGATGGTCGAGAAGTGTGTGGGGGAATTCACTCTCGCAGTCTCATTCAAGAACGTTGCGGATAATTTTGTATGGGCCTTTGCAGGGGTTTATGGCCCGAATTCTGGGTTCGATAGAAGACGTCTTTGGGATGAGTTGGCTGGTTTGTGTAGTTGGTGGAGTCTGCCGTGGTGTATAGGGGGAGACTTCAATGTTACACGCTTTCCGAGTGAAAGATCTGGTGATGTTCGTCTTTGCTCGGCTATGACTGAGTTTTCGGATTTTATTGCAGACCATAGACTTATAGATCTTCCCCTAGCTGGAGGCACCTCTACTTGGTCGATTGCTCATGATCCTCCCATGTGGTCAAGGATTGACCGCTTCCTAGTGTCACATGATTGGGAAGCCCGGTTTCCTTTGGTTTCGCAAAAGAGGCTTTCTCGCCTTTTTTCGGATCATTTTCCGATACTTCTGGATTGCGGCGATGTTTCTAGAGGGAGAAGGCCTTTTAAGTTTGAAAACATGTGGCTAAAGGAAGAAGGGTTCGTGGGTTTGGTGAAACAATGGTGGGATTCTTACTCGTTCCAAGGTTCGTCTAGCTTTGTTCTAGCGTGTAAGCTGAAGGCTTTGAAGCAGGATTTGAAGAAATGGAACGATGAGGTGTTTGGCAACATAGAGCATAACAAGAGGAAGCTGACTGAAGGTATTCAGGCTTTCGATGCTATTGAAGAAAGAAGGGCATTAGGGGAAGAAGAGATCTTGAGAAAGGCTGAGACTGTTAGGGAGCTAGAGAAGTGTGCTCTTTTGGAGGAGGTGAGTTGGAGGCAGAAATCTAGGATGTTGTGGTTAAAGGAAGGGGATAAGTGCACTAAATTCTTTCATTCTATAGCCAATTCCAATAGAAGGTACAATTCTCTGAACTCCTTAGTGATAGGGGACTCTATATCCTCTGATCAGTCAGAAATCGGTGTGCACATCGTCAAGTTCTATAAGAAGCTGTTTACGGAGCAGTGCAGGTGGAGGCCTTCGGTTGAGGGTATATCCTTTGATTCTATTCTAGAGTCTGAGGCCAGTTGGATGGAGAGAGCTTTTGAGGAGGAGGAGGTCAGGAATGTAGTTTCAGCAATGGAAGGAGATAAGGCGCCAGGTCCTGATGGCTTTTCTATGGCCTTCTTCAAAGAGTGTTGGGATGTTTTGAGGGGGGACATTATGGATGTGTTTCAGGAGTTTTTTATCGGGGGTTCTTTCGAAAAGAGCCTCAATACTTCGTTCATTTCTCTTATTCCGAAGATTCCAGGTGCTGACGATTTAAAAGACTTTCGACCTATTAGTCTTGTGGGTGGTGTTTACAAAATCATTGCCAAAGTTCTTGCAAATAGGCTTAAGACGGTTTTGGAAAAGGTTATTTCTAAATCTCAAAGCGCCTTTGTCAAGGGGAGACAAATTTTGGACCCAATACTTATTGCTAATGAATGTCTGGATAGTAGATTAAGATCTGGAGAGCCTGGAGTCATGTGCAAAATGGATTTGGAAAAAGCTTATGATCATGTCAATTGGGATTTTCTCTTGTTTGTATTGAGGAGATGTGGATTTGGAGAAAAATGGTGCTCTTGGATAAAACATTGTATATCCTCTGTGAGATTTTCAGTGATGGTTAATGGCTCTCCCAATGGATTTTTCAGCAGTTCACGTGGATTGAGACAAGGGGATCCTCTCTCACCCTTGTTATTTGTTTTTGTGATGGAGGCATTGAGTCGAATGATTTCAGCTGCGGTAGGGGGGGGCTTACTCGAAGGATTTAGTGTGGGTAATGTTTCATTCTCACACTTGTTATTTGCAGATGATACTTTGATTTTTTGCAATGCTCGCCATGCTCAGTTGCGTTATCTTAGAAGCCTCTTTCTTCTATTTGAAGCTGCTTCGGGCTTGAAGGTTAATTTGGCCAAGTCAGCTTTAATCCCTGTGGGAGACGTAGTTCAAGTGGAAGGTCTTGCCGATATTCTAGGGTGTGGGGTTGCTAATCTACCGGTGAAGTATCTAGGCCTTCCGTTGGGGGCTTCCTACAAATCTATTCATATCTGGGATGGTGTTATTGAGAAGGTTGAACGTCGGTTGGCCAGCTGGAAAAGGTTATACCTTTCCAAGGGAGGTAGAGTTACCCTAATCAAGAGTACTCTTTCCAACTTGCCCACGTATTTTTTGTCTCTTTTTCCTATCCCGGCAAGTGTAGGTGCTCGTATTGAGAAGCTACAACGAGACTTCCTTTGGGGAGGAATTGGTGATGAGTTCAAGTATCATTTGGTGAAATGGTCTAAAGTGTGCACTCCAGTTTCAGAAGGCGGGTTGGGTATTAGAAATCTGGTGGTGTTTAACAAGGCTCTATTAGGCAAATGGCTGTGGCGTTATGGGATTGAGAGGGATGCTTGGTGGAGAATAGCGGTGGATTCCAAGTTTGGAAGTCTATGGGGAGGTTGGTGCTCCCTAGAGCCTACATGTACTTTTGGGGTGGGGTTATGGAAGAACATCAGGAAAGGGTGGGAGAATTTTGTAGGATTCTCTAGATTTGAGGTGGGAGGTGGGGCTAGAACAAAATTTTGGCATGATTTGTGGTGTGGGAACTCAACTCTTAAGGAAGCTTTTCCTGTGTTATTTGGAATTGCTCGTGCGAAGGATGCTTCAGTTGCGGATAATGTGGAGCCTGTGGGGGGCTTCAATCAGTGGAGCGTGTGCTTTTTTAGAGAAGCGCATGATTGGGAAGTGGATACCTTTGCTGCGTTTTTCCAGGTATTGCACTCGGTCAGTCTTAATAGAGGCAGTGAAGACAAATTGTGGTGGACCCCTTCCAAAAAAGGTTTGTTCAAGGTAGGGTCTTTCTTTAGCTCTCTGACTTGCGATGTGAGAAGTCACTTTCCGTGGAAGAGTGTATGGCAGACTCAGGCTCCTCCGCGGGCGGCTTTTTTCGCTTGGTCTGCAGCTCTAGGCAAGATCCTAACGGGGGATAACCTCAGGAAGAGGCATATCATTGTGGTGGATAGATGTTGCATGTGTAAGAGAAGCGGGGAATCAGTGGATCACCTTCTCCTTCACTGCGATGTTGCATACGCTATGTGGAGTGCTATTTTTTCTCGTTTTGGGCTGTCTTGGGTTATGCCTCTAAGAGTCCTTGACTTGTTTGAGTGTTGGTGGACGGCTGGGAGGCAAAGGAGTGCTGTTATCTGGAAGATGGTGCCAACATGCATTCTCTGGTGTGTTTGGAAGGAAAGAAATGATAGGTGTTTTGAGGACTTGGAGAGATCATTGGAGGAAATTTTAGCTTCTTTTTTTCATACTTTGTATCTTTGGACGGTGGCTTTTGTGTCACCGTTGTCGTTTACCTTTGATGAATTTCTTGTTCGTTTTTCTCTTTCTAGCTAGGTGCGTTCTCTTGTATACTGCCGGTGTATTGAGGGGCGCCTTACGCTTTTAATAAGACCTACTTATTACCTATCAAAAAAAAAATTTTCATATAGATTTTATTTCAAGTGTCGTACTGGTTGTGCTTCATTTTTACCTGATAAGCTTGCTCCAAAAAACAAAAGCTTAAATTTTACCCCTAAAGAGTGGGCCGGGGGCCGATGATGTGGTCCCTTGAACTTTTAGTGCCTTCTTCTTGACTTTATCCCGCAAATTTGAATATATAAGGTTAAAAACATAATAAGAATAGAGTTGGCATAGGTGGCCTATAGTAAATTTTAATTGTTGTAAGACTTTTTTTTTTTAACATTTAAATTACTTGACAAACACCCTGGAACTTTGCAAAGCAGCATTTACATTTTCTACTTTAGGTGCTTAATTGCATGCGCTTCCCGGTAGGGGTAGAGAATTCTTGGAGTTGATTCTGACCAGTTGGGACTAAGACTTGATTGAGCATACATATTAGTAGAGAGAGAGAGAGAGGCCAATGAACTCTAGCTCAACTAGCACCTCTTTCTTTGGTGAGAATATGGTTTGGAGGGCGAATTCATGGGTTTGAGAACCACAATTTTTGCATTTATTGGTAACACAGGGATTTCTTGGCTTGGTGTGGTTTTGATTTGCTAGTCTTTGAAACCAGTCTTGGATAGTGATCACTTTGATCATTACATTCTGACGTTATAGATATGTATGGTGTGATTTTTCAGGAAATTTTCAGTATAACATCTGTTTGTCAAACACCTTTTGGCAATCCTTTTTCCTTCTGCTGTTATTTTCTTAAAAGAAAAAAAGGTGGGGTCTTCTTTAGCAGTTTAAAGATTGGCTCACAAATGGGTGAGCTGGGTAATGAACCTACTGATTTATTGTAGCCTTCTAAAAAACGGTGTGACTTCTTTCTGTCTCTTTGGTACTGGCATGTTGATAATTGCTTTGGCAGTGTCCGACTCCGAACTCTAAAGGCCAAGTCTATCATAAGAAATTGAGATACTCTACACTATTTTCTTTGTCTCTGATATTATATGCCTATTATCTTCAGCCAATGGTTCTTGGACCCACTGGCATATCCTCCCCCCATAAGTATTGGGTGAAGGGTAAGATCACAAGCTTAATCTTGTGCCATGTGTGGGTTGTGTACTTACTAAGAAAAAAGGAAAAAAAATCATTATTGATTTGTGTTGTTTATAGAGTATCGATATTTGATGGAACATTTTGACGAGATATGTTCCTATGATGTTTCAGGTTATTCCGAGACAATTGTGTGACAATGCTGGATTTGATGCAACTGATGTACTCAACAAATTAAGACAGAAACATGCACTTCAATCTGGTTGGCATCGTTCTGCTGTTTTTATTTTTTTATTTATTTTATTCTATTAAATAAGGGTTGGTTACTAGAACTTCCCTTTTTTTCTTCATATATGGTCACCAGAATCAGTTGATTTAAATAATATCGCTATATATACCCTGTATTCTACTCTAGAAAGAGGGTGCTCTCTCCTTCTGTGGAGGACATTTATGTTGTATGGTTTATTTCTAGCAGCAGATTATATAGCGATTATATGTTAGTAAGTAGTTTCTGAGTTATATATTTTTTTACGGATGATTCAAATCTTTATCAGGTGAAGGCACAAATTATGGAGTGGATATCAACACTGGCGGAATTGCTGATTCATTTGCTAATTTTGTCTGGGAACCAGCAGTTGTGAAGGTATCTTTCAATTTTCAGTCCTTTGCTGTGTCTGTGTGCATACACCTGTACATGTGTAATGTTTTTGCTGATATTTTTACACTTGTTGGCTATTTATCAAGAAGGAACAAATTACATTTGTTGGGTACTATGGTGACTGCTTTATTGCAGATTAATGCTATAAATGCTGCTACTGAGGCTGCCTGTCTTGTTTTAAGTGTGGATGAGACGGTCAAAAACCCAAAGGTAATGTAAATTCTGGTTCATGTTTTGATTTTTGGTTCCTTATTTTGTTGAGATGTCCATGCAATCAAAATGATCATTCCTTGACCAGTTAGGGTACTTTGAATAACGTAAGATTGTCTTTTCTGGCAAAAAGAAAATAGAAAGAATAAAATGTCCAAGGAAAAAATCCTAATAGCCTCTTAAAAATATCAATTCCAAGAACCTATAGAAATATTTATATACTGGGAAAATGCCCATGAATCATATTTTGTTGACTTTCTAACCACAACTAATGCCATCCTCTAGTTGACTTTAAGAACACACTTCAGACTAGTTAACTCTAAGAATATACTTTAGACAATAAATGCCTGGAGGTGATGCAGGATAGTTCATCCAAAAACAAAGAAAAAAAGATGCAGGATAGTCTTGGTAATCTTAAGCGTCTAGGCTGTTTCAAGCAAAAAGGTGGTTTAAAATTGGTGACTAAGAGTTGTTTCATAAGGAGATCAAAGAGTTGTTTACCGAGCATTGCAGTTGGAGGCATGTGGTGGACGGTCTTTCCTTTCATTCTATTGATGAGGTTGAGGCTAGTTGGTTGGAGAGACTTTGAGGAAAGGGAGGTTGTGAAAGCAATGAATGGTGACAAGGCACTGGGCCCTGATGGAATGGCGTTCTTCCGAGCTTGTTGGGTTTTGAAAGAGGACATCATGAAGGTCTTTCATGAATTCGATGCTAGTGGTAAGTTTGAGAGAAGCCTTAATGCTACGTTCCTCGCTCTCGCTCCAAGATTCCTTTGGCTATAGACCCCAAGGATTTTCTGTTAAATAAAATGGAAGAGATAGAAGGGAAGAAGAGAACACAAAGGAGAGAAAATGACGACATTGCTTCTTATTTCATTGAGTGCTTTTGATTACAAAAGATATGAATATATAGGCTAATAGATGGGAGCACATCCCACACAATCAGGAAATATTAAAGTGGAAAATATTGAGGAAATCAGGTAGGAAAATAAGGAAAGATATTGGAGAGGAAATCAATGAGATATTCTTGATATGCTGCAACGGCTCTAACACTCCCCCACAAACTGACGGGAGGAACTTCCTTAAGTTTGTCGTGAAACTTTTTTTTTGTGTGTGTGTTGGCCCGGGTTTGCAAACTGTACCTCAAAGGCTAAAAATAAAGCCAACTATGGGCCAAAAGAAATTAAAGACAGGCTCGGGTTTTAAAACATTACTACAAACAAGAGATTGGGCCAACAATGGGCCCAAGAGAAGAGGGCCAACTATGGGCTTAAATGAGCTTGGGCCAACATTTGCCTCAAGCTATAAATTGGGCCAACAATGGGCCAAAGAGAAAAGAGCCAACAAATGGCTTAAATGGGCTTAGGCCTTTGAACATTTGCCTCAAGCTCGAAATTGGGCCAAAGAAAAGAAGGGCCAACTATGGGCCAAAGAGAGATTTTCCTTCCTTTTTTTTTTTTGGCAACATCTTCATAGTACAGCACAGGACAAAACAAATAAAAGAAAAGTGGACTAAAAAAAAAGTCGATAGACAGGAAACAAAACCAAAAAAAAGAAAAGAAATTGCAACTTGTGGACAACCTTAGGAGGAGAGTTCACAGTGGATGGAGAAGGCACGGAAACTGGAGGATTTGCGGCCGGAGACGGTGCCAGAGGTGGGAGACTTGGCTGGTGGAGAAGTTGTCTGGAAAGGATGCTGGAAAAGATGCCGGAGGTGGTGCTGCAGTGGAGCACACAAACTTGGCGGCAAGGGACTGTGATACGCATTTTTTTTTTTTTTAAAAAAAAAAAAGTCATTTGATACAAACAATTGGAAAAAGTGTAAAGTTGAGAGCCCAGTGTTAAAAAATATGCACTGGGTCACCATGTGATGGGTGAGACGTGATTGATAAAAAGGCTGAAAGAGTGTGCTGTAACGAAGAAGAAACCAAGATCGTGAGGTGTTAGCCAAAATGCTCTGATACCATGTTAAATAAAATGGAAGAGATAGAAGGGAAGAAGAGAACACGAAGGAGAGAAAATGACTGCGTCTTATTTCATTGAGTGCTTTTGATTACAAAAGATATGAATATATAGGCTAACAGAGGGGAGCACATCCCACACAATCAGGAAATATTAAAGTGGAAAGTATTGAGGAAATCAGGTAGGAAAATAAGGAAAGATATTGGAGAGGAAATCAATGAGATATTCTTGATATGCTGCAATGGCTCTTTATTCTCTAACATTTTTACCCTATCAATTTGGTGGGTAGCATTTATAAGATTATTGCTAAGATTCTAGCGAACAGGCTTAAAACGGTGTTGGAGAAGATCATCTCTAAGTCACAAAATGCATTCATTCGAGGTAGGCAAATTCTAGATCCTATTCTTATTGCCAATGAATGCCTTGATAGCAAATTGAGATCTGGAGAACTAGGAGTTATTTGTAAAATGGATTTAGAAAAAACTTATGATCATTTTATTTTTTTTGATAAGTAATTGCAATTTTATTAAAAAAAAAGCGTAAGGCGCCCCTAGTGCACATGGAGTATACAAGAAGCAAAAGCCTCACCACCGACCCAACAAGAAGAAGCCCACAAAACAACCCAACCTTAAGGCCCCGAGAAACAAACCACAAAAACCCCCAAGGCAAACAATGTTTAATTGGGATTTTCTGTTGTACATGTTGATAAGATGCGGGTTTGGGTGGAAGTGGTGCTCTTGGATAGCTCATTGTATTTCCTTAGTGCGGTTTTCGGTTTTGGTGAACGGCTTCTCCACAGGCTTCTTTAGTAGCTCTTGTGGCAAGGGGACCCTCTTATCGCCTTTTCTGTTTGTTCTAGTAACAAAGTCGTTGGGTAGGATGATTTCAACTGCTGTGAGTGGAGGATTGTTGTTTGGCTTCTTTGTGGGGACATGGGTTGATATTTTCATCTTCTGTTCGCTGATGACGCCTTGCTTTTCTCTGGAGCCGACCCAAATCATGTTCACATTTTACAGAGCTGCTGCTTATTATTTGAAGCTGTGTCGGGTTTGAATACAAACTTAGCCAAGTCAAAATTGGTTCCGATGGGAAATGCTGATAATGTGGCTGGGCTAGCTTGGATTTTGGGTTGTGGGGTAGCGTCCCTGTCTTTGAAGTATCTCGGTCTTCCTTTGGAGGCATCCTATAAGGCCAAGCATATATTGGATTGTGTTATCAAAAAGATAGAAAGTCGGTCGACTAGTTTGAAAATGTTGTATTTGTAGGGGTGATAGGATTACCCTTATCAAGAGCTCCTTATCCAACTTACCTACGTACTTCATGTCTCTCTTTCCTCCTTCGAGCGTTGCAAACCGTATTGAGAAGCTCTAACATAATTTCTTATGGGGTGGGCTAGGTGAAGAGTTCAAATATCACTTGGTGAGTTGGCCAAAGGTGTGTATGCCGATCTCTGAGGGAGAGTTGGAGATTAGGAACCTGTTGAGGTTCAATCATGCTCTCTTAGGTAAATGGCTTTCGCAATATGGGCTCGAGAGAGGCTTGAAAAATATCGGAGGAGAGAGAGGATCATCCTGTCTCAAATAGCGAGAGTTACATAAGAAACTAGGAATGCTATTCACCAAAACAGAAGAGTGCATTGAAGAAATACAATTTGCCATTCAATTACTTCATTTCTCCTCAAAACCACATCTCCTTAGTAAGTACAATAAGTGAAGGGACCAAAATCCAACCCCAATGCACAAAATACAATTAAGTAGCAAGTTAATCTAAAGAACTACATCAATTGAATACACAAATCAGCCACAAAGAAAAATCATCACATAATCAACACTATTTCGGGGTAACCCTTTGAACATATCATAGGTAACTGTTAAATTACCACTTATTCCAAAAGCTTAAGCTGATAGGAAGAGGTAAATTTAATTACTTAATCAATACTTTAACACTACTCCTCACGTGTGAGTTCAAGCTTTTGGGATAAGTGGTAATTTAACAGTAACCATTTGAACATATCATAGGTAAAACCACTTTGGGGCAACCAAACCTAGGAAATCACGCGCTATAAAAGATTCAAAGTACATGCATAGTAAATTTATCACTCTTTGAAATAAAAATTGACAGTCCGTACGCAGACAAAATCCTCGCTTGTTTTCATATCTCCGCAATAGGCTCCAGCTCTTTCAATCATTTTAAGTCTACCAGTGGGTCTCTTGTCTTCCTTACTGACCCATTGGTAGACTTAAAATGATTGAAGGATTTGTGATGGCTTGTGGTTTGAAACAAAAACTCCAAGAGATGGAAAGCAATGAAGCTGTCAACAATGGCTCTCTTGGCACATGAAGAAGGTGAAGCTAAGCAACCTCTCTCAAGGCTCTAGAAACGTTTTCTTGCTTGCTTAACCTTAGAAAGGGGGGCATCCTTAAGTATTTAAAGGATGGAGAGAAAACCATGAAAAATGGATTCAGATTTGTGCAAAGATCTATGCAGCGTTAGGACAGACCAAAAAGTGTCAGGATGGTCACTAGGGTTTCATCGCTAACCCTAGTGACAGCTCAACAGTGTCACGACGGTCCAAGTGACGGTGATCTCAGGAGTCCCCTGGAACAGCCAACGTCTCGACAGAACAGGTGACGATGCTCTCGAGAGTCCCTTGGAACAACTAGCCTCACTACGTCAAGGTGACGAAACTCTCGGGAGTCATTCCCTAGAACAGTCAACTCAGGACGTGAAGGTGACGGTCCTTACGAGTTATCTCTTGAAGTCGTTATCCACGATTCACGTCAAGGCGGTTGGTGACAGTCCAGGTGACGGTTTCACAATTTCAAATAAAAGAACAAACTTTTAACACCATAACATTTAGGGGTTGAAAAGTTTTACAACCCTAGTTTTGATTACCGAATAAAGCTAATTTCTAAGACATAACAATAATGACTCCCAGTTAACATGATTGTAGGCTTTCTCAATATCCATTTTGCAAAGAACACTTGGCTCATCAGATGTGATCCTACTATTCAAGCATTCATTTGCTATGAGAACATAATCTAGAATTTGCCTACCTCTAACAAACATATTATGGGGCTTTGAAATGATCTACTCTACAGCCCTTTTAAATTTTGTGGCTAGGACTTTGGCAATTATCTTGTTGGCTCCACTCGCAATACTGAATAATCAAAAATCTTTAACATCAACAACTCTTAAGTTTCGTCGGAATGAGAGTAATGAAAGTAGCATTGAGGTTTTTTTTTTTTTTTTTCAAACTTGCTACTAGCATGGACTCATGAAACACCCTCATAACATCTTCTATAATCACATTCCAGCGAGTTTGGAAGAACGCTATAGTAAAACTATCAGGGCGCTAAGCCCTTTTAAATTTTGTGGCTAGGACTTTGGCAATTATCTTGTTGGCTCCACTCGCAATACTGAATAATCAAAAATCTTTAACATCAACAACTCTAAGTTTCGTCGGAATGAGAGTAATGAAAGTAGCATTGAGGTTTTTTTTTTTCAAACTTGCTACTAGCATGGACTCATGAAACACCCTCATAACATCTTCTATAATCACGTTCCAGCGAGTTTGGAAGAACGCTATAGTAAAACTATCAGGGCGCTAAGCCTTATCCCTGCTTATACCTTTCACCACCTCCAGAACCTCATTTTCCTCAAATGGACACTCTAACCAAGTGGCCGCCTCCTCATCTATGGAATCAAATGTAAGGCCATCCAACTTGGGCCAACTAAACTGTTCTGTTAACAATCTGTTATAGAAATGCACAATGTGCTTTGATCACCCACGACACACGCATTTGTAGTGGGAGCTGAACACAGTTTTCCCCTTGTTGATGCAAACACTGCCCCTCCTCACACATATTGATCACAATGAGCTCCACCCACGTAATAAGTCAGCAAGCTGCATATGGTCAACTAAGTTGGCCTTTTGGCCATCCTTCGGCGATTTAATGCAGAATTGGAGCCCCTTCTGCAACCAAAAGCTCAATAGATTTTGACTCAACACAAAACCAGCTCAGAAATCTTATTGCTGAAGACCAACCAGCCACCGTTAACCCAACCACACTTAGTGTTACAGAAAACTATCAGCAATCTCCACAAACACCGTCGAAAACGTTATGTCAGAACAACATGCAAGCACCTCGTATCCCAAAAAGATGTGTCCTAGGTATATTTGTCGTTTCCAAAGATTAAGCAATTCAAATCATTGGGAGACTCGTGTGGCAAATGTATTAGATAGTGTCCATTGTTCAAGTCTCAGACGTGCCAAGTATTAGATTCACCTTAGAGAGAAGTTTGAGTTTTAAAAATTTGGTGGTAGTATATTGTTGTTGCTAAGAGAACAATAGGGTCATGGCTCTCACCATATAAGGTTCTTTGTGCAGCATATCGATAGATGTAAATAGAAATGTATAAACATCTCTAATACAATTGCAATACAGAAGTGTCATAGATCTTCTCACCATTTACATATATCATCAGCAATGTCTGGATGTGGTTTGATACTTCTTAGCACTGTAGGGTTTATATTCTGACACTTCAGCTTGCTTGTAACTTTTTATTGATTTTTTCTTCTTTGTTTTCCAATTTGTGCTATACATAGTGCATCTGTGATGTTCAACATACTCTGTATTTGATTTGATTTTCAGTTATCTTATCTTATGGTTCCCTAATATTTTGATAATGCAGTCTGAGAGTGCACAGGGAGAGGCTGCTGCTAGTGCCATGGGTGGTAGAGGACGCGGCGCTGGTTTTCCTGGTCGTGGACGCGGCATGCGAAGGCGCTGAGCTCCTTAGATTTTTGAAAGGCGTGTTTAATTTTTCACTGTTAACCTTGCCTTTTTGACGTGTGGAAATTGAGTGACCCGTACTTTAACCGCCCAATGCTCAGCATCAAGTAATGTGGAAGGCGATGAACCGCTTTCTGTTCAGAGCAGCACATTGTACTTTATGTTAGTTACAAATGTGAGACTTATATTTTGGTTTTCTAGAATTAAAATAGGTGGCAACCGTTGTGATTAAATTTTGTTCTTGTGGATTTTTATTTTTTATTTTTTTTTTGGTTGTGTATTACTGTTTTTTCTTTGGAAGATGAAGGCATTGATTTATTCTATTAGGGATTGGAGATCCAAAAGTCTGATCCTTATATCCAATGCTCTTACGGATTTATAATAGAAAAGGATATAAATTTCCTCCAAACTAAGGAGGAAATTTCTGTCCAATATATATATATATATATATATATATATATATATATATATAATGCCGATATTTGGGCTTAAACGATAATAAAAATTTAAAATGATATATATCTGTATGAGAATTAATTATCTCAATCCTAAAAAATGGTCGTTTATGTAGTGATTTACAATTGGTTCAGCTACAATTTTATTGATTCGTGAGATTGCCAAGCATCTCAGGAAGGAATCATAATTGAAAAAATAGTAATAAAAAAATTGTGCTCCTAGAGAATGAAAATTGCTATTCCAGTCTTATATTTCTATCCTTTTTATTTTATTTTTATTTATTTATTTTATTTTTTATTTTTTATTTTTTAATCTGGATACCTCCAATCTGACACCATTCAATTAATTAGGATCTTATAGCCCTTTTTTAACTTTAGGGCCTGTCTAGGTTTGCGATTTTAGAAGTGCGATTTAAAAATAGCGATTTTAAGATGTGCACTTTGAAAAAGTGATTTTTAAGAACTCAAATCAATTAAGCGTTTAGTAAAATTGTAGCTTGACCTTTAAAATTGCAGGTTAGTCTTTAAAATTTTGCATTTTAAAAAAAGTATCTTATTGCTTACGATTTGAAAAACCAGTTGAAATCGTAATTTTAAAAAAATGCAATTTTCAAACAGTTTATTTTTTACAATTTAATTTAAAATCATACATTTTATTTAGGAAATCACAATCACAAACGTGCCCATTAGTATCATAACTAAGGAATTCCAATTATTTCAATTTTCAAGGGGCAAGAAATCCAAAATTTATTGTTTTGTTTCGTCGAGTTGTAAACAAAAGCTTATTGTTAACTGTTTCCCTTCCTTTCCTTTTGGCTGGAAATAAAGAAGCTGAATGCTTCAAAATCAGCAAGGAACAATTGCATGCTTTCTTTAACGTGGAACCATTGTTCTTTGAATGAATGAGTTCAACTTTTTCCTTACATATATATATATATATATATATATATATATATATATATATATATATATATATATATATATATATATATATTCCATTTTATTGGGAGGGGATGTCTCAATTGTCACTTAGTTTGACAGAAGAACTGAACTAGCGATATAGGAATAACTGAGCAAACAAGTGTCATGTCATACATAATAGTAAGAATTTTTGTTCTTGAAAGCAATTTGAAAATTGGGCAGCCTTGCCACAATAGCTAGGTTTAGAGAGACACTCAAACTAAAAATCAAACTCAAGCCCATGTACACATGTCTTACACGTGTAAATTAGAAGGAAACAGCTTCCAGCTTGAAATGGCGTTAATTTGTTCAATCTCCGTTGTACAACTCACAATCGGATAAGCCTGGAATTACATAAATGTCTCATTTTTATGGTACTAGTTAGCAAAGTAACGGATAAGAAGAGATCCATCACCAGAGCCTTAAAACTTGAACTGCATTGTGGGAGCGTATCCAAGATCATCAAGGTGAGCACCCATAGCCTTGTTCATGGGTGGTGGCCCACACCTCAATATCTGTATATCATAGTCATTTGCATTAGCTTATTTTATATATACATATATATGAGTAATGCTAGTTTGTAAACTCCTATAGAATTGCCATACAACTTGATGATGTGATATACATATATATGAGTAATGCTAGTTTGTAAACTCCTATAGAATTGCCATACAACTTGATGATGTGGCGATGAAAATCACTTTTTTTACAAGTACTGATCCAATGACCGATTGTCACTACCACATCATCAAATTATATGACAATAGATATCAGTCTATATATATATGAGAGAGAGAGAGAGAGAGAGAGAGAGGGGTTGACTTCACCTGAATATCAGGTGCTGGTGCAGGGCAGCGAGCTCCAATCATTTCCTTGGATACGAAACCAACACCACCATCCCATCCTTCAGGTGGCTGTATTCAGTATGACAAGCAGATTACAAAGAAATCATCAAGCAAATGATTGTTTTAAATAGAGATTGTCCTTTTTTCTTCGTTTGGGCCTGAGGAAATTCGTATCTAACTACATAGTTGCAAAAACAAATGCCTCCAGTTAAAAAGCATTAGGATATCATCAAAAGCTTGTTTTACATAACTATATGAAACAAAAGATTATGTTACACTTTAGCATCCAAACTGTTACCCTCATTGCAATGTTTCTACCGAACTTTCAATTTCGGCAGTTAACCCTAGAAGCAATTCTTGCATCGTATGCTTTACCGTCCAAACTAGGAGTTAAATGCAACAGAGATGGAGAAAAATGAGTACAAAATCCCTGCACACAAATAGTAACCTGGAAGTTTTCTCATTGGCTTTGCATATTTATGTCTACATGACACATAAAGCAAAGAAATGTACGAAGGTTCTATGGTAAGGGACTCTCTGTCCTTGATTGATCATGGTCTAATTGTTAGAAAACCATCAGGACCATTAATATAAAAAAGACCAATAATATAATAAAATAAATACCAATTACAACACATCCCTCACGTGCAAGCCCACCCAATAAGTGTGAACTATAAATGCAGGCATTGCACCTCATGTAGATAAGAACAAATCACCATACAAGGGTTTCTAGGAACTGAGCTGAAGACCTCTTATTCCAACTAATGCTTTGATAAAAAAATTAGTAGTGATTCAAAAAACCTAACAGGAAGCAACAGATGGAGTTTAAACATAAGACCTCCTGCTTTAGTACCATGTTAGTAAACCATCAGTTCCAAAAGTTCAAGTTAATAAGCAGTGGGCTTACAATGTTTGCAGGATCACAAATATCAATGCCACCACTGGTCCAACTGGATTCCCTATCCCTTGACTGTGTATGACTGAAACAACTCTTTCAGCAAATTCATCTTGATTTGGGTTTGACGTTTTAACAATGAAACTGTATTAAGAATTTCTCGATTACGATCCAGTGCCTAATTGGTTTTGTGGAAACCCGCTCGAAAGGGAGAGCTGGTGACAAAGATTAAGCATGGTGCGCTCTCAATAGCCTTATACTTTTTAAAAAATATCAATGGCTTATACAAATCCTATCTAATAGAAAGGCTACCATATAGCAATTATTACAACCTGTTGTGTCATTAAATTATGTGTTAGGATATGAATGTAAGAAGTCTAAACAAAGCCCTTATACTTTTAAATCGAATCTTGAACAAATACGACTTTGATTCAGATGCAACCACTAAAAAACGAAATGCCAGATGGAAGTAGTCATTATTCAACTCAATTAATAAGGAAAGGAAAATCTACAATACAGTGCTAAAAATCTGTGTAACAAATAATACCTGATTCAGAACATAGTAGACACTGAAGCGGTTGGGAAAGTTACTGGCAAGGTTATCCAGCTCTTCCTGTACAGATATAATTGCAATGAAGTTATCCAAACAGCAAAGAAATTCATTACTTGTGTCCAATCATTCTCACATGCAGGAATGTCTGGTTCGTAATCCACAATACTTTGGAGTCACCACTACCATTACATAATATGTCTGATCTTATGCGTTTTCTAGGTCACAAAGCAACCCCCTATTTTCTTTTTATCATTTTTGTATGAAAATCCAAACAAATGCTTCCATATACTTTTAGTATCTAGACTTTCCTCCCCCAAAAATTTATGTATGATATGTTCCAAAAAGGATTATTCTTGATGATGTAAAATCTTTGTTCTCATCTGTCAGCACAAAAACGATTTTTTGCCATTCATATAACAGCTTATGGTTTTGAAAGGATCCATACAAGGAAAATGTTAAAGCTAATCTCAGCAGGATTGCGAGAACCTAGGCTTTTCTATATCGATGTTTAAACGGTGGAGTCTATGTTACGTACCTAGGGTATGTGATAAGGGTATTATAGGAAATATATTTATGCCCTCTTTAATAGAATAATTAGGTTAGATTTTAATTAAGGTGAGAGTTGTAGATTATTATTATTATTAGGTAAATAAGGAGTATTGCTCGTAAAACAATATCTCCAATAGGAAATTAACGCTCTGGGCCACGGCCCAGTTTGGGTTGGCTCCCTGAGCCTCCTCCTTGCCACCCAACGCCGATTCGCCGGCTTCAAGGAGCGCCAGGTGTTGCCCCGAAGCCCCTTTCTCAGCCTCTTCGGCCCTCCCTTGCCCGAGCCCTGGTCTTCCTTTCCACGGCTCGACACCTTCACGCCCAAAGCAAGGAACTCGGCAAGCTCTCCCTTGATTTTTGTTGCATTTCTTCTGTCGACTACACAGCTTGGCTTGTACCGTGCCCCTTTCCTTCTTCGGAACCAGTCACAAGCCCGTCTTTTCTTCCCTCTTGCACCCGAAAGCAGGGCAACATCCAGAGATGGAGTGTTGCGGCAGAGCCCGAAGAAACGGCTATGTGGGTTTGCATCGTGATTGGTGGGTTTTGTTTGATTTTTGGGTGGGATTTTGGGTGGTGATGGTTTGATCAGTGGTGGTGAGGCTTTATGTGGATTGAGGGGGCTGTGGGTATTGGGCGAAGGTGAGGCTAACATATGTGGTTTGTGGCGGGTTTGAGGGCTTGCAATGGTGGGGGTGGCTGGACTTGGAAGCTTTTGGGGTGGTGTTTGTGCCGATGATGGGGGTTGGTCCTTCTTTTGAGAGATGGGTTCTGGGTCCTTGCATGGTGCTGGGGATGTGGTTTTGGGCAGTGATTGTACTGCCGGGTCGATTTGTGGTGGGGCTGTGGGTTTAGGTAGTGAGTGTGCTGAGGGGTTGGTTTTTGGTGGGGCTGTGGTTTTGGTGAGTTGTTGTTCGGGTGGGTTTGCTAAGGGTGAGGGGGGTGGTGGGGTTTCTTTTGGGCAGGCTGCATGGAATTGTTGGAATTGAGTGAGGACAGATGCCAGCATCTCATCCATATGTTTTATGATCCATTCTTCCGTTGATTCCAACGTGCTCAACATGCGATCTAGCCGTTGCTCCATCATGTCAAAACTTGGCTCTAATACCAGTTGTTACAGACCTTTGTAACGGGGATGAACGGTGTATAATTTGGATATGGAAGTGCGTGGGATAGTAGGGTATTCGAGGTACCCTGGGCCTCCTAAGGTTAGGGTTATTCGAGAAACCCTAAAAAACACCTAATCAACTACAAGAGCCGAATTATAATAATTTTCTTCTTTTTTATTCATTCTTCAATACCCCTATTAATAGGGTTACAAAGCTGGAATTACGGGACGATAATTAAATAAATATTACAAACCCTAAATAATAAATATTAATTCTAAAGAAAGACAAATCCCTTAATTTCCTATTGGAGATATTGTTTCACGAGCAATACTCCTTATTTACCTAATAATAATAATAATCTACAACTCTTACCTTAATTAAAATCTAACCTAATTATTCTATTAAAGAGGGCATAAATATATTTCCTATAATACCCTTATCACATACCCTAGGTACGTAACAGTCTAATATCACTTGGTGGGGTAGGACACACTGTGCTCTTCACAAAATGTTTTTTAGGGTTAAGAAGGTTTGATCTTTATAATCAAGTGTTGTTGAAAAACGGTTGTATCACGCGTACTGTGGAATAAAACAGTTAATGGAATTGTATAGCGAGCATCAAATATGGAGAGGAGAGGGGCATTTTACACATTGGTACCCTATGTCATAAGGGTACAAGACCACTTTGGAGAGTTTTACCTTCAAAAGAATGTCCTCATATGTGACATTGGCATAAATAAGATGTATGTTGGTTTTGTCATCTGGATTCTCTAGTATGGCTCTTGTAACCTGAGGAAACCAGAAAGAGAAAGGAAAGCCATTATAAAACTCAAAGCAATGATATGCACAACTGAAAGAAGGGGTACATGAAAGGTCCTCTGGCATCTACACTTCAGAATTAGATACCTGGAACATTGGAGTAATGCCAGTTCCACCAGCAATCATCCCAAAAGCTCTAACTTGGTTGGGTTGATACTTGAAGCGTCCCTGGAAGCCACCAAATAAATATATTATTAAATATTCAATATAAGTTCAAAGTTTGGTATCTCTTTCATAGATGATAGCAAATATGTATGTGTTTGTGAGAGGACTAAAATACAATAATGATTTCACTTTATATAACAGCTTTTTTTAATAGACATTAGGTAGAAGAGATAAGCTCACTCAAAAGGACTTACATAACTTCCAATATTCAATATTACTCGAGGTGTTCAAAGACAAAAATGTTATTTTTTATTTAAATGATTTGTTCTAATTGAATCACACAATTCAGAAGGCTACACAGTAGAAGATTACCAGTTCAACTTCTTCCACATGGGTACCTTATGTGAGGAACCACTACGTGGGTTTTGGAAAGCTGCATGGAGAAAGGAGCACAATAGATGGAAATTGAAGGTAATGTATCTCAGAAGGGAGTGATTTTACCTTGGGTCCCTTCACAGCCAAGTAATCACCTTCACGCATCTCTCGAAAATGGTGGGACATTCTTCCTTGTGGATACATCTATTTGCCATGAAAATTAAAATAACAATAAATAAAACAAACAATAACTGATTCATGAGAAAATGTAATTCACGAATGGCATGTTGCAGAGCATGTGAACCTTTATAACTAATTCAAAGTATCCAACATCAGAATCCAAAGTTGTTGGGGTATATGGTTTAATAACTTCTTCACCAAGAGCATCTTTTCCTCTGTATAAGAAAATGTATAATCATCATGATTGACCACAAAGTAACTAAAATATGTCATTCAAGTAGTAGACACGCATAACTTTGGGATTGGATCCTATTAAAAAAGAAGGCATTGACATTGTTTAATGATTTGGACAAGTAAAAGACAGCCTAGCAATCAAACCTGCAACTCATATGCTGTCCAATTGGAAGACCCAACACTGAGGTTGGTGTAGGAAGAGCAAATCTGAAATTAGCCACATTATGGCTGAGCTGGGTCCGTTTAACTAGTTTAAATTCCTTGAAGTTATCAGGGTCCAAGAGACCTAATATGTCACATAAAGTGTTAGTAGAAACTGCAGGTAAAAAAAGGCATAACCTCTTTATGCACATCCACCAAAAACTGAAACATGGTGTGACTAGAGAATGCACAAAAGGAAAAAAGAGTAAGAAACTAAGAGGATGCAGACAATCTGAATGAATTAGAAACATTGTAGCATCAACATAATGCTCTTCTTAAAATGCTTTATCACAAAAGTAGCAGAAAGATCAAATATCACGATAAACAAACCTCAAAGAAAGGATAGCTTATGCTGAACTACATTGGGGTTAAGTGGAATTACAAGAATCTCCCCTTTCTTTTCAAAAACTACATTGACATCTCTACTAGAGGAGTTGATACGAATAACTTTTGTGTTGGAGGTAGAGGTTTCAAATCCAAGTAATGGCCAAACCAGAGATTCTACCTTCCAGGACTACGCTGTGGCTTTCTAAAGATTGCTCCCTCCGTCCCAATTTATATGGAAACATATATTGATTCCATTTAGATTTCGGGAAATTACATTGCATTTTCTCCATGTTTCAGATCAGACTCTAACCTCCCTTAAATTGGACAATATTACACATCGGTCAATCGTAAACCACAAAAAAATCAAGATTTTCAAATTAT
The DNA here is from genome assembly GCF_958979055.1 of Alnus glutinosa. NCBI lineage: Eukaryota > Viridiplantae > Streptophyta > Magnoliopsida > Fagales > Betulaceae > Alnus > Alnus glutinosa. The sequence goes on along the minus strand of NC_084894.1, from coordinate 11,272,140 downwards.
TGTATTGATTTACACCAAAAAACAAAAGCTAAGAAAAAAGACTTATTTCCCACAAAAAAATATTAGACCATTGATTTTTAGTTTTATAACTTTTCTGAAATATTTTTTTAAAAAAATTATTTTGTTGTCACTTTAAAAACATGCCCCAAAAAAAATCCGAGCAATTTTAAAGCTATCAAAATAACCAAAACTTGAAAACTATATGAGGAGCATGGGTTGGTGAGAAAATAAATTGAAATAGTCCAATTTTGGTACAAGCTCCTTTAAATAGTTTAAACCCCCCATTGATCAATACATTGGTTATCACTCTAAAAAGACCAATTAAGTTACAATTGGAGCTCACTTAAATCACTTATAAAGCCTAATCTCATATAGTAAAAAAACCAATGTAGGATTTGGCACCAATGTAATACCATCACAATTAAATGGTGTTCGTGGATAGCTCAATGCATTTCTTCTGCAAAGTTTTCGGTGCTAGTTAATGGCTCGCCCAAGGGCTTTTTCAGTAGCTCTTGAGGCTTGAGGCAAGGGAATCCTTTGTCTCCTCTTTTGTTTGTGTTTGTTATGGAAGCTTTGAGTCGTATGATTACAGCAGCGGTTAGTGGGGGTTTGTTGGATGGCTTCAGAGTGGGTAATACTTCTTTCTCGCATCTTTTGTTTGCTGACGACACTTTGATTTTATGTGATGCTAGCTCCTCCAAGTTGCGAAGTCTCTTTCTCTTATTTGAGGCTGTTTCGGGTTTAAAGGTCAACTTGGCCAAATCTAGTCTTATTCCAGTGGGGAATGTCGTTCAAGTGGGAAGGTTAGTCGACATTTTTGGGTGTGAAGTTGCTTCTTTGCCAGTGAAGTATCTGAGACTTCCTTTGGGGGTTTCCTACAAGTCCACTCGTATTTGGGATGGAGTTATCGAGAAAGTTGAAAATCAGTTGGCTAGTTCGAAAAGGTTATATCTCTGTTCCCTATTCCGGTGTGTGTTGCCTCTCGCATTGAGAAGCTACAACGAGATTTTCTTTGGGGTGGAATCGGAGAAGAATTTAAATACCATTTGGTGAGTTGGGCGAAGGTTTGTACCCCAATTTCTAAAGGGGGGCTTGGCATTAGGAATTTGGTGTTGTTCAACCGTGTGTTGTTAGGAAAATGGTTATGGCGCTTTGGCTTGGAAAGAGATGCTTGGTGGAGAGTTGCAATGGACTCCAAGTATGGTAGTTTGTGGGGTGGGTGGTGCTCCTGTGAGTTTGCAGGGGCTTTTGGAGTAGGGTTGTGGAAGTACATAAGGAAAGGATGGGAGACTTTTTCCAGATTTCTTAGATATGAGGTGGGGGATGGGAGTAGGACTAGATTTTGGCATGAATTGTAGTGCGGAGATATGGTTCTGAAAGAAGTGTTTCCTGATCTCTTTGGTATTGCTCGAGTGAAGGATGCGTTAGTGGCTGACAATATGGAGATTTTGGGCGGGTCCATTCAGTGAAACGTGAGCTTTGTTAGAGAGGCGCACGATTGGGAAGTAGATGTTTTGGCCTCTTTCTTTCAGGTTTTGCACTCTACCAGGGTGAATAGAGATCGGGCAGACTGCCTTAGTTGGGTTTCTTCCAAGAAAGGTGTGTTCAGGGTTAAGAATTATTTTGGTTCCTTGTGTTCTGGAGGAACTCGGTTCCCTTGGAAGAGTGTGTGGCGGTCTCAGGCACCCCCGAGGGCAGCTTTCTTCACATGGTCTGCAGCTCTAGGTAAAATCCTTACTTTGGACAATCTCAGGAAGATGCACATAATCATTGTAGATAGATGCTGCCTATGCAAGCGAGATGGGGAATAAGTGGACCATATTCTTCTGCATTGTGATGTGGCCTCCGCTCTGTGGAACAACATCTTCTCTCGCTTTGGTATTTCTTGGGTCATGCTTAAGAGTGTGCTAGACCTAGTTGCTTGTTGGTGGAAGTCTGGGAGATCAAGGAGAGCTACAACGTGGAAGATGGTGCCTATATGCTTATTTTGGTGTATTTGGAGAGAAAGAAACCTTAGGTGTTTTGAGAACCTAGAAAGCTCCCTTGAGGAGGTGTTAGAGTTGTTTCTCCATACGCTGTATCTCTGGTCGATGGCTTTTTTGTACCCTTTATCCATCAGCTTTGCTGATTTTCTTACTTCTTTTTCTTGTTCTAGTTAGGTGTTTCATGTTGTATACTTCCAGTGTACGTAGGGTCGCCTTACACTTTCAATAAAACTAAACTTACTTATAAAAAAAAAAAAACTTTTTTGTGGGTCACAATCTCCCCTACTCAAATCTCTGACATCCTCGTTAGGGCCCACATCACGATGCAATGCTCCATTACTAGCTTGCCTTTGATATTATTTGTCACAACCTAGGAAAAACGCTAGTTACATCTGCGCTATTACTTTAAAAAGACTAGTCAATTCCAATTGGAGCTTCCTAAAAGCACTTATAAAAACTAGTATCACCTAGTAAGAAACCAATGCAGGACTTGACACCAATGTAATACCATCACAATCTACCCACATTTTGAGAGAACTTTTTGGGGTGTCAAAAATTCAGTAGCCATTGCACTTTAAAAGGCAAAAATAGTATTTTACACATTAACTAATTTCTAATTAATACTTCTACATCAGCAAAATTTGTTATTCATTTAGTGGATGTTATTAACATGAGATTCATTGACATATTTTCCAATTTAAGGGAGGTTTATGTTTAATTCAAAGTAAAGAGGAAAAACAGTAATTTTGAAAATCTCAAGGGAGGTTAATATAATTTTCCTCAATTTAAATCTATTGCTTTCTTTTTTCAGGACATCTTAAAGCAGATATCCACCTTCTAAAGTAAAAGTTCTTACATCTTTATATTACCCTTACCTTAAAAAAAACAAAACACAAAGCAAATAAGATTCTTAAAAGTCCTACTACCTCTACAATAGACTAAAGGACATTGCATAAAGATGGCTATATTTTTTACCCTTTTATTAATAATCATATCATTTCAATTGGGACAAAGGGAGTAACATGTAACTGTCAAATTTAGTAGTTGGAACCTCTGAAAGATACTTAGTATTTACGCTATTGATCAAACTATTTTCTTTTAAAGATACTCTACTTTTGGCAGGATTTGAATTCACAACGTCCACATGGAAATCTTCTTCACCACCATGCTAAAGCATATATAGACAAATATGCTGTATTAAAAATAATTCTAAAAATACAATAGCAAATTACTAAATGTTTTGAAACATTATTCTCAGCATAAGTATTTTCGTGAACATAATTAGAAATTCACTTTGCTTGCCATCAAAGTTCCATGAGACAACAAATAAATAGAAGTTGTACGAAGCATAAACAAAGATGAGAAATTTTCATAGGTTCTTCTCAAGGGTATCTGATATTTGGTTTACTGTCTTTTTAGTTGAAATCTTTGGATAGTTGAAGAAATTCTAATTGGCCAAATATGACAAGTTATTATGTCCAAATGGATCATCTTGGTTAACAGAGCTTTTGTGAATGATATACAAGTACCTAGTGTATTTCCATCAGTGAGGATCAATTATAAAAGTCTCAAATGTATTCTACTACCTTGAGTTGAGGTGAATTGTTGCCGCACTTCTAAATTAAGCAATCAAGTATTTAAATTGTCCTAGTTATAGTAGCCAAGTGTAATTGAAAGCCATTGTTGATGAAAGTGAGGAGAATTTCCAATCTAGCTATAACCCAAATTTTTCTCCAATTTCATTTACAAAATAATCAAATTTGAAGTTCAGCAAGACTTTTCGATAAACTACCCTAATTTTCAGTGCAGTAAAGTCTATTTTAGGCCATATATATCATATTTGTTTGATTGGATTAATGATATCACAATAAATATTAATTTGCCCATAAACTTAAAAATTGTTGTAATACGTATGACTGAAAACATATTCTCAAAATGTTTAACAAAGTTGGATTGTCTACTACCCAAATAACATTGAATAGTCTAATTCATCCAAATTTAACTGAACTTTTCAAATTACTCGGGAAACTTCACTTACATCCCGAAGTACAAGCGATTTTGCAATCATAACCTTGAAGTTTAAAAATTTGCAATGTTGATATCTCATCTTTCAGCCCCTTTTAATTTCACCACTTTTTTGTTTAAATGCCTAAAATGTCCCCTTCATTTTTATTTTTAAAAAAAATCGAAGTGAAAATTCAAAATTCAAAACTTTAAAAAAAAAGCCTTGGACTCGCCCACAGCTTGGTCATGGGTCTTCGTAATTTGCACCTTTTTTTTTCAATTTTTTTTTTAAAAAAATGGGGGGCATTTTAACAAAAAATGAGTGAAATTAAAGGGGCTGAAATATGGGATACCAACATTGCAAATTTTTAAACTTCAAGATTATGATTACAAAACCACTTCTACTTCGGGGGGTGTAAGTGAAGTTTCCCCAATTATTATTCATAATTTATTTATTTATTTATTTATTTATAAGTAACCAACATTTCTGCAAGTAACAGGTTTCAAACCCCCCTCGTGTAACCGCTAATTCATAGATCTAACCAACTTCATTCATAAAGTGTTAAATCTTATATGTACTTGATGCAAGGGACGGAGCACAAAATATTGGTCCACCTAATTTTATTTAGGTCCTATTAGTTAATGGGGGTTATGTACTTTTAGCTTCTTTCCCCTACTTTCTCTATTTTCATTGTGTGAATTTTGAGTTTATTGTTTGTCCCACATCAGTACTTTAGGAGAATTCAAACTTTATATATCTGCATACAGCTCTTAAACTTTTGATTTTCTCTTTTGAAAGACCATCTCAAATGATCAATTAATAAGTGATACAGAAAACTTATGTTAAAGAGCATAGTTATAGAAGTCATGATACCCTAGAAGATGATTTCAATTTTGTGATGAACCAGTTTTCCACCCGTTCTCATCCGAATTCCTATCTCATAACAAAGAAATATAAAACAAATAGTGAAAAAAAAAAAAAAAAAAAAAAAGATACTTTTTTTTCTTTTTTTCTTTTTTTCCTGTTGTCCAAAGATACAAAGTTTTGAAGAAAAATGACTTAATCTTCACCAAAGCCCTCTAACAGTCTTCAAAACAGCTATCATTCATTTCCCCCCATAAACACCATAAAAGACATGTTGGCATCATTTTCCACACAGAAGCACTTCGCGAACTGCCGGTAGTCCACCAACAAGCATACAGGTCGACTACAAGTCTAGGCATAACTCAAGACAATCCAAAACAACTGAAGTGGGCAACCCATATGCCATAAGTCACGTCACAATGAAGAAGATGATCCGCAAACTCCTTATTCCTCTTACACATGCAATATCTGTCAACCACAATGACGTGCCACTTCCGAAGGTTATCCATAGTAAGGATTTTACCTAGAGCCGTCAACAAAGCAAAAAAGGCCGCCCTCAAGGAAGCCTTAGTCCGCTAAACACTCTTTCAAGGGAACCAGTAGCCTTCACTACAGACCAAGGAACAATAGAAGAATCTAACCTTAAACAACCCTCTTTTGAGGGGGACCCACCACAATTTATCTTCACTACCTCTTCTCACTCTAGTTATATACAACACACTGAAGAATGAGGCTAGGGCACCCCCCTCCCAATCATAAGCCGCTCTAACAAAGCTTATGTTTCACTGATTGGAACCACCAATAATTAGAACAAGATATTATCTTTTACAATTAACCATTCCTTCTTTCTAAGCAAAAACTTGGGTTCATCTCTCCTAGTAGCCAAAAGCACATCCTTTGTGTGAAAAAGTCAGCCGAAACACCCCTATAGCTTCTAACTCCCTTACACTTAATTATTTGAATCTTCATAGTAAATTACCATCCCTTAAGACTGACACTATCAAAATATCTCCAACATCAAAACCTATATAGTAAGGTTCCGGAGCTCACTCACCAAAAACCATCATAAGAGCTTGGGTTATAGAGATATCAAGACACTGCTACCTCATTCAAAAAACTTAGGTAGCTGTAGCACTAACTTCGATAATTACATCCTTAAGTACTTTATATTGTAGAGCAAAGTAATCATATTTTATGAATTGTACAAATTTGTATCATTTATGAGTTCAATGGTGCCATGCAATCGTGACACTTCAGTTTAATGAAGGCCTATCAAATAAGCTAATCCTACTGAATCTTCCATGATTTTTTTATTTTTTATTTTTATTTTTTATTATAAGTAATTCAATCTCATTAGAAAGCATAGAAGGACACAACTCTAGTATAAAAGAAGTATGCAAGAGAGACCCCTAAATTGGAGAAAAATAACAAAAATTCAAAAAAACTAGAAAAATGCGAACTATTGTATGCTGTTGTCTATGTATAAAGGGTTTTGAACATAACATTCTTTAGCTCTACTACCGACATCTCGCAATCTTCAAAGCTCCTTGCATTCTACTCTCTCCAAATGCACTACAATAAGGACAAATGAGCCATCGTCCAAACTTCTAATATTTTACAGCTTTCCAACTGACCACTCCAACTTACTAACAACTCTATTACCCTTCTATGAATGATCCAGTCTACACAAAAAAGACGGAAAATCAAAACCCATAATTTTCTTGCCACTTTACAATGAATAAAAAGATGATCCATAGACTCCCCACTCCTTTTACACATACAACACCAATCAACCGCTATGACATTCCTTTTCCTTGACTTATCCAAACTCAAGATCTTCCCTAGTGCCGTCATCCACCCAAAGAATGCTACTCTCAAAGGGACCTTAACTCTCCAAATACTCTTCCAAGGAAATGGGGAACCAGCAGGAATGGACAACGCATGATAAAAGGACCTTACTTCAAACTTCCGCCTTTTGGAGGGTATCCAACATATTTTATCCTCACTGCCTTGTTTCAATGTGAGAACACAAAAGATTAAAGAAAGAAGTGACCAAGTCCACCTCCCAATCATGCCTTGATATGGTCTAAGATATATTCTACTGAAGAATTTCATTAAGGAACTACATATGATCTGAAGCAGAGGTCCGCTTCTGCTTGCAATTTGATAGTAATAATCTACGTAAACATTGGGAGGATAAAAAGGGGATAAAAAGATGGTCCCTAGCATTACTCCATCTTGCACGTGATATGGCAGGATTCACTCCACCTAGCCGTTGTATAAGTTTTGTCATCTGCGTGTTAGGCTTTAGTCTGATTTTTCCAATTTTAATGGCTGCTTGGGAATTAGAAGTTTAGAAAATCAGCCATGAAGTTCATGCGATTGTAATGACCTTCTAAAGCAGAGCGAGTCCAAAATAGTCAATCCCAATTTCAAGGAATGCAACAGCGCCACAAAATCTGATTTCACAATATTTCGTGTTATTCATATCAGGTTCTCTCTCATATAAGCTCCTACAGAATCTTAGACGAATTATCTTTCACTCATAAATTGCAATAATTAGGAACCAAATCTCATTACTCTAAACTAATAACCGCATTTGCTTTTCTTTCTTATCACAATTGTGTCTTCTAAATTTCTTTTCAATGCACCATACAGAACACCAGATCTAACCCGAGAGATTCAATTATTAGCATCACTCGAACTAATCAGTAATCAGGACAGAAAACATGTTGGAAATGCAAAGAAAGCCAGAAATGAGAAACAAATTGAGAGGTGAATGCCAAACCTTTGGGTTTCCTAGTGAGGTAGTAATAGTAGGCGGAACCACCAACGATGGCTACGAGAGCCACCGCTATGCTTATCATCTCCGCCCTGTGCGACTGTAAAAGCTCCATTTTAGAGAGCGCGAGATGAAGCAGCTGGTGGGAGAAGCTTTCCAGTGCGACTTCTTGTTTATATATGGATAAATTTAATGGAACAAAAATTTATATATATAGATGACGTGTACATATTTTTATGCAACAAAAATTGTGATCGCATGAAATAGTCCAACTTTCTATTACCCATCCGAATAACGACAAAGATTCCTTTCAAATTGGGTCGGAAGTTTTTTTTTTTTTTTTTTTTTTTTTTTTTTTTTTTTTTTTTTTAATTCGGTCTATAAAAATTGTACGTGTTTTTTTCATATGAAAAATTTATGTTTTTTTTTTTAATTGCAATGACAAATTTGGAAGAAATTTTATTAAAAAGGCATGGGATAAACACATGCTATTTAAAAAATAGGGTTAAATGCCTTTTTATCCCATGTGGCTTAAAACTTTTATTTTTGTACTCCTGAAATTTTTCTTTTTTTCATAGATAGTGCATGTGTTATGAGAAAAGATTGAGAAAATAGACTCATGTATAACAGTTGTGCAACTGTTGTGCAGGTTTCTAGAGACATGGGGTGGGACTTATGTGGTGTGACACCCACTACCATGGGTCTCACCCCATGTCTCTACAAATGTGCATAACAGTTGCATAACTGTTGTGCACCAATCAGGTCTCAAAGATGGAGTTAGTACCTCCATCCAAAATTGACGGATTTCCATGTCAGCGACACATGGCATCATTAAAATTGCAATACGTGACTGCCAATTTTTTTTTTTTTTTTAAAAAAAAGCCTCAAAATTGAAATTTTTTAAAAATAATATGGCAGCCACGTGTCGCAATTTTAATGGTGTCATGTGTTGCTGACGTGGAAATCTGTCAATTTTAGACAGAAAAATGGACGGAGGTACCATATCCGTTTTTTCCCATAGCACATGTACTACCTAAGAAAAAAAAAGAAAACTAAATGGGCAAAAAATAAAAGTTTTAAACCACAAAGGGCAAAAATGTATTTAACTCTAAAAAATAATATATATCTTACAAGCAATAAGACACAAGTCATTTTTATAGACTAAGTTGAAGAAAATTCCTCAAACCCAATTTAAATGAATATTGTGTCCCCCAAATAATTACCCACCCAAGATCGTACTTAGCCTATAAAAGGTCAGAAGGAGGCGAGACCCATGTATGCTCTCATGCCCTAATATTCTTCTGTTTTCTCATTCTCACATTTATACTTTAACTAATTTAAGTATCGAAGGTGGTGCTGCCACCCCCCTTCCCCTTGGCGGCACACCGCTCTGACCTTTGGCTATTTTGTAGGAATCCCAAATCGAGAAATATGCCAAAAAAAAAAAAAAATTGTACATAAACAATTTCCATACCTGAAAAAATAATATTAAATTATTTTTTGAGAAGTATTTTATGTATTATTTTTTGAGAAATATTTTATAGAAAGTGTTTACTTTCTTCTTCTTCTTCTTCTTCTTTTTATTTTTTTTTTTATATAAGAGTTTTGTAGTTTGTAATTTTCATATATCATCATATTTACAATGCTCCTAATGTTTCAATTTTTACAATGTCATCTCCAATCTATTATTTAAGTTGCAATGTTTCATTTTTGCGCCCAAAATGATAAAATTACCATTTTTAGCTTTTGTTTTTTCAATCGATTATTCAAATTTTTCGTTAAAATTATAAAGAACATCTGCATGTTGGCTCTTCTGATCCAATGAAAACCTAATTTCGGAAGCGTCCTAGATATGCAAAATTAAATTTTGATGTAGCGGTCTGTGATTCCTTGTCTATTTATCTTGCTATATGTCGATATTTAGAAGGAAAAATCACCCATTTCCTTCAACCAAATTAAATTAGGGAAGCTTCTAATTTGGGTCTTAACAGTATCATTGTGGAAGGATTCAACCATTTCATTCATCAATTCAACTCATCCATTTCCTTTCTTTCAATATTCCAACCAAATACGTTTAAGTGTTGCAAAAAATTTCAAAAGCAGAAAATAGAATTTATTTATTCACTAACTATATATATTTTACAATCATATGCTCAATTTCAACTTGTTTCAGTAGCCTCAGGTGGGTTATCAGACTCTACTTTATCTTCAGATTCTTCTGCTTTGCTTGCAGCTTCCACATTTTCAAGCTTGGAAACGCGAAACATTGCCAAATGAGTATCCCCTAGCAATAAAAGAAATCCAAAGTTAAGCAGCTAAAGAATAAAGATGGAACTTCTGAAGCTCAGGAAAATATCCATCTGGAACACTTGAGATCTTAACATCTTATTGACTAAATGGCACGAATGGCAATCAATCCAACCATTTTTGGTGTCTTTCCACAAGATGACCAGCCTTAGAACCAGTTTTTAACTATAAATCTAAATGATTTGCTTAATGTGACAACCAAGATTGGATGGTAAAGATGGTGAAACAAGAGGGATTACGTCAGACATCTAAAAATAGCAGACTGCTCGACGAATTTTCAATTATCACAATCTATTCGGTTAACCCTAGTGTAGTTATTTAATACAAGTATGCTATACTCTCAACCCATAGATCATGACAAGCAAACTATTACCTTTCAAAAATACTTCTTGAAGCCATCTAAAGAAAATTCAATTATGCGAAAAATAAATATATCATGCTTTGCATTTCCACCAACATGAGAAATTTAGGATCTATTGGTCCACTTCTATTGTCAAAGAAAAATAATCAAACCTTTTGAGCCATGATTTGTATTAGCATCTTTGTAGGGTTCTGGTTAATATTGCTGCTGACAACAACATAATTTTATTCTTCTCAATTCAAGTTTATTAAGTTGAAGTTATACTTCAAAGATACAAGGGAAATATGTCACGTGTACCCAATTCGAACAGAATTAAGTGTTGTCTTAGGATGTGGGAGTTTTGATTTAATTTTCTAGCCGCTTCATCTTTTCCATGGGAATTTGGAACCTGCCATTAGCATCCACACCTGGAAATAAAGTAGGCTTAACAACTTCAAGGCATCACTTTTTTCTATGGTTGAGTTTTAAACAGATTAAAAACACTGGTTTGATTGAATTTAATCATCTTTGGGAAATTATGGGTATGTTTGTTAATGGTTTTGAATAGTCCTTTTTTTTTTTTTGAAAAAGTTTTTGATGTGATATAAAGTTGTGAAGTGTTTTTGCTAGGGTCCACATATAAGAAAATATTTTATGTGGGGTCTACTTAAGAAAATTGTTTGATAAACTTATTAAAAAGTATTTTGCGTTTTCAAAGAAATAAATACTAAACATACTAATTTTGAGAAAACACAAACAAGTGCTGGACTAACTACTTATAAAATTATAAACAAAAAGTGGTCGTACAACAACCTTTAGTGGAGAAGAGGTGTAGCTGCTAGCTACCTTTTGTTAGAATGTTTTCAAAATTAATATAATTATCTATGTAGATCTTTGGTTTGAGAACTTAATGGAAGGCATTCAAAAGCCTTGGAAGAGGAGAGTCCCACATGGAAAAGAGAAGCAAAGGAAAGCATTTATTAATGCTAATTCACACCAAGCTATTGCTTTAAAGCAATACTTGTGTGTAGGCTCTAGTACGGTGTGAAGCACCTGACGTGCGCGTTACGCGTGTGCATGACTATGAGTTGTAAGGCGTTGGTGGTGCTTTTATAGCACCTTGATGGCAATTAGATCATGGCTGTTTATTTTTGGACGGTTGTGCTCATACGATCTAGTGATTTGATCTAGATCGTATGATGCTTCTAAGTAAGATTCAACAATAGGATATACCTTACTGTTAGTAATGTCAACATAAGATTAAATCAAGTTTGATCTAATTTTTAAATTAAGCAATCGTTACTAACAATTAAGATTTAACAGTTATAATTAAATAACCAATAATTATGATATTGATCTAATGACTGACAATCAAGATTAAGTGTTTGTTAATATCGAGTAGTCAGATTTTAATGACTGTTAAATTAGCAATTATTTTCTGTTAATTTCGAAAATACATGTATGTTAATGAATATACATTAAAACTGCCAAGGTGACACTATACGTAGCCCACTTACAGACCAGTTTTTTTACACTGAAAATATTATTTTCTTCTATCTCTCCCAAAGTCCTACTTTATTTAAAACTTGTGTCTATTAGGTTCTGTTTTTTTGCAGAAACAAAACTCTAATCTTCTTGCCAGAATAGTAAATCTAAGGGTGTTTTCACTGTTTTGGTTTGATTTCATTTTGTACTAAACACAATCAAACATTAGAAATTTTATGGGCTTCATTGTATCCTAGAGACGTATTTGCTATAACCCTGTACACACCAATTGATCAGAATTTGTGAGGGCAAATAGCTTCTTAAGTAAAGCAATGTTGTACTGCACCTTATGGGCATTTACTTTTCTGTTTATAGTTTCTGTTCTAACACACCTTTATCTAGCACAGCCACAACTATTTGGTTGGGGTGGCTGCGTGGCCACTATTAGCTAGCATATATTTGATTTGATTCAGCACATATTTAGCCTTAATTATAGCTGTAGATATTCTGTAATTATAGGTTTATTATACTTACCTTATTTGGTTTCCTAGATATTCAGCATTGTAATTCCTGTTCTATTTTCTAAATAAGATGAGAACCCTCATAGAGAGAGGTATTCAATCCAATTGACAGCCACCTCTCTCCTCAGTTGGAGTGGCTCTCTCTCTCTCTCTTTCTCTCTCTCTCTCTCTCTCTCTCTCTCTCTCAAGTTAGCTCCCACATATGAAAAATTAAGCACATGTTTTGCACATGTTTTCTCTAAATATTCCTATAGGAAGATTTGAAAAGTTTTCTAAAAATGTGTTGTGTCTTTGTGTTTTGAAAAATGAATTGTTTGTTAAAGGTTTTTAGAAAAGTGTGTTTTTGGTTTTAAAAAGAGAACAGTATTTTTGAAACCGTTAGCAAACAAGGCCTACACTATTTCAGCTGATATATATTATCCTGCAGAACAATAGGTTGTTCCTCTAAGACTCAGAACTTTGTTCTGCCTAAAAAAATTCTGTTTGAACTACAATTACTTGGGGGGAGACCGTCTGACTGTGCATACCACATAATTGAAGATGTTGCCAAAAAGAGAGTGGGACCTCAGGACTACCTTGGATCAAAGTCAATGTTCAAAAAAAGTTCAAGGAGATGATATCATTCTAGAGAAGGAAAGGTTTTGATTTTCTGTTCTGGTGGTAATTTGATACTATTGAGTCCAGATGTATTTTAGAAGGGCGTGTTTAGCTAACCAAATTCATTTTGAGGAGTTTTAAACAGATTATGGGTTTCATGGGGCTTGAGTTGGACTATGAACAAGACATGGTACTGCATATTAATTCTTAAATCTATAACAATGAGAATCATCTTTGGGTTCCCTATTAGCCTTGGTGGAAGACAACATTCTCCCACTTTTACACTAGCAGGATTCAGAAGGAATGGAAATGACATCTACCATCAACATCATAACCCCAAAAACATATACATACAGAAGGTAATGAGGGGTGACTTAATTTATGGTTTAAAAAGTTATAGTTTTTTTTTTTTTTTTTGATAAGTAGTTTAAAAAGTTAACAGTTGGAGCTCATCAATGCAGCAAAACGAAATAAATGAGTGGATATGCCAGAAAGAAAGATTGGAACTAAGTAAATATGTTTAAGTTAATGATACGGTACCAAATGTAACACAACTTCCGGGTGGCACAGTAGCAATAACTCCAGGTCTCAGCCGCTTGTCATCAATGAATGTCCCATTGGTGCTATCCAAATCTGTGACCAAGAGATTCCCTTCTTTCTTCTGAATGCGGGCATGCAGACCAGATACTGTTAAGTAGGAAAGAAATGTTTCAAAATTTCATAATTGTTGTTATGGAATTAAATAAAAAAAAAATTTTAGCTCCAGTTAAAAATATTAATAAATCCACATATTTATAAATGATAAATTAGTTGATTACAATTTCAAAACGAAACTATATATATATATATATATATATATATATATATATATATATATATATATATATATATATATATATATATATAGAAGTACTTTGGAAGAGATTCTATCCTCGTTCTACCTTACTTTGTACTTTTGGACTACGGCTTATATCCACCCTTTGTCTTATACTTTTACTGACTTTCTCGCTCGCTTTTCTCTTTCTAATTAGATGTTTCCTTGTATACTCCAATGTACCAAGGGGTGCCTTACACGCTTTTTTAATGAGATTGGTTTCTTACTTATCAAAAAAAAAGAAAAAAGGAAGAAGCAGAAGAGGTAAATGGCTTTAATTTAGACTAAAAAAGAAACGAACAGACTCTTATCTTTAGAAAAGATCAACATATTTAATTCAGCTAGTGGCGTTTGAAGGAATGTGATGGTGATCACACCATAATAATGTGCGCACACACATACCATAACCTCCCATGGTAATAGGTTTCCCATGGGAGATGCGGCAGATGCCTGATCACCATGAACAGACACAACCCTTTCAAGAGATGTATCTGTTGTAACTCTTGAAGAGTTGAACTTGTTGTAAAGAGGCACTATTGCATGGGAGATGCATCTATAAAAGGATGCAATGGTGGTAAGTTTCTAATAACTTTTTCTCCCTCAACAGGTTGTCTCCCATGAGATCAACACCCTCACGGGACACACCACCATTCTCAAGTTCCAACAGTGTGGAAATATCAGGTATTTAAAATTATGCAATCCACAACACGCTCTATAAGGGTATGAAATGTTAGACCAAAAATGCAATCCACAACATCAAAAATTATGGTTAGAAGTCTTGCAAAGCCCATCGTCACAATTTTTAGTACAAAATGCCATTTCATAAATCTTTGTGATCACTTCAATGTTATTTAACTGTATGAAACTAGTTGGAATAGCTAGAAGGAAATCACATGGTGACAACCTTGAAACTTGTTTGATGGTGTATGACATAGCATCCGTGCTTCACAAGGGATTCAGGTGGAAATACCTGTTGCAACTGGAATCACCAAATCAGCTTTCTCAGGAACTCGGCCAACAGTCACCTCGTTCTAGATGGTGTCCAAATAGACAAGTCATCTTGTTGCATAGTTATGTTATACATAGAATTACCGTAAACAGATGCTAAGAGTACTTACAGAAACAATTTCATACGCATCTGGCATTTTGACCTTGAAGCCTATGTGCCTTGTATCTCCATCACCTGCCAAGTAGCAAACATGTAGACGAATTGTTATTTCTTAAACAAGAATGCATCATGAGAAGATTTCAACCTGAGCCAAATAATCTTAAGACTATTACTTAAAGTTTATCAGTAACAACAGCACAGAAGTTCCTCTTTTGTAACTTTTGAATGAAAGCACAAATCTGAGTCCTGTATTCCATGAAGAAAGGGAAATCCGAATTTTTGGTGCTATAATCTGGGTCTCTTATCAGACAGTGGTAGAAAAAAATGAAAATCTTCTTACCATTAGAACCCAACAGCTTGGAGTTCAAGATAGGAATTTTGATGCGGAGCATCCAAATAAAACTCAGCTCAATGACACATATTTTATGCAATTGTATAGGATACATGGCCAGTTGATAATAGTCCACTTGAAAGCCCCTATTTCAAGGCAGGCTACAAGTCAACCACTCAACCTGAGTTCCTTCTGCCGCTTTACTCTTTGGTAATGAGATATACAGGAGTTGATTATAAATGAATGTCATTATAATCAAGGGCTTGGCAGCCTTGATATGCTGACACCTTGAGAAAGCTTATCTTGCTAGAAGTGTTTAATCACAAAAGCATGTGATTGTTTATTTTGTTTGCTGTGAGTCCCTCAATTAATATAAGAACATAGATTATACATACTCCCATTTAAAGTGATTGATGTTTCAGAGTGAGTAGGATCAGCCAGCAATTTGCATGTTTTAAGTGATTGATGTTTCAGATTGAGTAGGATTAGCCAGCAATTTGCAGGCAAACTGTAAACCATATCACTGCTCCCACCATCACAGCATCTTCTACTGCATCACCTACTGATGCAGCATCACACATAGCCATTCTCCCTAAGGCAACTAAGGATGCATATCAGTCCAGTGACGAGCCACATCCTGGAGATATTGCAGCCATCAATGCTGCAATATCAAATATTCGAGAGATACCCAAATCAGCTGCTACCAAGAATACAGCCACCAATCACGATATAATCCAAGCCACCAAAGGAAAGACAGGAAACCATGACTTGCGCAATCTACAACGGAAACAAACAACTCACTATGGCAACACCCAGACTCGTGGAACTCAAGACAGCCTAACATGGAAACAAATGACACACTGCATGCCTTTAGAAAGTAGCCGTTGCACTCAACAAGGAAAGGAAGACAACCAACGATACTGTTTATGTAATTAGAATAATTCTCAGTTATTACTTTCTTTCTTTAGTTCTGTATAGACTTATATATAAGAATGTAATCAACCATAATATGAATCAAGTAATAGAATACATTTACGCTCACTCTTTTCATGGTATCAGAGCCTTTCTAGGCAAACGCCCAAAATCCTCTGTCTCTTCTCTCGACAAGTTCCCCTTCTTTTTCTTAGAAGTTTTTCTCTTTCCCGTCTCTTTTCTTCTGTGCAATGGCTTCATCATCTTCTGCAAATCTTCCTGCTGCTCTCACTACCTCTCCTCCAAACCTCACATTTCATGAAAAGTTGGAAGGTCCCAACTACTTGAGCTGGCTTACTCAATTCCTTCCTATCCTGCAAAGCCAAGATTCCATGGGCTTTGTTGATGGCACCGAGCCATGCCCTCCCAAGTTTCTGACAGATGAAACCAACAAACAAATTCCTAATCCTGCTTTTTCTATATGGCAAAGAAAGGACCAAACCATTCTCAGTTGGATCAACATCACACTCTCCAGAAAAGTTCTCTCCACTATCTATGGCTTAGAAACCTCTCGGCAGGTGTGGACAGCATTGGCTAACCAGTTTGCCAATCAGTCAAAGTCTCGCATTGCTAATCTGAAGAAACAACTACAAAGTCTCAATCAAGGATCTAAGAGCTGCTCTGATTATATTCATACAGCCAAAGAATGTGCCAACCAACTTGCTGCAGTTGGCCAACCTATGCCTGATGAGGACCTCATCACTTACCTCACCAATGGACTCAACTCTTCATTTAACAGCTTCATCACTACCATGTCTATCCTGACCCGAGACAAACAATTCTCATTTGAAGATTTTCAGGATGCACTGTTGAATCATGAAATGCTACTCAATCATCAAAAGACCCAAGCTGTGGACACTTCTTCATTTGCCTTGTTCAACCAGAAACAAGGTGCCAGATTCTTCCCTTCAAGACCTCGCAGACAGTCCTCCTTTCCAAAATATCCTCCAAGGCACTTCAACAACCGATCCTATGCTGCAGCACCAACTCCCAGATTTAATGTTGTCCCTCCACCTGCTAGCTACTCTGGTTCCCCAAGATTCCCAACCCCTCGTCCTGCACCTGACTCAAGGCCGATCTTCTCCTCAGCACCCTGAGTTCCATGCCAAATCTGTGGCAAATTGAATCACATTGCACTCGATTGCTTTCATCGAATGGACTACGCTTTCCAAGGCAGGTGGCCACCTTCTTCCCTCCAGGCTATGGTATCTCAATCCCTTCCTGCATATGAAGACCAAGAATGGTATGCAGACAGTGCTGCCAATGCCCACATAACCCATGATCTTGAGAATCTACACATTCAGCAGCCGTTCCAGAACAATGAAACTGTTGGTGTGGGAAATGGGGCTGCACTTGCCATAGCAAACACTGGTTCAACTACCCTTATCTCTCCTCATAATAAATTTCAACTTCACAATGTGTTGCACTGCCCCCAAGCAGCTGCCAATCTTGTCTCTATTCAGCGCTTTTGCTTAGACAATGCATGTTATTTTATTCTCACAGCAACTAATTACTATATTATTGATCTGCAGACACAAACACTCCTGCTGGAAGGAAAGAGTGAGAATGGCATGTATCCTCTCAGGTTTGGGAAGACGCTTCACAAAGACAGCAAGTCATTCACGGCTTTGTTAGGAATAAAAACAACCTCGTTAATTTGGCACTTTAGACTAGGTCACCCATCACCTGAAATTGTATCCCGAGTAGTTAAGGACAATAATCTGCCTCTGTCTTCTTCTTCCTCTGAAATCAATAAAGTTGTTTGTTCTGCTTGTCAATTGGGAAAAGGAAAAAAACTACCATTCCATGCTTCTACCCGTGTCTCTACATTTCCTTTACAACTTATCCATACAGACATTTGGACTTCTCCTATCCTATCTCACACTGGCTTTAAGTATTATATTGTCTTCATTGATGATTTCTCTAGATTCACATGGATATACCCACTGCATCAAAAATCTGAAGCATTTACCATCTTTACTCAATTCAAGGCCCTGGTAGAAAATCAGTTTTCCACCTCCATCAAACAACTCCAGTCTGATGGAGGAGGTGAATACACTTCATTGCAATTTCAAAATTTTCTTACTGAGCATGGCATAGCCTTTAGGAAAACCTGCCCTTACACCTCTCCTCAAAATGGTATTGCTAAAAGAAAACTCAGACATATTCTAGAGACAGGCCTCACTCTCCTAGCCCATGCTAATCTCTCCAAAAAATACTGGGTTGACTCTTTCTTAACTGCTGTCTACACTATAAATCGGCTTCCCACTGCAACACTTAACTTCCTCTCCCCTTTTGAAAAACTACATCAGAAACCTCCTGAATATCAGAACCTCAGGGTCTTTGGTTGCCTCTGCTATCCCCTACTTCGTCCCTACAACACTCACAAGCTTGACTTTAGATCCAAACTCTACATTTTTTTAGGCTACCAATTTGCAGGCTACAAGTGCTTGGACCCGGTGACAAACAAAGTGTATCACTCTCGGCATGTTGTCTTTGATGAATCCTCATTCCCTGCCAAGGATCCGGCTACCTCACTGCTTCCTTCTCAGCTCCCATCCACAGGTATTTCTGCACCTTCTTGTTTATTTAATCCCTGCTCACTTCCTGTTGACACTACTTCTCCCATTCTAGATTCTGTACCCTTGCCAACCTCTCAGTCCCCTTCAGACATTCCTCACCCACCCTCATCATCAGTTTCTGCACCTGCGTCCCTACCAGTTTCTGCACCTTCATCACCAGCCCTGCACTTGCGTCTCCTTCAGCCCTTCCTCCCCCATTCCCAGATTCTGCACGTGTCCCTACCAGCTTCTGCACTCGAGTTCCTGCCAGTCCCTGGTTCCCCTACACCTACTCCTCATTCTCTTGAATTTAACCCCAACTCTGTTACTTCCTCTGCCTCTCTGCCCTCCACATACCCACTGCTCCCCGCGTCTGATCCTTTCCCTGCTCCTTTGTTACCTTCCTCTCCTCCTTCTAGCCCTTCTCAGTCTCTTCATCCCATGACTACCCGGTCTCGCACTGGATCCCTCAAACCCT
Source organism: Alnus glutinosa (assembly GCF_958979055.1). Lineage (NCBI taxonomy): Eukaryota > Viridiplantae > Streptophyta > Magnoliopsida > Fagales > Betulaceae > Alnus > Alnus glutinosa. Next base: position 11,252,930 of record NC_084894.1, on the reverse strand, counting down.
CTCAATTTCCTGGCTTCAAACTCTATCGGTCCAAATATCCTCTTCTTGGCTATCACTCTTCTCTCTTAGAAGCTGAACCCTCCTGCTATCGCAAGGCTGCCTCTGACCCTCGCTGGCACGCAGCCATGGCTGCTGAATATGCAGCTCTCATCACTAATGGTACTTGGACCCTTTGTCCCCGACCTGAGAATCAACATGTTATTCATAACAAGTGGGTGTACAAAATTAAAAGGAAAGCTGATGGATCTGTGGAGAGGTTCAAGGCCAGACTTGTGGCCAAAAGTTTCGAGCAACAGGCTGGTATTGATTACACAGAGACCTTTAGTCCTGTCATCAAACCAGCTACCATTCGGCTGCTCCTCACATTGGCTGTCTCCTATGATTGGGACATCCGGCAGCTTGACATTTCTAATGCGTTTCTTCATGGTCATTTGACAGAGGAGGTATACATGGAGCAGCCTGCTGGTTTTGTGGACCAAACTCAGCCTACTCATGTCTGTAAACTTCACGAGGCCATCTATGGCCTTAAGTAAGCTCCCCAAGCTTGGTACACTTGGCTTTCTAATTTTTTGTTGGATCTCGGTTTTACTGCTTCTCTGGTAGACACTTCTTTGTTCATCCATGTTTCTGGCAGCCTTAAATTATTTCTACTCATTTATGTTGATGACATTATTGTCACAGGTACTCATCCGCAAGTCATCCAAACTCTCATCACCCGCATGCAACATGAGTTCCTAGTTAAAGACCTGGGCCCCTTGAGCTACTTCCTTGGCATTCAGGTCAGCCGCACCCCTGATGGCCTTCATCTTTGCCAAGCCAAATATGTTGCTGACATTCTCCATCGCACTCACATGGCTGATGCCAAACCAGCCTCGCCCCCGTGTGCCTCTGGCTCTAAGCTCTCCCGCTTTGATGGTGCCCCCTTGCAGCATGTCTCTGAGTACCGTAGTATTGTTGGGGCTCTTCAATACTGCACCTTAACTCGCCCGGACATCGCCTACTCTGTCAATCAGCTCTGCCAACACCTCCACAGCCTTACTACAGCTCATTGGAGTGCAGCCAAGAGAGTCCTCCGCTTCCTCAAGCATACCAGTAATCATGGCATCACCTTCACCAAGACGTCGTTGCAACTTAACGCCTATTGTGATTCTGATTGGGTTGGCAGCCCAGATGATCAGCGCTCCACCTCTGGCTTTGCTGTGTTCTTGGGTGATTGTCTCATCTCTTGGAGTGCCAAGAAACAACCGGTAGTGTCTCGCTCTAGCACTGAAGCCGATTACCGGTCCTTGGCCATTGTCACTGCCGAACTCTATTGGATTCGAATGCTGTTTTCAGAATTGCTCATCCCTCTCTAGGTCGCTCCCATCATTTGGTGTGACAATGTTGGAGCTCTTGCTCTTGCCACCAACCTGGTCTACCATGCTCGCACCAAGCATATAGAGGTCGACTATCACTTTGTGCGGGAAAAAGTCCTAAACAAAGATGTCTCCCTTGCCTTCATCTCTACTGATGACCAAGTTGCCGATGTTTTCACCAAGGGCCTGCCATCTGCCCGTTTCTGCTCTCTCAAATCCAAGCTGACGGTGACTCCCTCCCCTGTCAGCTTGCAGGGGGATGTAAACCATATCACTGCTCCCACCATCACAGCATCTTCTACTGCATCACCTACTGATGCAGCATCACACATAGCCATTCTCCCTAAGGCAACTAAGGATGCATATCAGTCCAGTGACGAGCCACATCCTGGAGATATTGCAGCCATCAATGCTGCAATATCAAATATTCGAGAGATACCCAAATCAGTTGCTACCGAGAATACAGCCACCAATCACGATATAATCCAAGCCACCAAAGGAAAGACAGGAAACCATGACTTGCGCAATCTACAACGGAAACAAACAACTCACTATGGCAACACCCAGACTCGTGGAACTCAAGACAACCTAACATGGAAACAAATGACACACTGCATGCCTATAGAAAGTAGCCGTTGCACTCAACAAGGAAAGGAAGACAACCAACGATACTGTTTATGTAATTAGAATAATTCTCAGTTATTACTTTCTTTCTTTAGTTCTGTATAGACTTATATATAAGAATGTAATCAACCATAATATGAATCAAGTAATAGAATACATTTACCCTCACTCTTTTCACAAACAAGTAAATGAATGATTTCATGACATCGAATAATGGAGATATAAATGCCTTGCTGCTCATTCTCTTTCAACATGAATTCCATAATTAAATTGTGAGAAGTGGAAAGAAGGGAAGTAAAGTGAATCAAATCTTTAACCACTTCTCATTTTTGGATATTTAACAAGGAAAGAAGTCAACAGAGATAAAGGGAAATAGGCCTCCATTACACTTCTGTACAAAACGGTGGAAGGAATTGTACATGTACAACATTTAAAGCATAGTGTACAAACAAATATAATAAACCCCAATTTTTAACACTTTCTCTTGTCTTCTTTTAAAAAAGGTTCTACAAAATTTACTACTGTTCTCCTCACTTCTTTTCTTTTGAGCTAAAATTGCCCAACATACTGTTAATTTTAAACCCAAAAGATTATTTAAAAATGAGAATGTTAGCAACAAATATGACATTGAATTGCTGGAAACTATAAATAAGTCATGGGGGCTCATTTGAAGACACTTAGTTTCAAGGTGCAAATTTACACCACCAAGCATGTGATCAAAGGAAGCTAACAACTTTTTTGCTGATCCATATGACTGGTTTACACATATTCAATTAGTAATGTTATTGTTATACAGTTGTCATAAGATGATGGGACAGTAAAAATCAACTTTTGGATCATCATGAGCTTGTAAAAAAAAATAAAAAATTAATGGCTAATTTGCAATCCAACATCATCCCAGTTCAATTGAATAGCATTTCTCATATTCAATAAGCATATGATCCAGATGGGTTTCAGAGTCTCTCGAATTGAGATCAAAATAATGGTCAACTGGCAGTTCACATTGGAATGATAAAAAAAAAATTGTACTTATCTCTAGATTTCTACTGCATTTTACCAAAATAGCAATTTTTACTACACAACCATCTTCCCCCTTTTTAGTCAAAAGCTCTATATATCAATCTTTTACAGTAATACGGAGAGAGAGAGAGAGAGAGATAGAGAAAGAGAGAGAGAGCTGACTGACCAACAGGTTCAAGAAGCCATCTTTCTGCAACATGTGTTGGAGGGCCTTGAGCTTGAGAAGCATGTATAGCTCTAGGATTCCTCTGCTGCCTTACTTTGATGCTAACGCCTTGCAACTGTGCGAAAAAGCTCTTAGAAGAGGACTGAAATGGAAGTGAACTAGAAGCAAGAAAAGAAGCTTTAGAATGTAAAGTTGGAGGCTTTGGAAGCTTGGCATGGGAAAGAGAATGGGCGGCTATTTCCATTTTGTTCACTCAAAGTTCAGCTGTGTTAAACTACTACAACGAGCTGTTTCATCATAGACAACATATTCATGTACGTTGGTCTGGATATCGGATAAAGAGCTTTTTGGCCGCACATGTGGCAGCCATTTAATGCTTTGACAGGGATTTGGATAACAAAATCTGCTTTTCAGCTTGTCAAAGAAATTTTTTTAGGATATTTTTTTGATTATGTTAATTTGTTAAACCTCTTAAATTGTAATCATTATTTTGAAATTAAATGATAAGAACTTTATCGCATTAATTTTTTTAATATATATATATATATATATTGTAAGCATAACATATAAAAATAAAATGCTATAAAATAAATAAGCAATGAAATTATAAATACTTCCAGTTATATTTTTGTTCAAGCGTGATGAAAAACGAAGAAATTTTCTGCAACACTAAGAATTCTGAAAAGATAAAAAATTTAGAAAGGTCTTCTAACCTATGCCTATGAGTGTACCGATAGATAGATATACATGGCTCTTTATATAGGTAGGCTAGGGACCCTCGTTATTAATTAAATAACTGATTATTCTCCTCCCATCAAGGAGAATAAATCAGAAAATTTAATATAAAAAACCGTTTTGATTTCATATAACTTAATGTGGAATAAATCATATTCAATCTTTATATTAAATCTTTACCGTTACGATAATTATTTAATTTCTATATATATATATAAAAGGTATGATAAATATTGAGATAATAAATTCTGGATTGATAAAATGATAATTACTAATGGTCTTGTTGGTACAGGGTTATGAGTTGGAAGTGATAGATGTGATATAAAGTAAAAAGAATTTGCATGGAAAAATGAAAAAAATTGTATTGTAGTGAATTTTTTTTTTATTTGAATAGTAATAAAAAATTATTGATGTGATATAAAGTTAGAATATTTTGAAATTTGATTATTTTTGAAAAAAGTGAAGGGGGGAGGATTTTATATCATTTACCAAACAAGCCCAATATTACATGACATCATTCCAACAATTTAATTTGAAAATAATAATTAAAATTGAAAAAAATATAATTTATTTTCATTTTACTTAATATAAAGATGAGTTACTGTATTGTTATTATTTTATTTTGCTTTATTTAATTGTATATATTGTGCCACGTGTATGATCCTTTTCATTTTAGAATTATTTTAGACTCAAGACTTTATTTTGTTTTATCTAATGGTGCACATGATACCACATAATAAATATGTTGTTATATCATTTAAAAATATGATATCAGATATAAGTTAAATGAAAAGAAAAAGAAAAAAATCACTTCTAATTCTTAATTTTTTATCACTTTCGACAAAAATTGTATTTAATCTTTAAAAAATGTCAATTTAGGGTATTCATTTTTCAATTTCAACCCTCTGATAGAATTTTCTGTTAAATCCTGTCAAAATTTTCAAAATACTCCTCATTTTTTTTATGAAAAAAAAAAAAAAATTGTTAGGATTTAGGTGTAGATCAAAATTTAATGAAAATTGCAAAAATACCCATGCCTGAATATTTCGAAATTTTTATAATTTTTTTTTAAAAAAAAAACCACATGAGTATTTTGAAAATTCTAACGGATGGTTAAAATTAAAAAAAAATTAAAAAATATATATTCTAAATTGACACTTTTTAAAGTTTGGATACATTTTTTCAAAACTGATGAAAGATCAAAAATTATAAATGCAATTTTTTCAAAAAAAAAAAAAAAAAAAAAAATCGACCATAAAATGACTCATCAATCCTTGCCTTAAAAGTGTAGAGGATTTTGATTCAAAATTTGTAAGCCCATGCTAGCATCAAATTTCTTATTTTATGAGTCCCACTAATAAGATTTTTTTATTTTTTTTTATTTTTTTTTATTTTGTCTACATGTTGGATAAATTTCAACGTTTACCACTCACAACACTTTAGAGAGACATAAAAAAGAAAAAAAGAAAAGAAGAAACCTTTTAAAAGTATCATTTACTTTGTACTAAAGGTGACATGATTTTAAATGAGAATTTTATTTGTTACAAAAATAAAGGAAATATAAAAATTAATATATATATATATATATATATTGTCTACATGTTAGATAAATTTCAACGTTTACCACTCGCAACACTTTAGAGAGACATTTAAAAAAAAAAAAAAAAAAAACCTTTTAAATATATCATATACTTTGTACTAAAGGAGGTATGATTTTAAATGAGAATTTTATTGTTTCAAAAATAAAGGAAATATAAAAATTAAAAAATATATATATTAAAAAAATGGACATGTATTTTGAAACATCCCAAAAAAGTTGAACGGAATGAATATATATTTTCACAATGAAATGAAAATGAATAGAGAAAGCCTATTCTCATGAGCAAAGCTCAAATTTTATTGGCCAACCTTATAATCAAGTATCCAATATGTGGTAAAAGTGTAGTCAATTACTAATAATGAGGCAAATATTCACCTCTTGATTATTGAATACTACATGTTATTACTTTCATCATTCCAAATTAATCCTATTTATTTGCTTTCATTTTATTATATTACCCTCATCTTTATCTTGTGCACAAGCAAGATTCTCTTAAGAAATCAGGCTTGCATCTAATAAAGATGACGGGTACTTTGAATTTTAACATTATATTTTTTCACATTGGTTTCACGTTCGATTGCAGGTGGTGCCTCACTTATGGGTATATACCTAAATAATACAATCGTCCATCTACCATCAAGTAACTAACAGATTTTCAAGTCAAACCAATCAAAACTTGACATGTTTGATATACCTTATTTAAAAAATAAAACTTGAAAAACTTAAATTTAAAAATCAAGAAAAAAAAAATTGAAAGGGTGGCTCGAGCCATCCCTTAGGCCGGTATGGAGGTGACCGAACTACTCTCAAATGGCAAAATGAGTTAGCCGAAACCACCCCCAATAGCCTCAGGGAGGCGTGGCCACCCACGTTTGGCCTGGGGGTGGTTTTAGCCACCCCCTACGATTGGTTTTGGGGGTGGCCGAACCACCCTAAGGACTATCCACCCCTATTGGCCCAAAGGGAGCCACCCCTTTTTTTTCGCTTGATTTTTAAATTTAAGGTTTTATTATTATCATTATTATTATTATAATGAGGTATATGATACGTGTCAAGTTTTGTTGGTTTGACATAAAAATCTGTTAGTTTTTCTTGATGACAAATGGACATAGGTACTATGATCAAAAGTGAAACCGACATGGAAAAAAAATAAAGTTATTAAAATCTAGGGGACAAAAAGGTATTTAACCCAAAGATTAAAGATATTTTAGTTTTGATTTTTATTAACAAGTTTGCCAATTATAATCTATATAAATTTTTAGGACAATCAATACATAAAAAAATGTTATTTTCCAAAAGATTAGGAATTTTACTCTTGTGCTAAACTGTCATATTTTCCAAAAAAAAAAAATTTCAAGTCTGACATAGGAATGAGGGTGGGTGATATATTGGATATCCACCTGATCGAACCACGTTGAAAATGCAAGACTGAGAGCCCAGAGCATGGCCTGAGTAATCAGGCTCGAACCACGAGCCCCGATCAAACTGTAGAGTGTAACATTTTAATTGTTTAGATAACGATTAAGGAAGTGGTATAGAGGATAACTCCCCATTAATTCGTCCTAACTATCCAATTATTTTCAGGCGGGGAATCAAGCAACGTCCTTAGCCTACCAGTTGGCACACAATCATGCATGACATCGAATAATGGCCTTGGCCTAACAGAAGACAAGGAATTTGGCGCCATGATCAGTCAAGGACATACCGCATCAATAGGTGACAGTTGGTCAATGACATACCTCACTAGAAGACATAGATTTGATGCCATGCCTGGCCACTAGCCAAGGTCGTACCTTATCAACAGATGACACTTAACCAAGGCCATACTTTTTTTGCAGGCACTTCACATAAGAGGGACCATACAACCTATTATCTAAATAAATTATCTCACTCTCACTAAGAAAATTGATCAATCACCCTTGCTAACTTAGACATCAAAGATATTCTTCACTAGGTCTCCAAACTCTATTGCTCTCTCTTGCAAACATTCATCATTAAAGATTGATTGTGCGATCAATTGCATCATCATAAGGGTTTGTCCGAAGGAGGAATAAGTTGGGTATTTAAAGCAATGGCAAAGAGGAGAACAGTTGTAGCACATTTTCCATTATTAGATTAATTGAGAATCAGACCCATTAAAGTAATAGTTAGATCCATTTTAATTGTAAGAGTTGTTACTTTGTTAGCTAAGCTATTAAAATAGTTTTGGGTTGTTTTATTAACTAATTTTAGTCTTGTAAGGAGGTTGGGCCTATCCTCAAAATAGCCCGATCAAATTAGCCTTTCATTCATCAATTCAACCATTTCATTCATCAATTCAACTCATCCATTTCTATTCTTTCAATATTCCAACCAAATACATTTACATTTAGGCCATAGTAGCCATTTTCTTTTTCTTTAGCCCTTTGATGTTCAAGATCAAACCTCAACGTACGTGATTTTTTGTTCGATTTGCGGAGGTGTATTAAGACAAGAGTTATAAGATTTCAAGAGACAAGAGTAACAAGCACTCGAGAGACAAGAATTACAAGATTGTTTGTATAAATTAAATTCAATGTTGTTAATTTAGAAGTTGAAAAGACGTGTAACGTTCAGACTCTTTCTTTATAAATCGAGTCTTGTATGCAATCAAATAACAAAGGAAAGATGTAGCCAAGAATAGGCTTTGACGTGTGGATGTAGACCATAGGCCAAACCACCTTAATTGCGTGTCTCTCTTTCTTGTTCTCATATATTTCCTAGATTATGTGATCTTACATAACTCACTCTTGAAAACCGACATGTAAAAAGAGGGTGCCCAAGAGCTTATATACACATGATTAAGATTACACTTAACCCATGTAGAACACTTGAGATCATAACATCTTATTGACTAAATGGCCCAAATGACAATCAACCCAACCATTTTTGGTGTCTTTCCACAAGATTACCAGCCTTAAAACCAGTTTTTAACTATCAATGTAAACAATTTGCTTAATGGGGCAACAAAGATTGGATGGTAAACATGGTGAAACAAGATGGATTATGTCAGACATCTGAAAATAACAGATTTGCTCGGCGAATTTTCAATTATCACAATCTATTCAAGCTAACCCTAGTGTAGTCATTTGATACAAGTATGTTGTACTCTCAACCCATAGATCATGACAAGCAAACTATTGCCTTTCAAAGATACTTCTTGAAGCCAAATAAAGAAAATTCAATTATGCGATAAATAAATATATCATGCTTTGCATTTCCACCAACATGAGAAATTTTAGGATCTATTGGTCCACTTCTATTGTCAAAGAAAAAGAATCAAACCTTTTGTGCCATGAATTGTATTAGCATCTTTGTAGGGTTCTGGCTAATATTGATGCTGACAACAACACAATTTTATTCTTCTCAATTTAAGTTTATTAAGTTGAAGTTATACTTCAAAGATATAAGAGCAATATGTCACATGTGTACCCAATTCGAATAGAATTAAATGTTGTCTTAGGATGTGGGAGTTTTGAATTTAATTTTCTAGCCGTTTCATCTTTTCCATGGGAATTTGGAACCTGCCATTAGCATCCACACCTTGAAATAAAGTAGGCTCAACAACTTCAATGCATCACTTTTTTCTATGGTTGAGTTTTAAACAGATTAAAAAGACTTGTTTGATTGAATTTAATCATCTTTGGGAAATTATGGGTATGTTTGTTAATGATTTTGAATAGTTTTTTTTTTTTTTTTTTTGACTTCGTTTGAAAAAGTTTTTAATGTGATATAAAGTTGTAAAGTGTTTTTGCTAGGGTCCACATATGAGAAAATATTTTATGTGGAGTCTACTTAAGAAAATTGTTTGGTAAACTTTTTAAAAAGTATTTTGTGTTTTCAAAGAAATAAATACTAAAAATAGTAATTTTGAGAAAACACAAACAAGTGCGGGACTAACTACTTATAAAATTATAAACAAAAAGTGGTCGTATGACAACCTTTAGTGGAGAAGAGGTGTGGCTGCGCGGCTACCTTTTGTTAGAATGTTTTCAAAATTAATATAATTATCTATGTATGTCTTTGGTTTGAGAACTTAATAAAAGGCATTTAAAAACCTTGAAAGATGAGAGTCCCACATGGAAAAGAAAAGAAAATGAAGGCATTTATTAATGCTAACTCACACCAAGCTATTGTTTTAAAGCAATACTTGTGTGTAGGCTCTTGAACGGTATGAAGCACCTGATGCGCGCGTTGCGCGTGTGGTTGTCTATGGGTTGTAAGGCGTTAGTGGCGCTTTTTATGGCACCCTAATGGCAATTGGATCATGACTGTTTATTTTTGGACGGTTGTGCTCATACGATCTAATGATTTGATCTAGATAGTATGATTCTTCTAAGTAAGATTCAACAATTGGATATACTTGACCGTTAGTAATGTCAACATAAGATTAAATCAAGTTTGATCTAAATGTTGAAATTAAGTAATCGTTACTGACAATTAAGATCTAACATTTATAATTAAATAACCGATAATTATAATATTGATCTAACGACTGACGGTCAAGATTAAGTGTTTGTTAATATCGAATAGTCAAATTTTAATGACTGTTAAATTAGTAATTATTTTCTATTAGTTTTGAAAATACATGTCTATTAATGAACATACATTAAAACTACCAAGGTTACACTATAAGTAACCCACTTACTAACCAATTTTTTACACTGAAAATATTATTTTGTTCTATCTCTCCCAAAATCATTTTGCTTTATTTAAAACTCATTTCTATTAGGTTCTATTTTTCTACATAAACAAAACTCTAATCTTCTTGCCAAAATAGTAAATCTGAGGGTGTTTTCACTGTTTTGGTTTGATTTCATTTTGTACTAAATTCATGCAAACATTAGAAATTTTATGGGCTTCATTGTATCATAGAGACGTATTTGCTATAACCATGTACACACTAATTGATCAAAATTTCTGAACGCAAATAGCTTCTTAAGTAAAGCAATGTTGTACTGCACCTTATGAGCATTTTCTTTTCTGTTTATAGTTTATGTTCTAACACCTTTATCCGGCATGGCCACCCCTATTAATTTGGTTGGGGTGGCTACGTGGCTACCCAATGTTGTACTGCACCTTATGAGCATTTTCTAATCTGTTTACAGTTTCTGTTCTAACACCTTTATCCGGCATGGCCACCCCTATTAATTTGGTTGGGGTGGCCACGATTGGAGTGGTTGTTTGGCTCTCTCTCTCTCTCTCTCTCTCTCTCTCTCTTGTTAGAGAGAGAGAGAGAGAGAGAGAGAGAGAATGAATGAAAATAAAGGTTGTCTCTATCTTTTATTCTTGGATTACTAATTCGGATTCACTATAATTTCAAAAAAAATTGTAAATTCTCAATTTGTCAATTTAGGTCATTCCTTACATTAAACAGCTTGAAAAATGCTATTTATTAAAAAGTGGAATGCTGCCGATGTAGCCAATTTTTTTTTTTTTCCCTTTTAAAGGCTTTTTATTCACTTTTGAAGAGGCGCTTTTTCTTTAGTAAACCAAAAGACAATTTTTAGTTCAAACCTTTTCTACAGCATAAAGCACAAGAAACGGATGAAAATATACTCAATTCTTATTAGCAACATGTCACATTTTTAATAGGTAGCATTTTTCATTCCGTTTGATGCAAGAAAAGACTTGAATTAAAATGTACTTCTTTAAAATTGTGGTTGGGAATCCTTATCCTTTCATTAGCCCCTGCGCCTAAAACTTTATAGATGCATCAATATGTTATTCATATTTATGGAGGTCTTTGGCCAGGTTTGGCTGGTAATAGAAAATAGATATTCCTTTGAAAATTGTGTGGTACTTATATAGAGATTGAGTTTTTTTTTTTTTTTTTTTTTTTTTTTTTTTTTTTTTTAAATATGGATGAAAGTGTTATATAGAAAATTATCAGTGCAGATCTAAATGTCAAAGTGAGGTTTCTACCTGCATTTATCTGGTACATTTTGACAGCGTACTAGATGAATCGAGTGAAAGATAAAGAAATTAGACACTCTATTTCTCTCTTTTAAGTAGTAAAAGACAAAGAACAAAAGTTGAGGAATTCTTCTTTCTTATTTCAATATTGTAAAAACACAACTGACAAAGCCTACAAATATAGGCATACAAAGACAAACGTAAAAGACTTTTCTTCTCCTTCTTTATTACATTAAACAACAAAATAAAAACTCTTACTTTAATACTTCAGTTGAAAAACTGAAAAGGCTCATCATTTTAGAAACTAAACATCCTTATTTACTAAAGAAACTTTATGACCTTAAAAACTTTCTTACGTTTTGATTTGTTTAGTTTCCAACACGCGCCCTCAAAGCAAAACCTCCTCATGCCAAGCATGTCTCTTAGCCTCATGAAAATTGCACCTGATAATGGCTTAGTAAATATATATGTTACTTGTTCAGAGGTGTGGCAACACTGGAGCTCTATCGTCTTTCGCTTGACATGGACTCTAAGAAAGTGGAACTTAATGTCAATGTGTTTACTCCTCCCATGTTGCACTGGATTCTTTGCTAACTTTATAGCTGATGGGTTATCTACGTAAATCACAGTCGGTTCTTCTTGTGGATGTTCCAATTCCTTCAAGAGATTCCTTAGCCATATAGCTTCACAAACAGTAGGTGAAGTCGCCACATACTCCACCTCACAAGTAGACAAGGCTACGATTACTTGTTTCTTGGATGCCCAAGAAAATGCTGTAGAACTCAAATAGAACACATAGCCAGTAATACTTTTCCTCTCACCTTGGTCACATCCCCAATCACTATCTGAATAACCAACTAATTTTGCTTCATCACCGTAGGCATAGAATAAACCAAGATTCAGAGTGCCTTTGATATACCTTAGAATCCTTTTTGCAGCTAGCCAATGAGTTTCCATTTGCGTCTCCATGTATCGACTCACAAGTCCAACTCTATAGACAATATCTGGCCTTGTGATTGTCAAATACTTCAGACTTCCAACCAAAATCTTGTAAAGAGTTGGCTCAATAACTTGACCATCTCCTTCTTTTGACAACTTTATGCTTGTTTCAATTTGGGGCCATCCATCTTGAATTTCTCTAAAATCTCCCTCATGTACTTCTTTTGGAATATGAAAATTCCATCACGTTGTTGCTTCACTTCAATACCAAGGAAATAAGACATCAACCCGTTGTCTGTCATCTCAAACTCTTTAAACATTGATTGCTTGAATTCCTTGAACATTTTGATGAGTGCCAAAAAGTGTATATTTGGACCCCTTAATTTACATTAGTTAAACCTCTAACTTTGTTAATTTCTGATGTTTTGGTTAGTTTTAGTGTTTTTGCGTTTTTGCAGGGTAATAAGAGAAAAATGACAATTTTCAAGTCAAAATACATAGAAAGCTGGATTTTCGAAAGTGCTGAAAAAGTAGATCGATCGAATATTAAGTAGATCGATCGAAAAGTAGATCGATCGAATATTAAGTAGATCGATCGAAAAGTAGATCGATTGATTTTAAAATAGATCGATCGAATTTTTGCGGGACAGAAACCCTAGCTAACTCTATAAACACGTCTTTTTCTCATTTTCTCAATATGAGGAGCTGCGGCAGAGACCGTCTGGGTGCCCCAAAGGGCCGATTTTGACCAAGCTTAGGGTTCTTGGTGATTTTCACCTAGAACCACCTTCCTTTGTAAGTTTATTTCTGTTTTTATTGATTCTTCTTGTTCATTTACGTTTTCTTTAGTGATGTATAACTAAACTTTCGTCTTGGGTTGAGGATGAAACCTCACCATTGAATAGAAACTGAGTTTCATTGCTTGTTTATGCTATTTGAGTTTATGGGCTTTGATTTCTCATGGTTCTACTCCGATTTTCGAGATTATTATTGGATATCTCTTGTGATTTCCGGATACAAGTGATGATTTGATATAGTTTCATTAAATTGATGGCTTGGGTTTTCATGTATGTTGGATATTCATTGTGTTTCATTCTATGGATACATTTGATGATTTAGTTGAAACTAGATATCTTTTATAATTTGTGGAAGAATGGATTCATTGAATGATTTAAACAATTTTTGAAGCAAAAGTAGAACATACCTAAGATTTGCATTTGAAAACCTCAAAATATGTGTGATGAGCATGAGATTAGGTTGTTGTGATTTGGTGAGTGTGGATTCCAAAACCCTAGACCCCTTTATTTTCATTAATTTTGTTTATGTTTTCTTTTATTAAAAACCCCTAAATTTGGAACTAGGTTAAAATAGGATTAGTTTGAATAGAGATTAATTTTCGCAACTCAATTCCCTGTGAGATCGACCTCGCACTTGCAAAACGCTATATTGCAAACGATTCGTGCACTTGCGAGTAATTATAATTTGCACAACACATTTCACCATTATTTCCTGGATATAACAAATCATCAACATATACGCAAATAATTAGAAATTCACCAAGATGATTTTTCTTCATATAGACAGCATGCTCATATGGACATTTGGTGAAACCGTTTTGATGAAGATAACTATCGATACGTGCATTCCAAGCTCTCGATACCTGCTTTAAGCCATATAACGCCTTCTGAAGGTGGTACACCTTACTTTCTTCACCTTCCATTATAAAGCCTTTCGGTTGTTGTACATACACCTCTTCTTCAAGGATGGCATTGAGAAAGGCTGACTTGACATCAAGTTGGTATATCTTCCAATTGTTATGAGCGGCAAGTGCGATCAACAATCTCACTATGTCAAGTCTCGCAACTAGTGCAAAGACCTCTTCATAGTCGCCGTACTTTTGTTTGTAGCCTTTAGCTACTAGTCTTGCCTTGTATCGAGAAACTTCACCTTCTGAAGTGTGTTTGATCTTGTACACCCACTTGACGCCAATAGCCTTTTGGTTTGATGGGAGTATTGTCAACTCCCAAGTGTCATTCTTTTGAATAGCATGTATCTCCTCCTCCATTACGGATCTCCAACAATCTTCTTCAACAGCTTCTTGAAAGGTAAGAGGCTCATGATCAGCATATAGGCAGAAAATATTAGTCTCTTCATATTCTGTTTGCTCATAGATTTCCCTAAGACTTCTCATCTTACTTTGATTTGTGAAGGATCTGCTGTTGCTCCCTTCTATAGAAGGTGTCGAGTCTCTATATGCTGTGAACGGTGTGATAGGCTGAGAAGATGGTGGGGTACTTGGTGGAGCTTCTGTTAAGAGCTCTTCAGGCTCCTCCAATAATTGTTGTTCTTTGGCCTTCTCTTTGTCACTCCAGCTCCATACTCTTTCTTCATCAAAGATAATATCTCTACTAATCACTAATTTTTTTGTTAGTAGATTGTAGAGCTTGTATGCTTTTGACTCTTTACTATATCTGAGGAAGATACATTTTTCACCACGATCATCAAGCTTCTTTCTCTTGGATTCAGAAACTTGAGAATATGCAACACACCCAAGGATTATTAGGTGTGCAACACTTGGCTTGTAGCCACTCCATGCCTCTTGAGGTGTCATATTCTTGACACTTTTGGTAAGACATCAGTTGAGTAGATAAGATGAGCACGCCACAGCTTTTGCCCAGAATTGTTTTGGCAGCCTTTTCTCCTTGAGCATAGTTCTGGTCATATTTAGAATGGTACGATTCTTTCTTTCGGCGATCCCGTTTTGCTGTGGTGTGTAAGCAGCAGTCAATTAATGTTTTATGCCATACTAGCTCATAACCCGCGGGATTCTTCATTATAATTTTATCTCAAAATTTATATCACAACATATTCAAAAGTTTAAGAGGATAAGAATGAATAAATTTAATAATTTGATTTTAAATATTAAATTTTGAGACTAATAGACAGATTAAGAATACATCCTAGCATAGGTAATCAGGGTTGAAAATGTAACATTATCATGTTTAACCCCCCTCTCTAGCATTATTAAGTTTAAGCACATCACAATACTATTATTAAGAATAATTACATTAGATTGTTCGAAATTCTATCTCCTGGCCTAAAAAAGATTAGATAGCTGTATGAATTCCAATTGAAGCAAAAAAGAAGAAAAAAAATGCATTACAAAAAAAATTCCTTGAAAAATCTCAATCAATTTAAATGTGTGATGAATCATATAAAAAAGGTAAGGAAAAAGTCTCAAAAGTTGTGCGTTGAAGATTGATTAGTCTTGTATTAAGTGTATCGCTTTCGTTTGCAAAGCAATTTGATCGGCATATCATCATCATCTGATTCAACATCTTCAATAGGTAAGGAAAACGACATTGAAGAATGTTGAGTGAATGTCTGTTCGTCTTCTATATTTTGTTCAGAGTTGGCTGGAGTTTCCTGTTATCATTAAATTTCATTAGAAGATGCATTAAATTATGTAGATAATTTCTTTTTTAAAAAAAAATACATAATTAAATGTTACCTTTTGGATCTGAACCTCTTGTGAAACATGTGGTTAAAAGATTTTTGAAACGGTATAATTCTCTAACCCTCTTTTCAGATTATAGTCGTTGAGTCGCAATTGGAATATATATTCATTGGAAACTATTGCTTTCATTTCTCTTGGTAAGATATTGTCCTTCAAATTCTGTATAAATATAAAAGAGCATAATGTTATGATAAGTTAGAGTATGTTGTATTAATTTTTGATTACTTTTTTACTTTATTATGTATTGGTAAAGTAAATTTTTTATGTTTTTGTTACCTCATCTTGCATGTCTACAAGTTCTTTCGCAGTCTTGCCTATAAGTTGTTCACCCTCTTTATCAAATACAATGAATGTTGTTGAATTAGTTGTATCTGATACTTCTATTTGTATCCTATACCTGCTTCATTTCCAAATTGGTTAGTAGTAGGAACTATATATATTTATACACAATATTATTTTTTGTTTACCTTAGTACAGAAAATTTAGGTTCCGCCTTACAACGTTCACACCAAAAAGATCCTCCTATAAGCTTAACCTTCGTCTTGTAAGACAACCAATATAATACCATCCAAACTTGTTGTCTATTCTATTGACTTTGCATAAACATGTAATTAATATTTCTTGCAATATTAAATCTTTCAAAAATTAAAATAAATGATACGATATTAGTGATCTTATAGGTTAAGATTTAGATCTTATAACTTGAGGGGCTCATACCTTTCTCTCGGGTTTCCATTCCATTTTTTTTATTTCAACAATCGTCTTTCTGTTTCGCAAGGCAAGTTCTTTGTCTAGAATCATCGGTGGTCAATCAATCTTCAATTCTTTAACTTTTGATACTGTGACATTGTTCAACCTATTCATTAAAAATAAAAATAGGTTAGTTTACATTTTCTTAGTAAAATATAATATAATTAGGTAATAGTTGTACTTGTCAAGAACTCTGGCAACTTCAGGAATTTTAAGGTTAATGTACACCCTTGTTGCAGTTGTTGATGATAAGTTGTATTCACCTACAAAAAATTCAAAGAGAAATCCATTAACATATACAAAGAAAAATACGCATTATATGGTTTATAAAAATAGTAAATAAAGTAGTTACCCCTGAAAGTCTTCACAATAGTCGAAGTTACTATTACAATAGTTGGACTTGTATTTTTCTCATAGAAATCATCACCTACTTGAAGTGCTGTAGATCCCCACAAAGTTGTTTGCAAATATTTGTTTCTGGCATAGTAGATAACTAAGTTAGTATGCTATGGTTGTTGGGGTTCAGTAGCTGATTGTATTTCACATGAAAATAAAATTATTTCTTTCTCTTCTAGTAACAACTGAATTTTTCGAACTTTTGTTGGACGACCTTTTGCCTTAATCTCTTCAATAACTCCAACTGATTCTAATCTACCAATGACATCTGCAAATTAATGAAATTGATTTTAATAAAATTAGTATTGAATTGTCACTTTGTATAAGCTATAAACTATTTTTTAAAGTAAATGAAAATAAATGATCAATATACCAGTCAAATAAGTAATGTCATTGCAACAACTCGCTATAGTTTCATAATCAGCGAGTTCAAATCCATAATGAGGTATGGCATGATCTATTCCATTGATCTTAGAGACCGAAGTTGATGACATGAAAATAATTTTAACTTCGTTATGTACCGGACGAAACTTCGCTCTATATTCCTCAACTATGAAATTCTTGATTGCGTAGATAGGTCCTTCATTGAAGAGAGGTCTGAAACGCTGAGCAAAATTCTTTCTAATACTTGCATGTATTAGTGTTCCCTGATAAAAAATAAAAAAAAATAAAAAAAAAAAACATGTTTCACAAATTTATTGTTCCATATTTGAAAATAATTAAATTGAGAAAAATAGATACCAACTTACATTTTCGTCAGCCATTATCATATCAAGACTGATTAGCTCATGGTCATTTGCTATGTTAATTGCGTCCCACATCCGAATGATTCTAACTTTCACAATCTACGTGTCTTTCTCGATTGAAATTTGATTCAGGGATGTGTAAGCCATGTTGATATTATTCAGTAACACCTGCACAAAATTTATTTTAGTAAGGTGTACTTATATTTTTAGTGAAAAATATAGGCATTTTAAATCAAGTTACAATATAAGATTCAAATATATAGTAAATGTTACCTCTAGGCAAATCGTTGAATATTTCCTTGTATACTATATTTTTTTGTATGGAAATTATCGCCATAATGTTCACCTTCAATGAATACTCTAAGCCCATTTCTACTTGTAACTCTGGATATAGCGACATACAATTGACCATGACTAAAGACAGGTTTTGGTAGGAAAAGGCCTACTACACGTTGCAATGATTGACCTTGACTTTTATTAATCGTCATAGCAAAGCAAACAGATACTGGAAATTGTCTTTTTTTCAATACAAAAGGCAATTTAGAATCAGAATGAGATAGAACTATACGTGGAATGAATACTTTATGTCCAACTTGAGTCCCTGATATGATTTTAGCCTCTAACACCCATTTTGACAATTGAGTAACCAAAAGTCTAGTGCCATTGCAAAGTCCAGCACTCTGATTTAAATTCCGAAGTAACATTATAGGGATTCCAACTTTGAGCCTGAGTTTATGGTTTGGTATACCCGGAAACTTCAATGAATTTAGGAATTCTATTGGATACATAATATCTTGGTCTTGAATGTTGCTTGCAGCTTTACATATTGAATCAGCACTGAGATATGTTTCTTCGTCAACGTTAATAAGATCAATCATGTAGTCATTTATGTCTTGCACGACATCATTTGTTGGAGCTAAAATCGCTCTATCTTCTAAATACTTTGCATCAGTGTATTTACTTTGTAACTCAGGGTAGGTAGCATTCACAATATCATTAATAGGATAAGTATCATGTGGAATTCTTAAATCAAATGGTATCTTAATCAATGCTTCACCTTCACTATCATCTAATTCACCTTCACCTATTTTCAGAATCCATTGTGCAAATTCTCTTGCAGCATTATCGCCGAGATTTTGCTCAAGCCTCATATTCTTTGTCAAAGTCATAACTGTACAGTACTTCCATAATGAAGACCTATTAATTGATGCCTCAACTATTTCTTCTCTCCGGCCTTTAGATACAACCGGTAATATTTGTCGAAAATCACCACCAAGAACAACTGTCTTTCCTCCAAATGGTTTCTCTCCACTTTGTGGATCACTAAAATGTAAAATATCTCTTAGTGAACGATCAACAGCTTCAAAACAATTTCGATGAGCCATAGGAGCTTCATTCCAAATTATTAGACTTGCTCTTGTCATTAGTTTTGCAAGATGTGAACCTTGCTTAAACGCGCAAGTTGAGGTATCTGTTACATTTATCGGTTTTTGAAACCTCGAATGAGCAATTCTTCCACCAGGTAACAACAATCCTGCAATCCCAGATGATGCAATTGCAATGACTATCTTCCCTTCTGAGCGCAATCGACATATCAAGGTTCTCCATAGATAAGTCTTTCCAGTACCTCCATGTCCATAAACGAAGTAAACACCACCTTTATTTTCTGTAACGGATCCAATTACTGAATCATATATCTTTCTTTGTTCATAATTTAGATCACTAAGAAGTTTCATATGCTCATCTGCCAAAAGAATCCTATCATAATCCAGTTTTTCTTGCAATAATCTATTGTTACTTTGACTAAGAAGTAACGTGTTTGGATATGGCATCGTCTCAAATTCTCTTAAAGACCTTGCATTTTTGTTTAGTTATCGTTCAATGTCACAAAGTGCATACTCTTGTAACTGCGAGTCACTAAGATGTAGGTCGTCATATCGTAAAATTCTTCTTTCTCGATGCAGAATATCTTCAGATAACAATTTCCAATTCGAAATCCATAATTTATAAGTGTCAGCAACCTCACAAAAAATCAACATTGTGACAAAAAGTTCACGAAGTTGCTTCCCTGAAGCCCAATGGGATGCATGATTTAAAGCTTCATGCCACTCTTTATCATCATCAAGCAAACCAAGAGCATAACATGCTGACTTGAAAGTTGGATACAACACACTATTTACAGCTCTTATTTCCTCAAAAGACCGAGGTCCTTTAACAATGTTAAGTAACATTCGCAAATAAAATCGTTCACCACTACCAGGATGAGAGTAAAATATCCGTCCTACACATCTTCTTTGCTTCCTCGATCTCCATTCCTTGTCTTTGTTATGCCAAACCCATTTGGAAGGGAAATCAGAATAAGTCAACTCTCTGGCTTCTTCATACAAAGCATTTGTTTTCATCCATTCAGTAAATTTAGTCTTTCTAATATTCGGTTGACTCAAAACATTATCTAAGTAATCAGAATCATCAAACATGACCGGTTGCTCATTTTCAAGATGAAAATTTAGTCTCTCAACTGCAGGTTCTCGATAATGGATTTCAAACTGAAAGATCCTCCAACATGCCTCTATAGCAGACACATATCTACAATCTAAATATGCTTTTATTTCATCAGTATCTGTCACATGTTGTATTCCAGTAGAACCATCGACATGTAAATTTTCTTCAAGAATTAAAGTTGCACGATCAGGTCCTTTATTTATATATTTGAATAAGTACTTGATAGACCTTGAACGATTGCACCACTCAACATTTATTTGTGACTGATATTTCACCAATAAGTCAATATTGTGAGGAACTATAAATCGTTTGTCAAGCTTGACACCATTTTTTTCAACAAATATTCCATTGTTCCTCCTTTTATATACTGGAAAGCCATCTTCATCAATCGTAGTTTCAGAGTTAAATCTCTTCGGAAAATGCTTGCTACATTTGTTGCCAATCATACAACTTGAATTTGGATTTATAGAGCCGCAAGGGCCATGTACCATAAATTGTTCGACAACATCATAAGCTTGAGGATTTTTGTTCAAAGCTGGAACTTCTGCTGAGATTATCCTATCTATTTCTATCGGTGTTGGATGTTTATCATCGGGATGTAGAAAAGCAATATATGAGCATGAGGCAATCCTCTCTTTTGGTATTCGATAGTGTAGACAACTGTAAGCGAAATATAAACTTAATTAAATTGTGCATAGAAATTAAAACATAAAAAATAACAACAATAAATTTAGAATACCAGCAAGCAGTCTCCCAAAGTGTTGGCCATGCTTTAAGTCATATAATAGTTGATCGAGCTTGATCTTAAAAACTCTTCCAAGCATATCAAGTCGATCCTCAGGTTCTAACCAGGATTCATAGATAGAAAACTTTCAATCTCCGGCCATTTTGCATTGCAAGTGAAAGTGATAAATAAATCAGGATAGCCTGCCCATCTACAAATTGCCATTGCATCCTGATAATTCTCAATCATATATCTTGGACTTCCTGTAAAAGTTGAAGGCAAAACAATTTTTTCCCAATAGATGCAGGGGTGGTATCTCCCCTCATAACTGCATCCCTCAATCCACTGTACATTTCAGTCCTTAATGCACCTTGATTACGTCTTATCCACATAAGTCGAATTGCTTCAATACATGTGTATGCATCAACAACAAATTGCTGAAATAACCGGCCACCATATATCAAAGTATGTCCCTCATCTTGACGTTTTTGCAACCGATATGCATAATATTCCCTCATTGTTACATAACTGTTTGTGTTATGTCTAGTTCCACTAATACTTCTACGTAAAATACCCAGCCTAAAACCATCCTCGCCATATGGAAATAGAAGAGGATACTACAATGCCATATATGATGGATGCAACTCGTTGATCCTCTATAATCCACCTTCTTTAAAATCTACAATAACATCACGGTGTGCATTCTCAACACCAATGTCACCAACAATAATTGCAGCAATTTCTGAACATGTGGGAAGATTGTGATCTCTTCCATCGGTAGATCGTGATCCAATAAGACGTAATCTTAAGTGGTGGATATTACCTCCTCTAAAACGGTCTCTAGCCATACGAAAGATCTTCACCAATACGTTTGATTCATCTAGCATTTGGACCAGGGAATCAACAATAGAGCGATCAAGGTTACTGTCGAAGCGATTCAAGGTATTCATTCTATTCGGAACTTCATTTTCAGTGTCGTAAAAATATAGCTGTGCAAAACAGGGGGTCAAGCCATCACTTGGGAGTAATGTTCCAATTCTATGGTGGTTTTGGCTGTTAAGTCGAAATATATAAGGACCTCTTCCATCATTAATTGTCTTATCCACATTCCCACCCATTGATGTCATAGCAAACATGGAATTATAACTTCTAATTTGTGCTTTAAAGTTTTTTGAACGATGCCCACCAACAGGATTTAGCAATTCTTCAAGAATAACAGGTGGTTTCTTAAGTAAAGGCAACTTCACTTGACCCTCCATACAACATAGAGAAAATTTAGGATTATGAGGCTTCTTAGATTTCACTGTTCTTTTTTCATACCATACTATCACACCACAATACTCACATACATATGATGGTGAGCCAAAATTCCATGGTTCAATAAATTTTCCTGTATGAAATAGAGTGAAGAAAGAAAGAAATGTTGGATTAAATTTGATGGTGTGCAAAAACTTTTATATTTTTTATCAAATAAATTTAGTTAAGTCATTTACTTGGAATATCTTTTCTGTTTGAGCTATAGTCGAATCCACGTTCTGTCGTACTTTGAGCAATGGAATTTGTTGGTTGCAAGCTGTTGTGATCCCTAACTTGGCTAGAGCTACTTCCACAACCAACAATAATAACTCCTCGATTTGTTTTCTGTCTTTTATGTTGTGCAAGTCGTTCATTTTCCATTTCGTTTCTATTGTTTGTCATACTTTGAGTAGTTGAATCTGTTCGTTGAACGTCGTTGTATTTCCTAACTTTCTTAGACCTACTTCCACTACCCACGATAATACCTCCTTGATTCCTTTTTTCATTCATAATCATACGTCTTCTTTGTCGTGCAATTCTTGCATTTTCCTTTTCTTTTTTTTTTTCTATTTCAAAATTGTGAAGAAAAAAACGAATTAATGACAAAGTTATAAATCCTATCATTTAGTTCATCAAATTCAACTAAAACATATAATATTACTTTAACTAATTAAACAATATAATCAAAATAATGCAATATAATATGTACAAAATTATTGAAAAAATAGTACACTCACAACATTAAGAAGTAATGCTACCCCAACAAAAAAAGAAAAGAAAAAGAAATTAAAGAAACTAAATAAAAATTTAAGGAAAAGAATGGAAATACCTCAACGCGTATTGCAAATTAGTTCCGAAGTACTCAAAAACAATAACCTATATTCAATAGTTACACACGTTAAACTTAAAGAGACTACTTCCATAATATTATAATGAACATTATAAATAGTTTCTTCAATTTATGTTATAGATGATTGTCTTGGGCATTGGAGTATATTCATACTTTGAGTAAAATACTAATAGACGTTTTCTCTTACTTGTTGGTTCAGAGCATGAAGTGCAAGAAAACAGTAAAGAATATACATCCAAGTGATAGTATAAGGGTTGATTTAAAAAAGAAAAAAAAAATCATAAAAAATAAAATAGAATGTTGAGAATGTCAGAAGTTCTACTAAGCTAATGTTTTACAAATGTCGTAGGTAATACAAATGATATTAAAAATTTTAATTTATATTTAAATATAGCAAGAAAAAATATCTAATTTTTTAGTTTTGTTGTAGCAGACAATAAAGTTAAAAAATTGATATATTTTTAACAATAAATTTCTAGGGGCAATAAACATCTTTTAACAATAAACATTTGTTCACATAAAGTATAACGAAAAAAGAAGTATAATAGAAAGAAAAAAAAAAATAGTAAGAAGAAAACATGGGTTAATCTAATTATCAAAGCATTAATAAAAAAATAT
This sequence comes from Alnus glutinosa, assembly GCF_958979055.1. Classification (NCBI taxonomy): domain Eukaryota; kingdom Viridiplantae; phylum Streptophyta; class Magnoliopsida; order Fagales; family Betulaceae; genus Alnus; species Alnus glutinosa. The sequence continues at coordinate 11,229,158 of NC_084894.1, read as the reverse complement.
ATGGCGTAGTTTAATATAAATATTAAAGTATTAATACAAAATTAGTAAGAATCTCTTAGTGTGATACCTATTATATTTCAATACAAATAAAACACAAATAATTCTAAATGTTTGAAAAAAATACAAACAAAAATATTTTTATTTTATTTTATTTTTTTGAAAATTTATTCCAATAGCTATACATTGTCAAAAACGGAAAGTATAAAGGAAAAAAAATAGCAAAAAGAATGACAGAATTATAATCATAAAAACGTATAGCACACAAAGATACAAAAAACCAACACAGTTTTTGTTTAAATAGAAAACCCAGACTAAATGAATGTCAAATTTAACATCCACAAAAGAAAAAAGAGAAAAGAAAAAACAAAACAGAAATATTGAAATATTAAAAACAGAAACAGTTTTTGGTTCGTTAAAAAAGATTGAAGTATTGTATGTTATAATTAAACTTTAAGATTATCTATGCAAGAGAAAACATATAATTATTTAGTTTTGTTTTAATTATCAGACAATAAATTTGAAGGAATAATATATTTTTTAAGAATAAATTTTGTAAATAGCATCATTTGACCTCATATTTCAACTAAAAAGTATAATTCTATAACAATTCAATTTATAAATTAAAATATTTCTAAAATAGTATTTACTAAATGATAAAATCACATGCTATCTATAAGGAGAGAATCAAAATATTATATTGGATTAAAAAATATATATTGGATTACACATTCAAAATATTGTATTGGATTAAAAAGAAATATTGGATTATACATAAAATACTTTCAATTTTTTTTTTTTTTGTTGGTCAACGACATATTGTACAAAATCAAATACAAAATTAATCTAATATTTCAATAAAAAAATTAATTGCAATTCAGGGAAAAAATTACTTATTAATTAATTACACGTTAAATCCAATTAAAAAAAAGATTACATGTAGACATGCAATACTAACACATCAATTAGTCTTTATAAAATCTCAATTATACCCTTATAAAATTTCAAAAATAAAAAAACAACAAAAAATAAATAATGAAAGAAAAAAAGAAGAATGGAAGAACAAATTAAGTGAGAGATTGAACTTTGAAAGGGTAGTCCAGTAGTCAAACTATCCTAAAAGGCAAGACTTATTTTTATTCATATAAAAATAAAAAGAACTGGGCCAGAGTCTCATCTCACTCAGCTTTGAGTGTCTCGAAAAGTAGAGAATCGGTCGGCAAAATTTCATCCCAAAAATAACTTCTCTCTTAGAAACGAATTCCAATGTACTCGCTTAAATGAGAGAAGGGCAAAATGAGAAATATGAAAAAATAGTGAATAAAAGCAAATAAAAATAGTTAGACCAAAACGCCCATAGATCAAGACCTTCTTTCAAGACTCAAAAGAAATAGTTAGCACACGGCTATTTTTGATACTTCTCAACACCCTTAACATTACCCATTTCTCAAAAAAATCGTAAGTAAATGTGTGTTATAACAACCTAAAGAACAAATATCAAGGCCATAGATAGGCTAGAAGAGCTAAACAAAATAAATAGAGTGAAAAAAATAAAGAAAAAAAAAATTATTAGTTAGAATAAGTAAAACATGATGGATAATGCCTAATTAACCTCAAATACAAAACAAATTAAACAAAATATTTTTCATGAAAACAAAATAAAACAAAATATTTCAATAAATATTTAACGTAATCAAATAAATCCTCACATCATGTTTAATGGTTAATATCTCTTTGGTGTTTCGAATGTATTTATATTCATTTTATGTACAATAATCAAATAAATTTTGCCTTATTTTACTTTCAAAAAACACTAAAACACTTAAAAAAAACAAAAGGTTAAAATTGGAGTAAAACACATGGTTTAATATAAATATTAAAGTACTATTAATACAAAATTAGTAGCAATCTCTTAGTGTGATACCTATTATATTTCAATACAAATAAAACACCAATAATTCTGAATGTTAAAAAAAAAAATACAAAGAAAAATAGACATTTTTTTTTTTTTATGAAAATTTATTCCTATAAAGAAAAAAATATATATGATTATTTAGTTTTGTTTTAATTAGCTGACAACAAAATTGAAGCAATGATATATTTTTAAGAATGAATTTTGTAAATAGTATCATTTGACCTCATATTTCAACTAAAAAATATAATTATATAACAATTCAATTTATAAATTAAAATATTTCTAAAATGGTATTTATTAAATAATAAAATCACATGCAATAATAAGGAGAGAATCAAAATATTGTATTTGATTAAAAAGAAATATTGGATTATACATAAAGTGCTTTCAATTTTATTTTTTTATTTGTTGGTCAAGGACATTGTACAAAATCAAAATCAAAATCAAATACAAAATTAATCTAATATTTCAATAAGAAATCAATTACAATTCAGACAAATTTTACTTATTAACCAAACACAATTATTGGATGCAAAACAAAAAATAATTTAAAAAAAGTAATTAATAGTACAAAAACAATTTATCGCCTATTAAAAAAATTGAGATATTGTATGTTAGAATTAAAATTTAAGACTATCTATGCAAGTGAAAACATATAATTATTTAGTTTTATTATAGTAAACAATAAAGTTGAAGGAATAATATATATAATGATATTTTATGTTATAATTAAAATTTAAAAGATCGATATATTTTTAACTAAATAAAAATTTACCCATACATATCATATCTTGGTTAAGTATTAGAAAAAATATTGTTAAAAAAAAAAATTAGAAATTTTTTTTGGGAATCATCTAGACCTATAGTGATATGGGATAAGGACATGGTGGATTGACGTGGGGACGTTGGGAGAGGCGCTCAAATATGGATTGACTCATTGAGGTGATATGTCATTATGCCTCTGTCACTTGCCAAACCAAATACAACGAAAAACAAATAAAAAGGTTTAAGACCAAAACGGCCCATATCTCAATAAACAAAAAGATATTCAGGGAAAAAACCTCAACTACGTACTTCTACCTGTCTCCAGAGTTTTCTAGAGAGAGAGGCAGAGAGAGAGAGAGAGTTTCTAAAGGAACACCCGGATTTATTTGATAGAGCAAACGTGAGGCAACATGAGGATGGCAGGGATGAGGACATGGCAGAGGTGTTAGAGAAGCCTTCGCCCTCGCTTGAGCATTCAGCCACTATCTCAATTTGACGGGTATCGCCGAAATCCATCACTGGTATATAGGTCTTGTTGATGATTAGTTGGTTTTAGAAAGATCAGATGAAAATATTTCATTGCCTCACGTTTCTTCTTTTTCTTGGTTAGAAAAATAGATACATGGAGTTTCTTAATTTCAGTTTTTGAATTTCAAAGGCTTTGCAATGTTTCCCTTAAATTTTCTCGACGTTTTGCTTTTATTGACATTTCAAGTAAAACGCTGTGCAGCAAGGAGGCACGGTTCAGTATTTACAATCGCCGGTTCATGCCACGTGGAACAATTCTACGCAATACTAAAGCAAAACTCAGCTTTTATATATATATATATATGATATGATTCCATGCAGTACTTATCAAATTCTTTTGAGGTGTATTCTCCACCTTGGTCAGAACGAAGAGTTACAAGTTTATTACCACTTTGATTTTCAACAAGAGCTTTAAATTTCTTGAATACAGTAAAGGCAACTGATTTTTCTTTAAGAAAACAAACCCAAAATTTTCTACTAAAGTCATCAATGAAGGTAATAAATTGTTTATTACCTCCTAAGGACATGGGATCTATTGGTCCACATATTTCAATGTGAACTAGTTGCAATGGTGATGTTGCTCTCTAAGATTTGCCGTTGGGAAAAAAAAAGTTGTGCCTGCTTGCCAAGTATACATCTTTCACAAACATTGCTCGATGGCTTGTGTTGACAACTTAAGTGTGCGAATCAAAAGTGCAGGTTGTCGCGAAGTAGTAATTCTCAGAAGTCGAGTGTCGAACCACTGGGATTTGGGAAACAAAGAACACTAAAAAAATAAAATGGGTAATTACCTTTTTCCCCCATGAACTACCAAAAAATGCGCAATGCCCCCATGAACTACCAACTCGACCAAAATAGAGCATTCAACTACCAAAGACAACCATTTTCCCCCCTTCCGTCAGTCAAAGGGGTTAAAACAAACGGTCAACGGGTCATGTGTCGTTTTATATGGGGGCATGTTGGAAGATGATGGTAGTTCATGGGGGGAAAAGAGGAAGATGGTGGTAGTTCATAGGGGGAAAAGAGGAAGAAAATGAGGGTAAAACGGCGTGTGACTGACGGAAGGGGGAAAATAGTTATCTTTGGTAGTTGAATGCTCTATTTTGGTCGACTTGGTAGTTCATGGGGGCATCGCGCATTTTTTGGTAGTTCATGGGGGAAAAAAGTAATTACCCCAAAATAAAATTAAGAAAAATTTATGATAGATGATTTAGTGGAATGATGCAAATAAAATATATAATGAAAATAACAATTAAAAGGGATCGCTAAGGCATTGGGGTTTTACTTTTAACAAAATTATAATATTTATTTCGCAACTCATGTTATAATTGAAGAATAGATCAGTGAATACCAAGAGAAAATATCATCGAAAGATTAATCTTAAAATTGATTGATTTTATTACGCAAAATTAGTTATTTGATTCGCAGGGAATTCAAAGCATTCACTGTACCCGTAGTTAACAATGAATCAAGGAATTTTGCAGAACAAAAACATTTTTCTAAGAATAAATTATGCAATCAATTAAAAAGATCTTACATTAAAAACCATAAAAGAGTTGAAAAATAAATACTACAATCTTATTAAAAGTTTCACCCTTAGCCTCAGCTAGAAATTTAGCTAGACATGATTATGTAAATAAATTTCATCGTTAAAATCATAAACATCGTGCTAGCAAAATAAAATAACTGAGAAGAAAATAAAATTAAATCTTGAACCGTCGTCGCTGTCTTCTTTGATCTTGAGCTGAACGTCTTCTTTTTTTTCTGCAATTTTTCAGCCCCCTTGTTTGTTGCCATGTTGCTTCTCTTATAGAGATAAGAGTCATTTTTCTTTTGGGATTCGTACTACTATAAGAATCTCAGTCTTCTCTTTGTTCCATATCTCTCTCTTACACTTGAAATAAAACTCCGCTTCTTTTTATAAGAGCCAAAGACACATTTTTCTTCTTGGTTTTGTCATGTAGTAGTATTAGAATGTTTATCCAATTCGTGGGTCCAGCAGTTTGATTTCACCTCTTCTTGTTTTACACATTGGACTCTATCTTGGGCATAGGATAGACTTCTTCTTTTGACCCACATCTTGGCTTTTACTCTTTGATTTCTTTTGTAATTCCTACATAACACAATTTCTTGCATTAATATATCATTTAATCTTAATATTAATATTTGAACAATATTCCACAATTAAATATAAAATGCAAGAATTAAATTATAATAAAGTATGATAATACTTATTTTAATAGGAAAAATAAGCACTTTTAAGCTATTATCAGCTTGATCACTAGTAACCCATGCACCATGCCAGTTGAAGATAGTAGCTTTAGGCCGCTAAAATGTAGATGACCAAGCCGAAGATGCCACTTCCATAACTCACTTTCCTTGAGTCCATAGAAGCACTTCTCAGATTTTATATTAAGATGTAACGGGAACATGCGATTGTTGGCCATTGGAACATGAGCCACAATTCCTCCACGTGTATCTCTCAAAATGAGAGAGTAGTTCTCCATATGTATGGTGTACCCCTTCTCAAGCAGCTGCCCAATGCTAAGAATATTGCTTTTCATGTTAGGCACATAATAAACATTAGAAATGTACCCTTTCTTACCATCATTTTGACATATTTTTATCTTCCCTTTGCTTTCAACTGATAGTTTGGAGGAGTCTCCCAAGTTCACATTTTCGTGAACTCTTTCTGTGAGTTCTACGAACAAATCTTTCTTCCCACACATGTGATTACTTGCTCCAGAATCAAGGTACCAAACCTCATCTATTGAATTTGAATCATCATAAGCGAGAAGTAAATAGAATCACTACAACCTCATTTATTGCTTCTGCAACATTGGATATTCTTGGAGTTTCTACGTCCATATGTGGATCTTCCTCTTCCTCGGTAGCCTCCTCGTTCCCGACCTCTTAAGCTTTGAGTCTCCTGCTGACTTTGACGTGGTTGTTGAAAAATACCACGCCCTCGGCCTCTACCACGACCACGGTTGGAGCTGAATTTGCCTTGATCAGTTAGAGTCAGTTTTGACTCTGGTGCTTGTTCTAATACACCAGAATTAGCATTCTTTTGCATCCTTTGCTCATGTACTTGTAATGAACCCAACAACTCCTCAATTGTAAGATTCTCCAAGTCCTTAGACTCTTCGATAGCTACAACTACATGCTCAAATTTAGAGGAAAATGATCGAAGTACCTTTTCGATGACTCAGATGTCATCGACCTTCTCATTGTTTCTTTTCAAACCATTCACGATTACCAGCAATCACCAATCGTGAGAAATAATCAGACGTCGATTCTCCATCCTTCATGTGAAGAGCCTCGAACTCGCCCTATAATGATTGGAGACGGACCCGTTTCACCCGTTCGTCTCTTTGTCATTGCTTCAGCAACTTTCTCGAAGCTAGACTCGTCCAATGCTTGATAGAGTAGAAACAATTCATTTTTATCCTTCTTCCTTTGCTCCTTAAGAGTTTTATTCTCATCTGCTGTGTATTCAGCTTCCTGCTCCTCAGTTGGTTCTGTATATCCATCAGTAATGAGTTCCCACAGATCTTGAAAACCCAAACAAGGCTCTCATTTGGATAGACCACGACCCATAGTTATCTTTTGATAATCTAGGGATTTGTTGTTGGACCATGTTGGAAACCATTTCTAAAATGGACGAAAAATGAGAATTGGCGGAACGTATAGGGCTCTGATACCACTTTGAAAGATAAAGAAACTAGACACTCTCTATTTCTTTCTTTTCTCTATTTTCTCTATTTTAAGTACTAAAAGACAAAGAACAAAAGTTGAGGAATTCTTCTTTCTTATTTCACTTTTGTAAAAGCACAACTAACAAAGCCTATAAATATAGGCATACAAAGACAAACGTAAAAGACTTTTCTTCTCCTTCTTTATTACATTAAACAACAAAATAAAAATTCTTACTTTAATACTTCAGTTGAAAAACTGAAAAGGCTCATTAGTTTAGAAACCAAAGGTCCTTATTTATTGAAGAAACTTTCTTACGTTTTGATTTGTTTAATTTCCAACATCGATCACCTAATCTAATCGATTTCTAATTTATGTAAGATGACAATAACACCCATATAAAATAAAAATACTCTCTCTCTTTCTCTCTTAAACATGCATTGCATCACCTAACTGAGTACATCAGTTAATAAAAATTGTACGTCTGTAGAAACAGAAAGAATGATAAGAATTACAATCCTTAATTAACAACTCTATCATTACATGAAAGATAACAACCCGAATCACATGATAACTTCATACTACGAAATCAAAGAGGTGTAAATTTTGGTAACTCCCTCGACGCGCAAAGACAATTTGGTTGTTAAAGTATTGATTAAGTGTCACTTTCCAAAAAAAAAAAAAAGTATTGATTAAGTAATTAAATTTACCTCTTCCTATCAGCTTAAACTTTTGAAATAAGTGGTGAGTTAACATGGTATCAAAACCAAAGGTCTTGAGTTTGAACCTTGACTCCGTCATTCACCCCATTTTCAATTATATACCACATGTTGGGCCTCACTTATTAAATGGTAATTTGAGCCCACACATGAGCGGAAGTGTTAAAGTATTAATTAAGTGATTAAATTTATATCAACCTATCAACTTAAGCTTTTGGGATAAGTGATGAGTTAACACAGATAATCAAGAATTGCTTCAATTTCTTCATGTGGTTTGACATGTCCCAGAGGAGGCTGATCGAGGTCTGCAGTGATTCAATCCCAGAATGTGGGTCATGCTTTCAAATGCCATGAAATGTTGGAATCTCATTTATCAAAGGATATTACATGTCCTTTCATGTGTTTCTAGCAGTGCTATTTGTCCACTAAACATAACTAGCAAATCTCACATTGTAGCGTAGCTTCAAAGTTGTTTAGGCTTCTCACTTTTCTCTCTTTTGGCTTTAAGATCCAAATATGCTATATCAGCAATAGATCATCGCCTCAAACTTCCTAATGTGATGTTAGAAACAGACTCTATGGTAGTCTTATACTGTCATATAACAGTGGCTTATACTGTAATGCTCAACCAATATTCAGCTGGTTATTATTAGTATATCTAACCAACTAACCTCGGCAGAAAAAATAAAAAACAACAACAACATCAGGACACCAGTGCCAAAATGATAATCAATAAAGTTATCTTTACGATATTGCAAACAGAAATGTACTATTAAACAAAAACATATACATTGCTCATCAATGAAAGTATATCTGATGAAGTTATCAAGTTACATAGCATGGCGAGAGCAACAATTCTAACAAAAAAAAAAAAATGTACATCATCCATCAATTGAAGTGTAACAAAGTACTTACCAAAAAATAAAGTACAGAAAAACGAAGTAACTCGCTTCCAATCTTCGTGAATGTAAGCTAATGTATCTTTCCATAATGCATTGAAGTTAATGCCTGCTTTATTGGAAGGACAGACTTTAGAGCAAAACTAGTAGCTTAACTTCCCACGACCACCGCAAGTACTACAGGATCGGGAAGAGGAGCACTTTGTACAGTAGCTCCATTTTTTTGGAAGCCTGAGCGAGTCCAATTCATTTCAGTTCAGTGGATTAGTTCTAACATTAAGGGATTTCAAACTTGAGAGAAAAGAGAGACACATCAAAGAGAGATAAAGAGAGAAGGCAAAGTATACCCTGCTGTGTATCGTGTGGCCATAGTCTTTGCTGCCATTCTTGCCTTCTCAGCGCTTTCCTCAGACAATTTCTTAAGCACAAACCCTTCACCGTTGCATTCAGAGCATATACCAGAACCAGCACAATCTCCACACACTTCCAAACGTAACTGCATATGGAAAGAAGTTCAGTTAGACTAATAGCTTAGGCATGGAAAAAGAGCTCTAGATGAACCAGCAGACGAATCAAATATTGTATTGCAGTCCATTATTTGTCTTGGCGTAATATTTGTGTATGAAAGCCATTACTACATATCATATAAGCTGCTAGTTGTGGTATTTCCATAAGACATTCTTGTCACAAATAATAGAAGCGCGCGCGCGCACACAGAAATCTGGAAATAAAATTTGAGGGATACCAACAAAAGTTCATTTTATGCATAACATGACACGTGATTTTTGTGTCCAATAGTCTAATGGTTATCAAAGCTGATTAACATGTTCTTGGACAATCTTCTTTAATTAAACAAACAAAAGTCAGCAGAATCAGGCCTCTTTAATCCAATTGTGACCAAGAGCCCATCCTTGATCCATCATAAATTCTGCTTTGATCCATTATCTTGGTGCTAATGAGAGTAATCATATACTCATTTTCAATTTTTGACTTTTATTTCTTTCCGTTTGACTAATATTTGTTTTCCTATGTGATACTTTTTCCATAGGCAGGCGGTTAAAAATGAAAAGGGGAGGGGGGATACAGAAAGTCCCGTAGATCACATACCTACAATCACCACGTCCTGTTAAGGTAACTCCTAGGACTTGGTTAATCATATATGGTACTGCATCTCATACAACATTACTCATTATCTGTAAATGGAGATGCTTAACAGGTGGAAAACTTGGAATTAAGGTTTAATTGAGTTGAGTTGAGAAACATTTTGAGAATTTCACACATTAAGCATCAAAAGGAAACAGAGAAAGATTTATGGTTTAGGTATCTGTAGTCACCAATTTGTCATTAAATGACCCTTTGATTTATTGTAACTCATAGAACGCATGGTATCTCATTTTCTTTTGCCAACAATTGGAGTAATTCTACAAGTCCCTCTTGTGTCCATCCAATAATGAAATGGCTTTTAAAATCACAATTTGATCAAAATTTAACAATGATCAATCACAAGCCCAATAGTAATTTTAACATCATTATTAGAGGGACAAAAGAGAGAATTCTAGCATTACTCAACCAATTGTGCCCTTGAAAATGTATAGGAACCATGCATATAAGTAATCTTATTTAAAAAAAAAAAAAAAAATGCATCCTTCATACAAGATGACATTTGCTATTTCACTGCTAACAAAATAAATGCCGCAAAAAAAAAAAAAAAAAAAAAAAAAAAAAAAAACACACATTAAAGCACTTATGGATTCCTCCCTTAAAGTTTATGGTTATATCATATAAGTGGTAATATAGGATGTATCTTAACATTGAGTACTATGGGAATACCGTGGGTACCGGGGCTTTGTATAATGTCGTGATTAACATGGTTCATCCATAGTGGCTTACATCTACAACACATAATACCCAAGTAGCTACATCTTTCTTATTAACCTCAATATACTTACAACATATCCACTAAAACGTTTATATATGGACTTGGACAAAGGTGCACATGGAATGCATGAGCACCAGTAACTGAAGCCTATTATGGCACATGAGAGCGCTAAGAAGCGGAAAAGGAATGCAGTTGTCAGATGATGATAAATAAATGGTCACTAAGTTCAAAAGTATAGTGGTTTGTCCAAAGAAGAGCATGTATGAAGGGCATTGTTAAACATGCGTGGCCGTGGGTTCCAAGAGTGCTAGTGACGCATGAGAGCACATAAAGCTGTCTCATTGCAATGTCATCGTTGGATGATAGATTGATTGACAGAAAAAAAGGGTTTGTCACACACTTGACCTGAAAGGAGTCCAAAGCTGGGCAGAGCAGTGATGGCAAGTTCTATGCGTGGGCTGGTCGAAGTTTAATGCTGTAGACAACACTAGCAATGTTGTATGAGACTAAGAAAAAATACCATATTTGCCTCAATGTAATTTCTATATAAACCATTTAGTGGATATGCTGTAACCATATTGAAGTAAATAAGAATCAATGCTCGTCTCCAAAGAAACCATTGTACTTTGTATGTCATGAACTGAACGATGTTACTCTCTTGCTTTTCCTTTCTCCCTTCTCTGCTTTCGTTTTTTATGTCAAATTCTCTAACAACCAATGCTCATATTGGAAGTAAAATGTAATAAATTTCACGTGTCATTGTAAATTAATTACACACCTCAGTGACCTCAGACGCCTTACTTCTCCTTACAAGAAGGGTAGCTGCTGCACCAACAATTGTGGCAGCAATTGCCACAGAAGCAGCTGTTTCAGGTAGAGCAGAAGACACCATGGATGTTTTTCTTCCAAGTTCTTGTGACTTTCCATCTATCAAGGAGCAATAATTAGGCTTGAGATCCTTTAAAAACCAAAGATAAGAGCAGCATAAGCAACCATCAAATCAATCAAAATTCCACCTCTATTTTAGAAAAATAATGTATCATTAGAACCAAAAAGAAAGTATCTTCAAATAATTGGACAACTTGTCAGTTTCTCATTAGTTGCTTAATTTGCCGATGGATTTAAAAGTATGGACAATGACCCAAAGAGAAAGCTTATCTTGCTAGAAGTGTTTAATCACAAAAGCATGTAATTGTTTCTTTTGTTTGCTGCGACTCCCTCAATTAATATAAGAACATAGATTATGCATACTCCCATTTAAAAGCAATGTTCCTCCAGCAAATGAAATTTTTTAAGTGATTGATGTTTCAGAGTGAGTAGAATCAGCCAGCAATTTGCATGGCTTAAGTGATTGATGTTTCAGAGTGAGTAGGATCAGCCAGCAATTTGCATGTTTTAAGTGATTGATGTTTCAGATTGAGTAGGATTAGCCAGCAATTTGCAGGCAAACGAGCAAATGAATGATTTCATGACATCGAATAATGGAGATATAAATGCCTTGCTGCTCATTCTCTTTCAACATCAATTCCATAATTAAATTGTGAGAAGTAGAAAGAAGGGAAGTAAAGTGAATAAAATCTTTAACCACTTCTCATTTTTGGATGTTTAACGAGGAAAGAAGTCAACAGAGATAAAGGGAAATAGGCCTCCATTACACTTCTATCCAAAACGGTGGAAGGAATTGTACATGTACAACATTTAAAGCATAGTGTACAAACAAATATAATAAACCCCAATTTTTAACACTTTCTCTTGTCTTCTTTTAAAAAAAGGTACTACAAAATTTACTACTGTTCTCCTCACTCATCTCTTGAACTAAAATTGCCCAACATACTGTTAATTTTTAACCCAAAAGATTGTTTAAAAAAGAGAATGTTAGCAACAAATATGACATTGAATTGCTGGAAACTATACATAAGTCATGTGGGCTCATTTGAAGACACGTTTCAAGGTCCATATTTACACCACCAAGCATGTGATCAAAGGAGGCTAAAAACTTTTTTGATGATCAATATGACTGGTTTACACATTCAATTAATAATGCTATTTAGTAAATTGATATACGGTTGTCATACAACTGACAGTCAAAATCAACTTTTGGTTCATCATGAGCTTGTAAAAAAAAAAAAAAAACTAATGGCTGGTGTTCAATTCAACATCATCCCAGTTCTACTTAATAACATTTCTCATATTCAATAAGCATATGATCCAGATGGGTTTCAGAGTCTCTCGAATTGAGATCAAAACAATGGTCAACTGCAGTTCACATTGGAGTGATAAAAAATAAAAATAAAAAAATTGTACTTATCTCTAGATTTCTACTGCATTTTACCAAAATAACAATTTTTAGTACTACACAACCATCTTCCCCCTTTTTAGTCAAAAGCTCTATATATCAATCTTTTACAGTAATACGGGGGGAGAGAGAGAGAGAGAGAGCTGACTGACCAACAGGTTCAAGAAGCCATCTGTCTGCAACATGTGTTGGAGGGCTTTGAGCTTGAGAAGCATGTGCGAAAAAGCTCTTAGAAGAGGACTGAAATGGGAGTGAACTAGAAGCAAGAAAAGAAGCTTTAGAATGTAAAGTTGGAGGCTTTGGAAGCTTGGCATGGGAAAGAGAATGGGCGGTTATTTCCATTTTGTTCAATCAAATTATCGAAGTTCAGCTCTGTGTACTCCACTACTCTACTACAACCGGCTGTTTCACCATATCCATATATATAAGTCGGTCTGGATATCATCGGATAAACAGCTATTTGGCCGCACATGTGGCACCCATTTAATGCTTTGTCAGGGATTTGGATAACAAAATAGTTTAGTTTAGTTTAGTTTTTAAGGGTTAAATAAGGTATTAGGTTCATGCTAATCATACTCCACATGTTTATTCTTAAGCGTTAATACGTGTTATATGCATTAAAAAAATAAAATTTTAAAAAAATTAATAAAAAAATTAAAATTAAAAATAATAAAATAATAAAAAAAATGAAGGAGGTTTGGCCCTTATGGGTGGCGAACCACCCCCAAGGTTCAAACTCTCTTCATTTTATTTATTTATTTATTACTCTTTTGTCCTTGGGGTGGTTCGGACACCCTCAAGAGCCAAACCCCCCCACCCCCCACCGGCCTTTTTTTTTCTTTCTTTTTAATTTTTCTTTGGCCCATGGGGTGGCTAACCGGGATGGTTTTGCCACCCCCCAAACTGGCCAAGAAAGTGGCCTCCTCTTTTTCTTTTTCTTTTTTTTTTAATTTTTGTTTTTGAAGCTTTTAATAACTTTTAATATTTTTAAAGTTTTCTTATTTTCAATTTTTTATTAATTTTTAAAGCTTTTCATTTTCAGTTTTTTTATTTTTTTAATGCATATGACACGTGTCAACACTTGAGAGTAGACATGTGGACTACTGTTAGTTTTTGGACGAATGTACTATTTTCGTATCCTATAGCTCAGGTAATATATATGATAAAAATTGAAGCACAGAGGACAAAAATAAAAATAAAATAAAATAAAATAAAAATTAAAAAAAAGGTCAAATCAGGGGGCAAAAATGTGTTTAACCCTAACTTTTAAGAGAATAGATAAGATATGATAAATACTGAGATAATAAATTCTGGATTGATTGATGAAATGATAACTACTAATATGACGTGACATCATTCCAACAATTTAATTTGAAAATAATGATTAAAATTTTGTAAAAAAAAATAATACTTTAGAAAATGGAATATAATCCTTTTCATTGTACTTAAAATTGAGCTGAGTTATTTTATTATTAAGATTTTATTTTGTTTTATCTAATTATGTACAAGATATTGCATATTAAATATGTCGTTACGTTATTTAAAAAATTTAAATTCTACGGCATCATATACTTGATAGATCCTTACCTTAAAAGTGTAGAGGATTTTGATTCAAAATTTGTAAGCCCATCTAGCATTAAATTTCTTATTTTATGAGTCACGCTAATAAGATTTTTTTATTATTATTATTATTTTGTCTACATTAAATTTCTTATGTTAGATAACTTTCAACATTTACCACCGGCAACACTTTAGAGAGACAATATATATATATATATAATAAAAACCTTCTAAAAATATCATTTACTTTGCGCTAAAGGACTAAAGATGACATGATTTTAAAAGAGTCTCATTTGTTTTAAAAGTAAAGGAAATATAAAATTAAAATACACACACACATATATATATAGACATGTATTTTGAAACATCCCAAAAAAAGTTGAACGGAATGAATATTTTCACAATTAAATGAAAATGAATAGAGTAAGCCTAAGCTTCTCATGAGCAAAGCTTAAATTTTATTGGCCAACCTTATAATCAAGTATCCAATATGTGGTCAAGTGTAGTCGATCGATTACTAATAATGAGGCAAATACTCACCTCTTGATTATTGAATATTACATGTTATTACTTTCATCATTCCAAATTAATCCTCTTTATTTCTTTTTATTTTATTATATTACCCTCATCTTTATCTTGTGCACAAGCAAGATTCTCTTAAGAAATCGGGCCAACATCTAATAAAGATGAAGGGTACTTAAATATATTTTTACCCTTTGAATTTTAACATTATTTTTTTTCACATCGGTTTCATGTTAAATTGCAGATAATACCTTGCTTATGAGTATATACGTATCTAAATAACACATTCATCTATCTACCATCAAGTAACTAATGAATTTCCACGCCAAACCAATCAACACTTGACATGTGTCAAATATCTTATTTAAAAAATAAAACTTGAAAAACTTAGATTTAAAAATCAAAAAATTAAAAAATAAAAAATAAAAATTGAAGGGGTGGCTCAAGCCATCCCTAAGGCCGGTCTGGGAATGGCCAAACCACCCCCAAATGGCAAAATGAGTTGGCCGAAACCAGCCCCAAGGCATTGGGGGAGGTGCGGCCACCCCCGTTTGGCTTGGGGGTGGTTTTGGCTACCCCTATGGCTGGTTTGGGAGTGGCCGAACCACCCTAAGGATCAACCACCCCTATTGGCCCACCCCTTTTTTTTCTTGATTTTTAAATTTAAGTTTTTTATTTTATTTTTTTAATGAGGTATATGATACGTGTCAAGTTTTTTTGGTTTGACGTGAAAATCTGTTAGTTTTCTTGATGGCAGATGGACAAATGTACTATATGCCCATAAGCGAGATACTACCTGTGATCGAAAGTGAAACCGTAAGTGGAAAAAAATAAAGTTCTTAAACTCTAGGGGACAAAAAGGTATTTAATCCAAAGATTAAAGGTATTTTAGTTTTGATTTTTATTAGCAAGTTTGCCAATTATAACCTATATAAATTTTTGGGACAATCAGTACATAAAAAAATTTAAAATAAAATAAAATGTTTTTTATTTTCCAAAAGATTAGGAATTTTACTCTTATACTAAACTGTCATATTTTTCGAAAGAAAATTTCAAGCTTGACATAGTAATGAGGGTAAGTGATATACTGGATATCCACCTGACCGAACCATGTTGAGAATGCAGGCCTAAGAGCCCATGGCATGGGCTAGAGTAATTGGGCTCGAACCACGAGCCCCAATCGGACTGTAGAATGTAACATTTTAGTTGCTTCGATAACGATTGAGAGAAGTGGTATAGAGGATAACTCCCCATTAATTTGTCCTAATTGTCCCATTATTTTCAACAGGGAATCAAGCAACGTCCTTAGCCTACTAATAGGCACACAATCATGCATGACATCGAATAATGGCCTCGACCTAACAGAAGACAAGGAATTTGGCACCACGATCAATCATGGACATACCACATCAGTAGATGACACCTGGTCAATGACATACCTCGCTAGAAGACATAGATTTGATGCCATGCCTGGCCACTAGCCAAGGTCATACATTATCAACAGATGACACTTAACCAAGGCCATACATTGTTTGCAAGCACTTCACATAAGAGGGAGCATGCAACCTATATATCTAGGTAAATTCATATCACCATTCATATTATTCTCTCATCTATCTCTCACCCTCGCTAAGAAAATTGATCAATCACCTCTTGTTAACATAAAACATCGAAGATATTCTTCATCATGTCTCCAAACTTTATTACTCTCTCCTGCATACGTTCATCATTAAAGATTGACCATGCGATCAATTGCATCATTACAAGGGTTTGTCCGAAGGAGGAATAGGCTAGGTATTTAAAGAAACGGCAAAGAGGAGATCATTCGCCCCCTCCCGCCCCGGGCTCCGCCATTGAATTTTACCATAAAAAAATTTATAAATAAATGTAATTGTTGACTTATTAAGTTATGCGTACCATACTAACTCCATTCTTTACGGATTGAACTCACAAGTAGTCCGAATACACATTATACTTTGACAGGTCATCAAAACTACATTAATTTATAATTGGATAGTGAAAAAGCTTATACTTTGGCCCTTGAATTTTTTTATTATACAGTTTGGAATACTTCTTAAAATTAAATTTATAATTTCGTGAAGAGAGTGTTCAAGTATTGATAAAATAACACGAATCTCATTAGAAACAATTAATATGTATATCCCGTTCAACAATTACAATATTGGGAATATCTACCATTCATATTTGGTATTATACTTTTTAATCCCTCTTAGTTTAAGCCCTAATTAACCCCAATTATAGAGCGCATTACGTTGGCTGCCCATCACCTTCGACAGTAGCGGGCAGAGCCACGACAATTTCCATTGAAAGTTGAATGAGCTGGTCCCTGTTATCACCTAAACATTCGCTTTCATGGATCACCGCACCGGAAGAACCGCAGGGAAAATCAGGTCCTGTTGTCCCTGCACTTGCACCAGCCTTCTTCTTCTTCTTCTTCTTCATCACCACTCTTTTCATTCTGGCTTTCATAATTTTACAACTTCTTTGGACACCGACTTCGCCAAGAATCTTTCCACATGTAGGACACGCACTGCAACGTTAAACAAACAAAAAATTAATTAATTAATTAATTAAATAAAATTGAATTTTCCATGAAAATTTTCTTCAAGTACTTACATGAAGCCGTTGATGCATTCTTCCCTGCAGGGTTTGCGACAGTGAGTGCACCAATCCATAGTCGATCTGCTTCCGCTTTGCTCTAATGTGACCTTCACAATTACACAGCCTTGATTTATATACAAGTTATTATCCTATCAATACTAGGAATTGAATACTTTTGTTACTTTTTTGACCTTACGAAAAATAAGAGAAACCGACTTAATTAGAACATGCAAGTCAAAAAATCTTTCTTGGGCCCAAAGTATGATGCTGTGCCCTAAACCGTGTTATTTTATTTTTTTAATGATTTTTTTTTTTTTTTTTTTTTAAAAAAAAAAAAGGTTTATTGGGGAAAATTGAGAAGAAGAATACAAGAAGTCCTAAGACTTGGGGAGGAAGAAATCGACATATGGGTAGCATAGTTATCAAGTCAGAAGGGAATAATTTCTTAGGTAATTTGTATTTATAGGCCCTATAATATAAGAGAGGTTCCAAATAATCCCCTGATTTTAAAATGTTTTATTTTTTTTTTGCTTTTAGGCAATATAGTCATTTCGTTCAAGTTATAATTTGGGGATCAAATTTGAATTTACCATTTTTTGGGACCATAAAATTGTTTAGCTTAATATGTTTAGGGTTGTCAATATATGAATCATATATATGCGTAAGCTCTTTTAATTCTTATCATGATTAATAAAATATCTTTGAAAAAATTCACACAATAACACGCCATACTTTAAGCCTAGTATTAACATGAAGAGAAAAAAAAAGAACTCCCTATCTAGAGTTGAAGTTAATTGAGAGGTTCACCTAATGTACAAGCGTGTCTTTCCTTTTCTCGACGTTGGTTAATGATCTCATTCTTCGACCAGAAACGCAGGAGCTGTTGCGAAACAAAATACAGCAATAACGGCTATTCGAGATAAACGTTGAAGAGAGAGGGAGAGCGTGCGTAGGAAGAGTATAAAATGGGGAATAAAGAATTGACGAGGCTACCGTACCTAGCTAAAGGTAGCGAGTATAACTGGCAAATGCTAAATTCTCTATAGCACAAGAGAGTTCATTAAAGATGATATTTTCAGGGGACTAGTTAAAATTTGGCTAAAAATCCATTTTAGTTTGTTTGTAAAGGTCTTTCAAGAGAAAGTATGGGCTAGGGTTAGGCTAGAAGTTGGATGATAGTCATACTTCAGAGCATTTCTATTCCGTCAAATATGTAAAGGTTGAGTTTTCATCCAATGCAGCGGTTGCTACCACATTTCATCAGGCAGTTAGGTCCTTGAAGATGAAGATTGAAGACGTTTACAAGGTTTTTATTGGGGCCTGATTAATTGATATCATGATTTGCTCTATATACTATTAAATGGAGAATAACATCATTATGGTTATGTGATTGTTCAAATATTTAATAAATGGAATAGTTAAAATATAATTAATAATAGTGTCGTAGACAATCTCGAATCCTTTCTTATGTGAATTTGAAAACTAAATTATTTGCTACTTCTTTCCGACTCTCATTCGACATTTTTTTCGAGCCAACCATTAAATAATATGTTTTCTTACTTGAAAGTGTTACATATTCAATGGTTAATTTAAATATATATATTTCCACACAAAAAAAAAAAAAAAAAAGGTTGGACATTAATTGAAAAAATAGCATTTCTCATTCACAAATGACAAGAAAATATAATATTTCACTCGGTCTACCTAATTAATTACTAACGTTTCTTTTTAATCGGTCCCTGACTAGTCAATTTGACTCCTTTAAACTCATATTTTTTTACAATTGGTACACTCCTAGTATTTAGTTTTAAAATGGACAAAATTTTCGCACAGTCTTATACTTGCAATTTTTTTATTTGAAATGCTCAAATTACCCTTCAACAAAAATCAAATTAAAAAATATATATATAAAAAACAAAATTGAGATCATTTTTGGGGTGGCTAAACCACCCTCAGAAGATGGTTCGACCACTCCCATAATGAATTCAAGAATGATCAAATGCGGCCATTGAACCACCTCACCAACCCTAGGGGGTGACTTGGATACCCCTCAACGCCATGAATGGTTTGACCACCCCTAGGGTCTCTCTCTCTCCATTCTTTGCAAGTTTTTTCTTCCTTTTTTTTTTTTTTGGGTGATATACCAAGTTTTGTGGTATGTTTTTTTATTATTATTATTTGAAGGACAAAATACAAATATGACATTTGGCTCGTTTGGATGTGTAATTTTTTGAAAAATTATGAATACCAAGAGAATTTGTTTTTTAAAATTATGTTTAGATGGTTTAGAAAACCAACTGCCAATATTTATATATATAATTTAAGGCAGTCAAATATCACAAATGATAGTTTGAAGCTAGGTGCAAATGAGGTGTGAAGAGAAGCAATTTTAATTTTTCCAAATAGAAAAGTTTCAATATAACTAAGACTTAAATGCCTTTGCACTAGAAATAATCAAACAAGCAAATCTAAAGAAAGTTTCCTATCCAATGAATCCGTTTGCACGAGTCAAATTACTACCATAACTATTTAACAAACACTGCTGCTTGACTAGGCAGGCATACGTATCATAGATCCATAATCACTAGCATCACTCACCTAATGAATATTGGACGCATTATACAAAATCAGTGAATTAAATATAAGCATGCCTATCACCCTACAAATCTATCATCCCACCCCTATGAAAAGAAAGCAACGTTTCTCTTTTACATTAAGGGGGGGTGGGGGAAAAAAATAAATAACCAAAACAAACCCATTTATTTATATCCACATTGAAAAATATGGGATTTGTTAAGCACATGGCAGATCCTAAAAAAACCACCTCCTTTTAACATTTTTACTGATTGCAGGCATTTTTAACACCAGAATGTGTCTTTTGCAATTTTTTTTTCGACATTATCACCTGCATTTTTTTTTTTTTTTGATAAGTGACATTATCACCTGCATTTTACAAGACAACAATCAGGCATCCATGCATCAGGTTCTTTGCCTCACCCTTCTGCCATTTGTATCTCCACCATCCGAAAGTTGGGCCCAGACACTCCGAGATTTCCCCCCTCCGCTGCTGCAATCCTCCTCACAACCGGCAATTGTCTTTAGGAGCTCTGACTGTAGTGACGGGCAATTTTCTTTCAGGTAGTGGAACCCATCTGATCTCATCACAGCTGCATATGAAATCCGAACCAATATGTTGAGCACAAGGAAAACGAAAAAAAACATAATAGTGGGAGGAATGATAGATTCTGCCCTCAATTTCAGAAACTTCAGCTCATCATATCCGAACCAATATGTATACGCTTTAAGAATGAGATATTACACAATAATGTGCCAAAAAAGAAAAATTCAGAAAGCACCTCTGATTAGGTTAACTGTGCAGTTTTAACAAGAACATAAAATAATGTAAAACATTTTATTGGAAAATCTCATGCCCCATTAAAATAAAAAGAATTTACGATGAAAAGCTCATTGTCCATTTCTAATGTGGCATAATTCTTTCTACAATCCAGCATGTCCCATTGAACCAAGGGAAGAATTGACAGTGAGAAAGCTTGCATGAAGGCAAAGAAAAATAAAAGTTACTAGCGCCCTTTCTTTTAATATAAAACTCCATTCAAAGCTTCAAGGACAGCCATTCACGGAAATCATGAACAGAAATGCCCCTTAAACTCCACAACAAGTAACAATAGAGGCCAAAAGAAATATCCTCCAATGTAGCTCTACTGAGTTATCCTACACTATTCCTATTGTGATCCTTCAGTAATAATCAAGAGGACACAAATGACCAAATCTCTTCCCCAACAGCAGCAAAGTTCATAAAGGCTAGTGCTGGTACTATATTGTCATGAAATTGATGGAGGCATTTGGTGGCAACTTGCTCCCACATAAGTTACACAACCACGTTCATGAGACCATGGTTGTCAAATTGATCATCTTTTCTGAAGAAAAGCATATTAGTCAACCCATGGCATTGACTTGTAAAATGTAGAAAAAACTTTTTTTAAAAAACATTTAGTAATACAATCTCATAAAGAACCGTAGAGGGACACAACCTAAATACAGAGGAAGTATACAAAAGAAACACCCGACAAAGAAAAAGAACATATCAAAAATTAGAAAACGAGAACAGCTGTACGCAGCCATCCGTTTACATAAAGAGTTTTGAACATAATGACTTTTCACTCTATTACCGTCATCTCACAATCTTCAAAATTTTGAGCATTGTTTTCTTCTCCAAATACATCACATTAAGCACAGATGAATCATCTTCCAAACTTTTAGATTATAGTGGCTTCCAAACTATCCTCTCCAACAGGCCAACAGCTTTGCCACCCATTGGAGCATGACCCACTCTATAATAAATAGACGGAAGATTCATTCCCACAAGTCTCTAGTTACTTCACAATATAGCAAAGGATGATCAATGGTTTCCCTACTCTTCTTACACATTCAATACCAATCCACCACTATGATGTGCATCTTTCTCAAGTTATCCATAGTAAGAATCTTCCCTAAAGCTACCATTCCCCACAACCCCTCCTAATATTTTTTCACACCCCAACCACGAAAGGCCCAATACCCGCATTAAAACACCACCCACCCACATGTTGTCATATTTACATTCCACAACTGATTTCCATAGAAAAAACTTGAATTTCATAAATAAACCGATGCAGGACAGATTTAGAGAATTTGTGTACGTGTATTGTGGTAAGACTCCAGGGCTGAAAGTTAGGGTTTTAGGAGTAGGGATTGGGATAAAAACTATCAAGAAACATGGTTAAGATCAAAGGATTGCAAGAAAGAAGAATCTTCAAAGCTATGAACAGTATAAAAAAAAATGAAGTCTAGGCACAAAAGCAAAGCACCCAAGTTTACAATATTTTTTAGTACAATGGCTCACTGGATCTTAACTGCTCCTAATAGGACTAAAACTCCTATTTTGACTAGTACACAAACACATAATTGGACTGGACCAAAGCATATACATAAAAATGCTCATAAGCTAAATAAGACTCCCCTATTAATCAAAAAAAACCTAAGACCTACAACTATGGCTTACAACTAGCAATTACAGAATCACAAAAATACCTGACACTAGAAAAACCAAATATATAAAAATGAAAATATTATTCACTTGTTAGACTACTGTAGACAATTTTTTCTTGGACCAAAAAGGTTTCTTGCTTAATATTGTCTTAGTCTTAGGCTTCCAAAGAGGATGGCTCTGGTTGTTAATCTGTTTTGGGGAGTTTTCCTTCTTTTTTTGGATTGAAAAAGTGTTCTGATGTGATATAAAGGTAAAAACTATTGTGTGTTTAGGAGTGTTTTGTGTTTTGGTTATTTGTTAATTTTTTTTTTTTATTTTTTTGTAAATGTTGGCACATCCGTCATGGTATGCATCACAGATCCTATATCCATGTGCGACCCAAAAGTTTGTAACAAAGCTTAAGAGGCTACACATTACATGTAACATCCTTTTTAAGATTGCAAATTCCAAATGTACTTTAAGTTTACCAATTTCAAGTGTGATTAAGCACTGTTTATCAACCTTCAATTGTGTGTTGGTGATTCATGTTACATGATAAGGTTCTGGATGGGACTCTAATTTCAATCCCAATTCTTTCATTGCTTCCTCAAATATTGCATAAGTACAATTCCGGGTATCAATTACCAAATAACATGTGTCCCCTATAATTAACTCCATTTTGAAAAAACAATTTCCTCTATGGTCGCTGTCTTCATTCGCTTGAACATCTTGCTTTGTGGCTGTAAAAAGTGGACGGACCCCTATCACTCATCATCTAGATCTAGGTCGTCAAAATTTACTTTCTGAGTTAGTATCAAGGGGTTAAACAACGTCTTCTTCAAGGTCAGTTTGGACTCCTTGCTGCCTTTAGACTTATTTTAGAACTTCCCTTTTCAGCCATAGCAACTGATTTCGAAGGACATTGGAAAGACAAATGGGCAAAACCATGACAAGTACGATACTTCATTCTAGAATTAGAACCACTAGTTCCTAGGCATGAAGAAGAAGCACTAGATAAAGTATTATTGTTAGACGCATAAGAATTACACTAAGGTTTCTCAACTGACTTGTCCTTACTAGCATCTACCATTTTTCTCTCACTCCTAACACACTCTTCTTCCATTTGGTATACAACTTTAATTGATTTGGTCATGGTATAAAGTCTACTTGCAGCCAAAACCGTAGAAATATTAGGATTCAATCCTTGACAAGACTCACATGTTCATTCTGCAGAAATCTCGATCTCATGACCAAATTATAGTTGGTATACTTTTGTACCGCGGAAGAGGATGAGAAGACTAAGACAGTTAAGTTCTACAAGAATTTCCACTGAGTGGCAGTCTAGGGTGGATGGAGTGGCACAAAGAATAGCAAAGTAGGGAGACGTAGTTAAATATTGGAATTTGGAATTCACACATGACTTGTATAAACTCAATTAAGCTGCTCTTTCATTTCTAGAGCTGGGACTCGAGGGCTTTTACCAAATATTAGGTAACAAACTTCATCAACCAAAACCTTTAATTAAAATATTGTTAAAAATCAATGTTCAAATTCTTTATAAATTTTGTTTTACTTCGGAAATCTTACTATTTATTTCATTCTTTAAAATTTTCTTTACTTAAAATTCTCTTTTAAGGCAGATGAGGTTTCTTCCATAAAGCACAACCATAGCAAGGCATCGAATGGCAATGGGCAAAACAATGGAAAAGGCAAGTCCTTCATGGGCAACAGTAAGGCACAGGCGTGCCTATTCTGTGTTTACCAGCAGGGTTCCCCAGGACCATATGGCATGGCTCAACACTTTTATCTATTACAGGTGGCGATGGCTTAAAATGTTGTCAGTGCTTGTAGATGGTGATTACTTAAAATGTCACTCAATATGCATTAAAAAGGCATTGTATCAACCAATCCCTCCAAGTCCCAGATCAATCCATTATAGCACAAAAACATAGCTCACAAAGAAAGGCCCAAGGCATAAGCATTCAATTGCAGCAAGACAGCATTGCATTAGGAGGGTTCATGCACCAACATACTGGCAGAAAGATACGTGCTACCTGCCTAAGTTGTAACATGGGGCAGTTATGCGGCTGCTGGCAGGAAAAGTCAATGCATGGCATTTTATGCAGTAACTGCCTCTGCATTGGTGCCATATACCGAGAGCACCTAATAGAAATGTATCTAGAAAACAATATCCGCATAACTATTGTAACTATAACTATACCCTACAAAAAGGAAATGTCAATAATTTAAATAGCCAATTACTTGGCCACATCCCATCATACACTATTAATGCAGGAAAGTTCTCCTATATGATCTGTGTTTACTTGGTGCCTGCATTTCTATAGCCTCACAGGTCCATTAAGTTGAGACTATCGAGTGACTTAGAGCCCCCAAAAGGCAAAATTCAAGCATGAAAGTGAAACATGACCACCAGCAAGATGCAACAAACCCTTGAAAATAAAATGTGTCTAATGACTCACATAGCAAGACCGTAAGGAAGAAAGTGATTCATCCTGTCCACATAGTGAGTAGGTATTTGGAAGAATGCAACTACCGCTTATTCAATTGATATAATAACAATCTGTATATGCAAAATGTAGCCGGAACCCCACCTTCAAGGAAGGTTGTCCTGTTCATTTCTTAAAAAGGAGCAGCACCAAAGTAAGCTTTGTTCAATGAGAACTCACCAATCCATACGCCATCAACCTTCCAAAGTTCAATAATGTCATTTCAAAACATGACAAATAATTCTGAGAGAAAACTGGCTCGGTACTAAAACTAGGACTTCTATGAAAAATAACATAATTGTGCTATCAGTCACTCAAACTAAGATTTGTCTATACAAACACAAAATCTCTATGGCAACCCCCCAAACCATAAGGACGCATATATTTGGCATGAATATTTTAAATGTTAAATCTGCCCACGTTTTCAAGAATATTTTCCAAAAATCACTTGCATTACTTCTTCCTTATCCACACATGGCAAATAGATGGAGAAGCTGCAATGAGATTTTTTATGGGATGGGGTAGGTGAGGAATTTAAATTTTGATTTACTGATTATTTGTTCCCCCTACCATCATTGGGAGTTGGGAGTGCGAAAATAGAGCACACTCAACCAAGCACTGCTAGGCAAATGGTTGTGGACATATGGTGGAGGGAATCATTTTTATAGTCGTTATTGATGTAAAAAAAAAGGGGGGGCCGCATGGAGCGGCTGGACCACAAAAGTGGTAGGGTTATCACATATCTTCTAGGCAAATTGAAAGATAAACTCAAATTGTCCCTTGATCACGTCAATTTTAAGGAAAAATATTTTCATAATTTTCAAACTTGGGTAGAAAGGCCTGGTAGGGTTTTTTATTTTCTTCTTGTTTTCTATTAAAACGCCTTTCCATATAGATCAACACAATCTACGCATCTAGTGTTTTCAATAACTGAAAACAACATATACATATCCATATAACATTATAACCACATATACATAGATATAGATATATAACTTCATACATGCATGCAATCTCAGCCGGACTTGTAAGTCCATATGAATGAAAAGATAAGAGTACTGAATATATATTTTTCTTGTATTCTCACCCAATATATGTTTTTCTTTCTATGTTCTATCTAGAACTCGACTGTCTCCGCGAAACACAAAAACAGAGAAAGTGGTAGAGAGGTAAAGAGAGATTCAGTGAAGGTCGAGAGCTTCTCTATTTTTCAGTATCTTGGTGCTGGGTTTTGATAGGTGTTTCCAAAGGAACTATCGCCGGTATGGAAACAGGGTTTTTTCCTCTCCTAGCATTCTAGGCTTCCAGAGGATGGAGCGGTGCTTCTCTGTGGAAGCCAAACGCTTCTTCATTTCGGCGAAGTCTGAAGTGGCGGATTTACGCTTGGAGGAGAGGAGAAAGGGGTTTTGTGGGATCATTTTTTTGGGTCTTCAAAGTTCTATTTGGTTGCTGGAAATCGTCGAAGAGGCTGCGAAGTTTTCAGTGAAGGACTTTGTTAAGTATTTCCGGGAAGATGTTAAGGTTTTGATGGTTAGAGGGGGAGAGAACAAGTCTGGCCGCTACTTAGAGGTGTTGGTATTCGCTGAGGGTGGTCGGAAAGGGGCTATTTGGCTCCCAGAAGGCCGTAAAGGTGGAGGGTGGGCTCGGTTTGCGAGTGAGCTGCGGAAGATGACATCCTTCCTTGTCTCTAAGGATCGTCCTGAGTCGTTCACATCGAAATGGCTGGGTGCGTCTTCTTGTCGGCAGGATGGGTCTCCTTCCTACGTGACCGTAGTTCGGGGGGCAGATGATTCTCTCGTCAAGCATGCAGGGATGCAACGCGCAATTGATGAGCCGAGTGGGTTGGATTTGCTCCCGGAGTCGTGCTCTAGGGTGGTCGATGAAGGAAGGAGAGCGGTGAATTGCTTTGACCTGGAGGAGCAACCGCACGGATCGCCGGAGAATGCCTCTTCACACGGCTTGCCGCTTGATCCGTTGGTTAAGGGTCTGAGTTTTCGTCCGCTGGGTAAGAAGAAGATTCACTGTGCTCACTCTGCACGAGGCGTGTCTTCACTTTTGAATTTGAAATTGTATGCGTGGATACGCAAGCTTGTCAGCTCTACTTGGGCGTTGGGCCGGGTTATTCGGAAGCATTTGGGCCGTTTTGCTGGGTTCGGTTTGGGCCCTAAGTGCAAAGGGTTCCGTTTGGGTCGATTTTGCAGAAACCTTATCTGAGACACATTTTTAGAGCCCCTTTTCAGTCGGTTATCTCTAAGGATGAGGGTCCGGTGTCGACGGCTGATCTTGGGCGTTCTTCTCAGCCGGAGTTATCGTTGCCTACAGTTTATGGGTTGGTTCCGGGGCGACAGGGACAAAACGACCCGTCGACGGCCGGTCGTGGTCGATTTTCTCAGCGGGAGAATTCATCGCCGTCAGTTTCTGGGATGATTCCGAGCTTGTCTCCTGTTCCAGTTTCGGCCTCTCTGCCTAGTTGTTCAAAGCTTGTCGTTTTATCTCAGGTAGACACTGTCGAGCCGTCCCTTCCTTTCTCCTTCCCTCCTTCGCTGGTTGCTCAAACGGCTTCAGCGAATCCCCTTGTTGGGTCTAGTCTTTACGGTGGACATGGTCTTGATGCTGCCACCGTGCCTTGTTGCTCTGGGTTTGTCCCTCCTCCTCTCACAGGGGCGGCCGAGATGGGTGAGAGAATTCGCTCTTCTCTCCCTGTGTTGCAGCCTTTTAAGCCTTTCCAGCGTTATTACCAAAAAGCCAGGGATTTCGGGGAAGGTCAAGTGAAGTGGAACGATGGGCTTCTTGCTGATTCCATGGAAGCTTCGATGAAGACTGGCGGCTTTTGTAATAAGGCTTCGGTTGTAGAGCCTTATTCTAAGGAAGATTCTGCAGCTCCCCCTTTGAAGTCTTCTGCAGATACGACGAGCAATGAGAAGAAGGTAGTGAGCAATGGGAAGAAAGGCTTCCTTCAGAAAGGATTTCTCAACCAGAGGCCGTCTGTGTTGGCCCCTTCTACCAATTCCTCCTTGCCTTCTGAGTTGGCCCTGTCTTCGACTCCGGAGGACAAGGAAGTTGGTATTGTGAGGGACAGCAGCATTACCAAGTATCAACAGTGGCCGGTTGGGTTCGATCATTCTGAGGAGGCCTTGGTGTGGGAGCAGGATGAAGAGTCTTGGGATGGGGTGCCAATGGTTTGGGAGATGGATGATGGTCTTGATGTGGAGTCATTGGCAATTCACGATGCTATTTCAGAGGATTTTTTTCGAGATCGTTTGGTAGCTCGCAAAAAGACTAAAGGCAAGAGGGAGCTTTTGAATTTGAAAAGCTCCGTTAACTATGGAGATGTGAGTGCTCCCTCAAGTCGCTGAAAGGATAGGATCCCTTGACGTAGGATTGTGTTCTCCTTGGTGGGTTTTGTGGTCTTGGGCTGTTCGGTTTGTAGGGTTTGTTTGATGGGTTTGTTTGGGATCCTTTAGGTTCTTTTGGGCTCTTCTTTGGCTAGCTTTTGGTTGCTTCTCTGTATACTTCCGGTGTACTCAGGGGCGCCTTACGCTTTTAAATAAAACTCTTATTACTTATCAAAAAGAGTACTGAAAATCCACAAAAGGACAGGTATTGCAAAGGAATGCCCTGGAAACGAAATTTGATGACTTCTTGGCAGCAAAATTTTGAAGAAACCAGTTTCTTTTTATTTGTTTCCCTCGAACATAGAAGGAAAGTTGCAAGCAAAAAATAATGACCATTTGAGTCATTGCCAGCATTCTGGTGAAATGCCATTTTAGTCAACATTTCTGAACTAGCATGCAAAAGGAATTTATTTCATCTTTCCAATTTTTTTCAGAAGACTTTAATTTTGAGGAAAATACCATGTGTTAACCAGAACACATACCTGCAAGGTTTTCAGAGGCAAATCTCAGGCAAACAGCTTTTAATTCTGTGGCATGACAGCGGTCAGCCAAGGCCAGAATTTCAGCAACAAAGTTCACTGATATATCCTTGCAGATATGAGACTCACACATCAATTTGAGCCTCTCCAAACCATACCTATCTGCTGCTGCTAACAACTTTGCTGTCAATGTCTCAGATACTGGAGATGGACAAGATGAGCTTGATGATTCAGACTCCACATCTTCTGTAAGGGAATCTTTGTATATAAAATGCAGCATGGCCTATTGGACATACCACGACAAGCAGTAGTGAACTGTAAAATACCACCACAAGAGCACAAGTGCTGACCCATGCCTCAACACTGACAGAAACGATAGAGAAGTAGGAGGATATTTTACCTTAAAAACCTTAGGTTCAAGATCTGTTACAACAATCTCCTGCTTATCTTCCTCTAACCCATCGAAAAATTCAGATCGAAATAAGGGGGACCGAGCAGCCAGTACTAACTTATGACCATGAAATTTTTCCCCCTCCACATCAAAAGTAACATCTGACCCTTCCATATTTTCCAGAAGCATGCCAAAATGTGCTCCAATATCAGATTCTGGGACCCGAATTCTGTATAGTCGTGGACAATCAATTGCTGAAACCACGACTCCAACAGTACAGTTGATTTTCAAGCAATCATCCTTGAGGTAATCTGAGCTTTCAAGCAAAGTTCGTCTGAAAAACCGCTTGTATCCCCTAAATTGTGGCACAAATAAACAAGATTTAACATCTTGCAAATGATATCAAGTAAAAAGATAGCTGCCTTGATATGTTTAAGTTTGGGAGTTTTAAAGTAGGAAGGGCTACCAACCAGCGAATAGCCAAAAGAATGACCACAAAAACCATTACATTTCAGGTTATGGAAAAACAAGAACAGCTCATAACAAAAACAAAAGGACAAAGAAGAATAAACTGGCAAAAAACTGTCCTGCTTGTGAAGTAGCAGAGTGGAGAAATGGCAATAAAAGTTTTTGATATTACAGTCTGAGCAAAAGAATCCCATCGCATCACATTTGGATCAAAGAAAAAAAAGGCAGCAGCAAAAAGTAGTACAAGTAAAATGACAGATCTTACGCTAATAATCATCAAAGCTAAAACTATAGTTGGTTCTACAAAAATTGAGAATGAAAGGTCAGGAATAAACATTACACGGTACATTTCAAGTGTTTGTTGACTAGACATCGTACAAGTTCGGATAACATAACAAAGCTACTTTATTACATGATGGGAGATGAAGCTAGTGGTAAAATGTACTTACTATAGGGTGTAGGCCACACATTGGCAGAAGATCCCAATAAGGGATACTTGTATTAATCCAAAGGAACAAGTACTCTTCATTCTGAAGGTACTACAATATTGAAGATGCCAGTAGAGAATGATACACCTAAGCCACTATGAAACAGATACTGGTAGAAGTTGAGCACAGGGCAAACTTGTTACCCTCCTGTGACGACTACAGACAACCAGAAGATAATATAACTAGGCATTGGCCTGTTCAGATATATAATCTTGCTCAAGCTGAGCTTCTGACATGGTAACTCCAGCTTCAAGGGGAGCTGTTGTATGGACCTCTTATATATTATACATACAAAGAGTAATGTCAATTCATTATGCTTTTCTGAATTTATAATAGAATTATAGGCTTTCACTTTATTTCTCCTCATCCTCCTCCTCGACAAACTAATCTAGAGAAAGGATATATTTAATCATGAAGAACAAAAAGAGCAAGTAGATTTCATCATTATATCAAAAAACTTTTATTCATCCAGAGAACCTTGGCTGCTTTTCTCGCTTATTGCTCTAATTTTTTTTTTGTATAAGTGCAAATTTTATATATAACAACATAAGGCACCCCTAGTACACACAAAATATACGAGAAACAAACACCTCAACACCAACTCGCCCCAAACAACATCCCAGAAAACAATCCAACCCCCTAAGGGTCTAAAGCTCTCAACCCACAAGCTTATCCTCCCAAATATGCTCCTCATTAAGGGCAGAAAGGAAAGCCACAGTCTTATTCTCTTGCCCCTTGGACCCGAACCCCACCGTGGAACATAACAGAGACCACCCCAAAGGAGAGAAAGGCTGGACATCACCTGCAAACTCAATCACCGAAGGAGCATCAAGCAACAAGCTAGAGAAGTGGGACGACGCAGAATCATCGCAATTTGCCAGAAAAGGAAAGGACGAGCTCGTCTTGAGAAACCCCCGCTTGAGAAAGCCCACATCATCATGCTCTCCTTGACCCACAACCAACTTCGGCTTCCTCATGTCCTTACATTTGTGCTTATATTGAATCAAAGTCTTAGGCGTGGAGTCTTCCAAGGATAATTTTTGAAGGAACCCTACCTTCCGGCGAACCCACCTTAGGTGAAAATTGAGGAAGAGAAAACCTTGAACCAGTAGAACCAGCACTCAGAACCAGCCCTGCTTCCTTCCTCTTCCACCACCCAGCATCAACGTTTTCCAACGCCACAGCCTTCTGAGCTATGAGAGGGGGATACCCGTAAGGCCAAGAGTATCTGAGAACCACTCTTCAACGGCAGCACTGACAATCACCTTCGAACCTCTGTTAGCCTTGGACTTACGGAAGTAGAAATTCAGAGGCTTAGACATCGTCAACCCACGCCCCAAATCAACATGACCGTGTACCTGGGGGTATGATAACCTCTAAGAAGCAATAATCTTCTCCTGAACAGCTGCTGAGGAAGTGGCAGAAGTAATCGGAAAATGAATAAGAAGAGAATCGGTGCCCGGATCCAAACTCGAGTCCGAAACTGCATCTGGACATTTACCCGGATCCAAAACCAAACCCGAGCCCAAACCAAACTCCGACACTATAGAAGTGAGCTCACACCCCGCAGTTACAAACCCTCTAGCCTTCTTCAAGATGGGCTTAAACCCAACCCGAGCACTCCTGACACCTAGAGAGAGTTTGGGCTTCAGACCCAGCCCAAAGAACTGGGCCACGGTCATTGAAACGGTCCAAGTCTAACCTGAGGAGTCCGAGACTCTTCTTCCAAAATCTAGGATACTCCAGCTTCAGCTTCCTAACCTTGCCGCCTCCATGACTCCGGATCTTCTGTTTCTTCTCGATTAACCCTTGTGACTTCTCCTCCAAATTAAAGCAGTTCACCGCCACTCTCATATCCTCTTCATCTCTAATCAGTGACACCGGCATCAGATCCAACTCGTGCATCTCCGCCATCAGCACTGGCGTAGCCGAGATCTTAACAGAAGAACCAACCGCCCCACGCACCATCTCCGCATAAGACGAAATCACCCCACCCTTCTGAAGGCTAACCCCAAAAGAATGCCCACTAGAGGAATTCTGCAACTCCTTCTCCTCCGAAGAACCCTCTGCAACCACCATCGACCCAAACGTTGATTCTAGAAACACCACCATCTTGCTAAGCTCACCCGCAACTTGCCTCCAACCCTGCCCTTCTCGACCCTCAGGGAACCAAATAAACCCTTTACGGGCACCAACTACGAAAGAGGCCACCCCCAAAAAACCTACTGGCCTGATTTCCTCCTCTCCGAACAATCAGCACCTTCAAATCCTCCTGAAAAGACTTAACAAAATCTCAACCCCCGGCATCTTCAGCGCCTCCTTCACAGTGGCCACCAAGCAAAACACAGTGAGCCCAAAACCACCACCCCTGAGAAATACTTCTTTTTTCCTCCAAACGAAGCTCTGATATACCAAACTTCGCCCAAAAAAAAAAAAAAACTGCTTCCACAACAAATCTACGCTCCATGACTAGCCTCAAGCATCAAGCTCCGAAAAAACGCATCCCGGAGGACAAGCCCAGAAAATAATGGGGAAAAAAAAGTCTAGCTATGCCTTGTTCTCAAACTTGTATCAATGTAAATTAAACAATCTATACCACTTTAAGAAGTTGAATATCTTAAGCACTTCCCACATTTTATTAGACAAATAATACCCCGCCAAACCAAATTCTTGAATACAAAACCTGTATCCCATAAACTGCATGAATTTTTTTTTTACAAGTAAATGGATTTCATTAAAAACCAACGGGTACACCCAAGTACATAGGAACTATACTAGAGAAACACCTAAACAGAAAAGGAAGAGAGATCATAAAAGTCATGAAAACTAGAAACGCGAAAGCAATCATAAGCAGTTATCCATTGAAATAGGGTATTGGGGAAGAGGAGGGGGGGGGGGGGGGGGGGGGGGGGGGGGGGGGGGAACCGTTAGCTCCACTATCATCTCAATGTCTTCAAAGCTCCAATCATTTCTTTCTCTCCAAATGCACCACATCAAATAAAGCGAGATCATGTTCCACAAAGCTTAACTTTGAGAGTTACCAATCTTTCTTCTCCAAAAAGTGAGGAGATCTCTCACCTGTCGGGGCATGACCCACGCTAAGCCGCATAAACCAAAGACAGTACCATAAGGCACTAGCTATCTCACAATGGAGTAAGATATTACACATTCAGCACCAATCTACTACAACGATATTCCACTTTCTTAAGCTGTCCACTGTAAGTATCTTACCTAAAGCGACAGACCAAGCAAATAAAGCCACCCTCAAAAGGGCCTTGCTCCGCCAAACACACCTCCAAGGGAAGGGATTATTGTCATTGGGGATCAAGACATTACAGAATGATTTTACATCAAACAAACCTTTCTTGTAGGGTTTCCAACAAAGCTTCTCAGCACCATCCTATTCCAGTTCAATGAAATACATCTGGTTGAAAAATGAGGAAAATAATTCTAATTCCCAATCATGCGCCTCTAACAAAATTAACCCTCTACTAAAGGGACCATTTGAGAAGTAAAGATGATCTTCCACGGAAACATCCATAAGGCAAGCATTGCTATAAAACTCCGAAAAGACTGCCTTAAGGGGTTGTTTCCCACACCACACATCATGCCAAAAACTAATCTTTGAGTTACCACCCACCTTGAATCTAGAAAACTAGAGAACTCATCCCATCCCCTCCTAATGAACTTCCATTGACCCACCCCGTAAGACCCAGAGACTTCGTTATAGCACCACTCACCCACTGACTACCATATTTCACGACCACTACCCTTCTCCAGGGAGCCTTTCTCTCATAGGCATAACGCCATAACCACTTTCCTAGAAGGACTCGGTTGAACAAATGCAAATTTCAAACCCCAAAACCCTTCTCAAAGATTGGAGAACATACTTTTTGCCATCTCATTAGGTGGAATTTGGTCTCTTCATCCATACAGCCCTACAAAAAATCATGTTGCAACTTCCCAATTCAATTGGCAACGCTAGCCGGGAGGGGAAACAAAGACAAGTAGGTAGGAAAATTAGATAAAGTGCTCCTGATTAAGGTAATCCTACCCCTTTAGACATGTACAACAACTTCCAACCAGCCAAAAAATGTTTCACCTTCTCAATAATGCCATTTCAAATAGGTTTGGCTTTAAAAGAAGCACACAAAGGAAGACCAAGGTACTTCATAGGCAAATATGAGACCCTGCAACCCAAGATTTTAGCCAAACCTTCTATGTTATTGATCAAACCTACAAGAACCAACTCTGAATTAGCCAAATTGATCTTCAAGCCCGAGACTGCTTCAAAACATAAGAACAAGCATCACAAAAGACTAAGATGATCTAGGTCTGCTCCACAGAAAATTAAAGTGTCATCCCCAAACAGAAGATGAGAGATATCAAAACCAGCAACATCCCCAGTCCCCAAAAAGAAGCCAATCAACAAACCTCCACTCACTGCAGTAGAAATCATCCAACCCAAAGCTTCCATCACAATGACAAACAGCAGTGGAGACAGAGGATCCCCCTGTCTCAAGCCACATGAACTACAAAAAAAAACCGATGGGAGCGACGTTCACCAATACAGAAAAAGGTACCAAAGAGATGGGCTATCCAAGTACACCATTTCCCCCCAAAACCGCTCCTCCTTAGCATGTACAACAAAAAACCGCAATTAACATGATCATAAGCTTTTTTCTAAGTCCAATTTGCAAAGTACACCAGCTCCCCAGATTTTATTCTACTATCAAAGCATTCATAGCAATGAGAACAGGGTCTAGGATCTGCCTTCCCTAGGTGAAAGTAATATGAGACTTAGAGGAGGATCTAGTGCCAATACTTTCATATTCTACTAATAATTTTTTTTTTTTTACAACTATATTCTAAAATATACTAATACCCATACAATACTACTCATAGAGTTTTCTGCACACATTTAGGCTGCTTAAAGAATTGCTAATAAGTTTGCCAATGTTCAACTTCAGGGTAAAAATAAAAAATCTGGAAATGCAAGTTCAACTAAATTTCAATTTATCAGGTTTTTAGTGTTTTAATCAAGAGAATGATTATATGCCTAGATACACTAAAAGTTAAACCCAATTCATCTGTGATTTTAAAAAATACATAGCTGAATTATAATTAATATTAACAGAAATATTAAATTTTTATAAGGATATGAAAATGGATCGCTTGTAAAAGTAAAACAAAATTATTTTCTCTCTATGAGGAAAAGCTTCTCTCTCTCTCTTTACCTTAGCAGTGTCGCGTGAAGGCGCGTCACGCTAGGGCTTTGCTATGTTTTGCCATATCAGGGCTCTATCGGCTTCGGAGTATGAGATTATGTCGCATCGGTGCGTTACCGACCGTTCTAATTTAGATCGTGAAGGTGGTTTTGCTTCTTTAGCCGGAGTTTGTTAGTGATTTGTCTTTTTGGTTGCTAGGGGTTTGCGTTTGTTTGCTTCTCCTCTTTGGCAATGGTGCGATATTCTTCTGGGGTGACCGTGTGAGGTTGGATATGGAGAGCCGCTTCTTTGTGGAGGCCAAATCATTCGCTTTTTCAGTGGTAAAAGGTAAGCCAGAGCTCCGGCTAGAGGGAAGGAGAAAAGGCTATGCTGGGGTTGTATCCTTGGGCCCTCGATGTGTCGCCTGGTTGATTGTGACGGTAGAAGAGGTGATGCGGAGTACTGGAGTCGAGGAGTTCGTCAAAACCACCCTAGAGCCTTCAAATATCATCACCGTTCAGAAGGGCAGCAATAGGGCCAGTCGCTTTTTGGAGGTGGCAGATCAAGCTGCGGGGTGCCTGAGAGCATTTATTTTGATGCCGGAAGGTCGTGATGGGCAAGGATAGAGTAGATTCTCTGGGGAGCTAAGCAAAGTAATGGCTTTCTTTGAGGCCATGAGAGGGCTTCCTTCTTTCGGTGACTCTCCTTTTGATGGGAAGAAGAATGAGAATAACTTGGTACTGGGCTGGGACTGTTTCTTGAGCCATCAGCAGAGGAGGAACCTTCAAAGATACTGGATTATCCCTTGGGTAAGAACAAAGCTATTTCAATTCTGTGTGGTGGTGCAGTCGATGCAGATGGGACTGGTTGTGCCACAAACGTTCCATCACATGATGCTACTAATGGGGGTAGGGTTGTGTAAAGCAAAAAGGAGGACCTGTTTTCTCTCCTTTGAGCATGGAAGGACAACTTCGAGAAGGTGCTAGGGGATTTGGGCCGGGTGATGGCTTCGATTTTGGTTGGGCTAGTGAAACTTGGGATGGGTCGTAAGCCCATTGGGCGCAAGACGAGTCCTTGGGCCTTTAGGCGAGCGCACAAGCCCAAGCCTTATCCCATTCTTAAGTCCAAGTCCAAGCTCCAGTTTTATTCCAAATGGCCTCTTAACCTAGTTCCATAATCAGGTCCAAGTCCGACCCAATTCCAAAGATGTCAGAGACTTTGACGAAGGATATGCCAGAGGTTCCATCGACGATTGGTCTGGTCTCGGGGACGTCAGAGACTTTCAGCAGGGGTCTTCGTTGGGTCTGCCCTGACGAGTTCTGGTGTCTCCGATGTTCCTTGGACGACAAGCTCATTGTCGGCGTTCGTCTAGATTATGTCGGAATCTCAGATTTCAGCATCTTCTACTGTGGTGGATCGGCACAGTGATGGAGGGAAACCTAAACCAACGAAGAGTCTTCTACGGCGCAACTTTCTCAATCCTATATCCCTGCCGGTTGCTATGGATCCGAGCAAGGAGGCTTCAGGTATGGCCCCTCCTCTAAACACCCCTACGATTAGGGTCTTTGATGTAGACTTGAATACTGGGTTGGCTCCGGGAGGGCTTCCTAGGCCATAGGATTCACCGAGTGTTGTGGCTAAAGGGCTTCGGGCTATTGATTTGGGGTCCCTGTCTTTGTTGACCTCTAAACCCGTGAAGTGCTATAACCGCAAGAGGCAGGATAGCAAATTTTTGAATATGTACGATAGTGTCGACGTTCTGTGCCCCGCCTCTCTTCTGGTGTGGTGATAGGCTTGGTCCAATGCCAAAAGTGGCCGATTGGATTCAGTCCATATTCGGAGTGGGTGGATAGTGAAGAGGTGGATGGAGATTTCTGGGGTGGGAAGACAAAGATTTTCCTTACCCTTTGGGTGATTTCCCCTCTACCACCCGTTTGGACTGGGCTTTGATGGGGGATCTGAGTGAGCGGATCAATGTCACCTTAGAGGTTACCCCTCGAGAGGTAAAGGGTAGAAGGGAGATTCTGAACTTAGAATGCTCCATCAACAATGATGCTAAGGGAGCATCCTCTAGGTGTGGGAAAGGTAAGACTCACGCTTTCTAGAGTTGAGTGCCTCAAGGGGTTTTCGGGCTTTGTTGTTTTGTGGGTTTTGGGTTTGAGGGCTTGTCGGGTTTGGGATTTGTGGGTGTTCTTGCTGTATCGTTTTGGTTTTCTTCTGCTCTTTTGGAGCCTCTTGTGTATATTGTTAGTGTACTTGGGGGCACCTTAAGCTTTTTAATAAATTACATTACTCGTCCCAAAAAAGAAAAAAAAAAAAAAAAGAGTCAAACAATACACAAAACTTTAGTTTGCACAATTTTTTACAAAACTTTCTTCAGCATGGAATTCATGATCACAGATGTAGTCTAGAAAAGCTACAGCCACCATAACCACTACATTTGTATGTACAAATTTTTCTCTAAATGAAAAAAAAGTACAAAAAAAAAAAAAAAAAAAAAAGGTTATACCAGAATCTCTATTCAATTGCCAACCCACAATGAGTAGATTTTCCTTCTGCATGAATAACATATAGTACCATCGCCCAACAACATCAATAACACCCTTTTCATATCATAACAAATAAATATCAATAAAATTGGATTAAACACTCACAAAATCTAATCATGCTCATAATAAAACCCAAGCACAGCTTCCAGTCAATACATCAACCTTCCCAATAGAAATATAGAATCATAACACGGCACAATTAATCACAATTGAAGTACGCATTACTCTCCAAGTCGTATAAGTATGATTACATTCCAAGACAATATCTACTAAGACAAGATTTAACAGTAAAAATCCTCAATTTCTAGCAAAAGTTCCTCTATGCAACTTGGTTCCAACCACTAAATCACACCACATTTGCACACATAACCACTCAATTAACAATCTCACAGCGTTTAATGCGCTAATACTAATATCAATCACAAACTAGAAAAACACCAGCATTTTGGGGAGGCTTACCACATGCTGCCGCGATACTTGAGCGTGTAGGGACCGCTCTCGAGCGAGCGATCGAAATGGCTATGGACCTTGTGCTTGCCTTTGCCGCTCTGGTCCACGAGCGTCAATTCGAACAAGGCTCTGACATCGGTGCCCTCGCTGGCAAGCGCGATGAAGACGGACACATAGGCGGAATTGTCCTCGGGGTTCTTGCCGTCGGGGTAGAAGTAGATCGCCCACTGGTAGCCTCCTACCGTGAAATTGTCACTCGCGATGTGCTTCCCCACCCCCATGCCCTTGGCCAAGGAGTAACCCTGGATCACGAACTTGTGCGAGCCGTTCTCGGTCTCCGTCACGGACCGCGAGCTCGTCGGAGGGCTCGTCTCGCGCCGCGCCATTGCTTTTGTCGTTTGTCTATCTAGGGTTGCTGAGGGAACGTGAAGCTCATGGAAATGGAGGAGGGGATTGAGGCGGAATTTTTTCAAATGTTGGGGATTTGGGATTTGCGGTGCAGTTAGAGGGAATCGGGTTTTCTCTCTCTCTTCCCGTGTGCGATTTTCAAGTGGCGGAAAGACGGGGGACGAAGAAACAGCTCACCGGGTTGTCGGAGGAGGAAAGTGGACGTGCCACGTCATGGTCCAGAGGGTTCCGAAGTGAGTTACTTCTGTGATCCGAATGTCGGTCCTTTTCTTTTTACCGAAATGACAACGATGTTTTGTGGATTGTGAAGTGGGGACGCTGGTTTTCTGTTGTGATTTGAAAAAGCGGTTTGGAATTAAAAATTTTAAAATGTGTGATTTAAAAATATAATTTTTAAAATTGTAATTAGAATTTGTTTGAGTTTATAATTTTTTTTTTTTTAAAAAAAAAAAAAGAGTTTGTAATTTCAAAAAGTGTGATTTTTTTTTTAAAAAAAAATCTCATTTTAAAATGTGCGATTTCAAAAAGTAATTTTAAAAAATGCAGTTAAGTGTTTGGTAAAATCGCAATTTGGCCTATAAAATTGTAAGTTAGTCTTTAAAATTCTGCATTTTAAAAAAAAAACTTGCAACTTTTAAAAACTAAATTCCAAATAATTCATTTCTGCGATTTAATTTAAAATCACATTTTTTTGTCTACAAAAGCGCAATGTCAAATGCACACCCGAAGTCTTTTTTTTTCAAACTACAAAAAAAATTACAATGTCTCCCAAATAAAACAAAACTTTCCATAGTAAAATTTCAAAAAATAAAAATAAAACTAAAACTCAAAAAATACATATTAAAAAAAAAAAAGACTTGTTATTTCCACTACAGGTGCACAACAGGGGCACAACACCCCCTCAAATGGGGGTGGGCTTCACACACTGGGACCCACCCCCCATGTGAGGGGATGTTGTGCCCATGTTGTACCCATGTAGTGCAAATAATATTTTCCTAAAAAAAATTGGAAAAAA
This sequence comes from Alnus glutinosa, assembly GCF_958979055.1. Lineage (NCBI taxonomy): Eukaryota > Viridiplantae > Streptophyta > Magnoliopsida > Fagales > Betulaceae > Alnus > Alnus glutinosa. The sequence continues at coordinate 11,189,374 of NC_084894.1, read as the reverse complement.
AAAAATAGCCGAACCATCACTTGACCAAATGAGAGTGGCCTTTGTCCAAATGGCCTTTGTCCAAATGGCCTTCTCTTGCAGCAACCCTACTGGTCACAACTTGGTCTAGGCTATCTTTGCAAACAACGAACTTTCGATGGGGAGATCCTGAGTGTGTTTGGCAATACTCTCATCTCTTCCAAATTTATTTTCACTTCTCCCAAAAAATCAAATCCAAAACATTTTAACATTTTTTTTTACTTTTTATATCACGTCAATCATTTTTTATTATTATTCAAATAAAAAAACCAACTACAAAACAAAACTTTTCCTCTTTTCAATAAAACTATTCCAAACTTTTTTATATTTTATATCACATCAATCCTTTCTTACTACTATTCAAACAAAAATTTCACAATACAACCATTTACCATTTACCAACCATTTTTCTGGGTCGGTGGCTTTGCGTGTGAATGAAGTAATTATGTTCCTATCTCATGCGAAAGGGAGAGAAGAAGGCATAAATGTTCTTCTGGGTTTGCAAGCCTATGCCATTAAAATCTTTGAAGAACTTATGCAGATGTTATGGTATATTACTAGATTTTCTTTACTTAAGCATTTGTTATAGTTTGTTATGTACGTTCAATTAAATCATCATTTATCCCAAAAACTTACGTTGATAGGAATATGTGAACTTAATCATTTAATTAATATTTTAACGCTCCCTCTCATGTGTGAGCTCAAATTCTCTTTTAACATGTGAGGATCAACACGTTGAATATTTAATTGAAATTGAATGAATGACTGAAATAAGGTTTGAATTCAAAACTTATGGCTCTATACCATGTTAAATCACCACTTATGCTAAAAGTTTAAGCTGATAGGAAGAGGTAAATTTAATTATTTAATCAATACTTTAACACGTTCAAGCTGGTCTAAGAGAAAAACATGTTGTCCAATTTAATTCAAATAGTGACCACTTGATTACTCTTTTTGTCTCCAAAACCAAACAGTGCTAAATGTACATGAGAATTTATAGCGCTCTCTTTTTAGGATTGCTCAGCTTTTTGTAATGACGATGTTTGTTTCTTCGTGTTGATTGGTTTGGGTTCGGAAACACAGTCAAAATTCATGTTAGGAACAGTACTATGAACTCTAATTTTTTTTTTTTTTTTAAAAAAAAAAATTAGTTTATATTGAATAAAGGGAAAATTACACTTTATCCCTACGAAGTTTCACCCAAATTGCAATTTTGCCTCTAAAGTAAAAAAAAGTTGCAATCGACCCTAACAAAGTTTCAAAAATTTGCAATGTAGCCATTCTGTTAACTTATTTTGTCTTCCCTGACAAAAAGTACAGTACCGCACGTGCGATTTTTGGTCCCAAATTTACGAAAATGCCCTCATTTTTCCACCCGTTGAATTTTGGACTTCACGAAAATTTTTAGTCTCTGGCTAAGTGAAATCGTAGAAGCGAGGTACATTGAACGCGTAATCAAGATCAATGTCTTCGAACTCGTAAAAGAATAATAAAAATCTTGAAAATTTGTGTGACTCATGCAAAATATGCATACGTCTGTGTTCTTGCTGCGTAGTTTCTCTGGCATTCCTAATCAACCAAAAAGTGATTGATGGGCATTTCTCAACTATCGCCGCCCCATTGAGTACCCCACACACAGATATTTTCCAATTTTCATCTCTAATTGAAACAGGTCCAAGTTTGAGTTCACTGTTTTAGCTCACTCTTCCAAGGAATGGTACCTCTTCACGTAATTTTATGTCTTAGATTTTCATCAAATCAAATGTCACCTTGTTCTTGTGCCTCTCAAAGAAAATCACTCAGATATACATGGCGTTTACGGTGACAATCACTTGGATTTCTGGGTGATTTGCTTCTTTCTTTCTCTGTTTTGATTACATTTTTCTGTTGGGTGTCGTTGAGTTCTAGGTGCTATGCTTTCTGGGTACTTTGCTTAATTGAGTTTTCCTCGAAGCACAAGTGGTTGGGTACCACATGGGATTGGAACCAATTGGTACATCGAGGAGAACCATAAAATTCCTGCAACTAGTAGGTACCACATGGCTCTCATAGAAGAGTCACTGAACCGGCACTACTCGCTCTTTGTCCGCGAAGAACTCGACGAATTGTCTGAGAGTTTCACAATAATTGACCCTAATATCTCGAGCCACCCCATCGTGTTCGCGAGCCGCAGGTTACTAAAAATGCCGGGGTACTCGAAAGAGGAGGTGATGGGCAAGAATGGCAGGGTATTCCAGGGCCCCAGGGACCAACCAAAGGTAAGTTATGGAGATCTGCTTGGTTTTCCGACAAGTTATGAAGGAGGCGTTGGAGGAGAGCGAGAGAGGAAAAGGTTGGAAAAATGAGGGCATTTTCATAAAGTTGGGACCAAAAAGCTCACGTGCGGTACTTTCTGTCAGGGAAGACAAAATAAGCTAACGGAATGGCTATATTGCAAATTTTTGAAACTTTGTTGGAGTCGATTGCAACTTTTTTCACCTTGGAGGAAAAATTGCAATTTGGGTTAAATTTCAGTGAGGTAAAGTGTAATTTTCCCCTGAATAAAGTTGTCAACATTATTTTATTTAATTCATCATATAATCTTTTACATGCTTATCCTTATTGATTATTTATTATGTGGATGTAAATGGTCAATGTATTGTATTGAATGTGGTTTATGGTAAATAATGAGATTATCACTCAAAAGATATTAAGCCATAAATCTTGCAAATTCATAATCTTATGTTCGCATTCGGTAATGGAATTAGGCATTCCATTTGCGAATATTGTAACCCATCAATCATGATAATCTATCTCAATCAAGTAAAATAGTGATTTCAGATTGAAATGTTGGTGCGAAAGCAGAGGGATGCAATGCATTGAACGGACCATTGGAGTTGTCATTCATTTAAAATATTGTTGTTCATCTCTTGTCCATCTCCGTTGAGTTGTTGCACCATGCGTTGTTACTTAAAAAAAAAAAAAAAAAAAAAAAAAAGGACTCGCAAAGATGCATAAAAGACCCAAACCGAGAGAAAATAAGCCCTAAAATTTCCCCCCCAATTCAAACAGCTCTCTCTCTCTCTCTCTCTCTCTCTCTCTCTCTCTCTCTGTGTATGTGCTTCTTCCTCCACAACCGACAGTTTGGGTCTTCAACCTCTAATAGGTATTGCTCATGCGAAATGAGCAAATGGCATGTCATATTTATTAGTTAAGTACATCACGTCAAATGTAATGACATCTCCAAATAATTCATACGCTACTCTACTTTGTGCATCATCCTAAAACACATTTTGCAACCTATAATCATCATTCATGTCTATCACATAATAGAGGCTATCATTCTACTTTTGCATTGTATTGAATAATCACAAAGTGCATGGGTACATCCTTTGCCAAGCCAAAGATATCTTGCCTTGTTAATAAAATTCCAACAATCTTTCTCTCTAAAGGGAAGATTCTTAAAGCCCATTCATTTCAACAACAAATGAGTTAAAAAAAATTATTTGTATGTATTCCAGCTTTATCATTTAGCTCAAGCCTTCTTTTCATAGTAGCATCTATATTCTTATTGCATCTAAAAAACCTTGTTGTGTCTGGGCTTACACAATGATTATGCTCAACTAAAACTTTACCAAAAAAACACTTTTCATCAACACATAACGTTGCACAAATCCTAGCATTACACGTTGTTCTATTAATTGTTGGAGTTGGCTTCATAGCATTACTTTTGTTGTTTGTTATGAGCCTTGGCGAATACATGCAAGTATTATGTATCTAATACGACCATGTGGGTCCTTTTTCACGCATCTTCTTACCACACCAAAACCAACTTGCTTAGCATTCTTCCTCTACTAAAAGGAAACTTCTTCCTCCAAACTAAATGTCATTGATTGCTTATGGTATGTTTGGGTGATTGAGGGTTTTCAAATACTGTTTTTCAAATATCAAATTCTGCTCAAATTTTATCTAACTTTTTCTAATTTTGTTTCAGGTTTTTTAAACCATTCAAACATAATTTCGAAAAACAAATTCTCCCAGTATTCTCAATTTTTCAAAAAATCGTACACCTAAACGAGCCATTAAGGTTCTTCAACTTTTTCATCCACATCGATCATCCTATATAGTGCGACATTTTCCTTATCATCCAATTCTTCCTTCGAACTCCTCGGCATTGATTTCTGAAGTTCTTCAACTTGTTCATCCACACTAGGGGTGGCAAAACAAGTTTGGGTGTCGGGTTTGGGTTTGGGTTGACCTTCCAACCCGAACCCGACACAATTACCTAATCAGGTTGTTACCCTAAACCCGAATGAGACACGTTTATGAGCCAGGTAACCTGACCCGACACGGCTGACTCGTTTAGCAAACAGGTCATGTCAAGTTGACATGAACCGTCCAACCTGATTCATTTTTATTTTTTTTTTCATTTTTATTAGTTGTCTTCAGTTCTTGGACTTTTTTTTTTTTTTTATGTATTTGATATTTTTTTCCCAGCTTAAGGTCAATTGATTGTGTTGTAGGTTTGTGGACTAAAGTGGTCCTATGATAATCGTCAATTAGCATATGGCGGCAATGATAATAGAGTATGTGATGACATTTCTTTTTTTCTTTTTTTATTTGTTTGGTCTGACTGTGTGCATTTCACAGATATTTTGTTCATTCTTTATGCATTCTTGACTGACAGTTCATCTCACATACGTGTAGCTTTTTGTTTGGAATCAAAATTAAATTCATCCGATGCTTAGATACTTATAAGCATACCACAACAGTAAAAGCTATTCGGGTGGAAGTGGTCTTATACCCTTTTTTTTTTAAAAAAAAAAAACGGGTACCGAGTTGACCCGTTTGACATGATTATAAACATGTCATAAACGGGTTGACCCGAACCTGATTAATACAAACTCAAACCCTATAACTTAGTGTCGAATTTGTGGGTCGTGTAAAAAATTGTCAGCCCTATCTAGATCTATTAAAAAATAGATACAAAGTTCAAAGCCATCTTGGTAGGTAAAAGCAAAATTATAACACACAAAAAAAGTGAAAAGCCTAACCAATTTAAGGAGCCATCTTGGGGGGTTAAAGTGTTGTCATTTGGAATCTGTGTTAACAAAAATTCATCTTCGTCATCATTCTCCAAGCGTGATCTTGAAAAGTCCATTTAGCATAAGAGAAGGCGACCACAATGAGTAATTGAAAACACAACCAAAATAAGAAGAACAAATATACATGCAACCGAAACTTATATTTAGTGCATGTAATCTATTTGTGATCAGCAAAAAAATCATTCCAATGGCTATAGTACGCAGTAAAAAGCTACTGCAAACAATCAACAGGCTGTCAACATTAATCTGAATACTAAACTGATAATATTGTAATACCTCTGAGATTAATTAGGGTTAAGTAAGCCTTAATTAGTGTTGATAAAGGGTTAGGGTTGGATAAAGAGGTAATTTTTTATTTTCTATCCTATTCGAACGTTCGGCCAGAGTTACCAATACATCGAAAGTTCGAATTCTTAGTCAACGAACGTTCAACGACCTGATGTACGTCACTATTTAGGCATCAGCTTTGTGTCGAAAAGTACATCGAACTTTTTACTATGGACCACCAAACGTTCAATCTGACCTAAAACCGCTGGGTAAAACAGTACATTGAGTGCAAAAGTAACTGAACGTTCGATGATTGACAAAAATGTGTAAAAAGAACTATTTTGTATCTTCAGATGCCCCAGGCTAATAAATACCCCTCACCGTCACCCCTTTCACCTTATTTTCGCCCCTTCCTTTAGTGTGATCCTAGAGTGAAAGAAAGAGAGTGTTTTGGAGAGAGTGAATAAGCTCTCTTAGTTGCTGTTCTTTTAATGAGGTAACATTCTTAGCCTAACTTTTCTTAAGGTGTTGTTATGTTGTTTAGTTAATTTTCATGCCCTACCTTATGATTTTGTATCTCTAGTTGGTTTTTTATTGTAATGATATGTTAGTATTCGATTAGTAGTTTGATGAGGTTTGACAAACCAAATTCTACATGAAGGTGCTATTGAAGCTTATGACTCTGTTAGGGATCATGTTAAGATCTTAAGACTTGCTTAGATGTGGTTTTATGGCTTTTACGTTCGAAAATGGAATTTTGCTCCATCACTGAATATTCGACCCTTCATTGGATGAACGTTCGATGTCGAGGCAGAACGTTCGACCAACAAGTAGAATGCCTATTTTGAGCTTCTTTAGGATTCAAGGATTCTTCAGCTTGGGATTAGGACTGATGATAGGTCTTTTCTCATATTTCGAGGTTGTTGAGCATTAAGAGGACTTTACGGTGGAGCTTTACAATACAAGTGAGTAAAAACTCACATAAATACTTGTTATTATATTTTTTCCGCATAGCATGATTATTTGTGTACCAAACCTGCATGTTTACAATTCACATGAAATATATTTTTGATTACTATGAACTCTATTTTGTGGAAATTAGTGATTAATGACAAGAAAATGAAAATAATGAGTTTATAAAAACATGCATGTAAAAGATAATGAAAATTAAATTGCATCGCATGACATGGTATACTAGTATATGCGGGATAGTGATCATGGGCTTACTATACAGGTCAACTCTATGATCAAAGGTTTATTTTTTTATGTTTGGTCTTGGATCCAATGGTTTTTGTGACCAGCACAACCATGCTTGAGTGGTAGTCACTATAGACGGACGTCATTAGTGGTGAGGGCTATCCGATGTCGAACTCGGTCGGGCTGCTAATGATAGACAGTAGAGTACAATATGCGGGAAAATGGTATTGTATTATAGATCACTCGAGATAGCCCCAACCCTGCTAGGAATGAGTTAATATATTGGGTAGACCATATGGTGTTGAGCTATGACATGATTATCTTATTACAACATATATTACATCTATACTGCATCCACGATGACATTGTCAAATGGCAAACTGTAACCTTTCATTGGTGCATGTGATTTATAAATAACTGAGTTCATATCATGATAACTAAGGGTTAAAATGCGGATGTGGTTATTAACAATATCCACATCTGCATAATGTGGTTAATATCCACATCCATGTGGTTATTATCCGCTATCTGCATATGAGGTAATGAACATTTTGGATTATTATCAAATCTATATGCAAAATTAAGTAATGCAGTTATTACTATATGAAAGCTTAAAAAAATTAAGATTTCACTTGTTACACAATTCATGATTATCAACCATAGAGGGTTATTGTCTCATAGAGTAATCCAGATTTAAATTACCAAGAACACATGATTTCTTTTTCACCAAGATCATTGTCCTTAAAAGTTGATTTCGTGCCCCCTAGAGTATTTAGCTCAGTGCGATTGTGTCCCTTGACAAATAGCCTCCCAGGATTAGACTATAGCGTCTATCTTCGTTAAAGACGCACTTTTAAAAACGAATGTCAAATGAACAACCCTTTGATCTGCTTAATGAAAATCCGCAAAGAAAAAACACAAGGAATAAAAGACACTAGGTGGACGTGTGTATAACTTAATGCGGTTATAATGTATGTATAACTTAATAAGAAATCAAGAAAATATGAATTAGTTCACTCTATATCAAGAGTATATAATTATATAGTGCTCTTCGGTGACATTTTATCAAACTTTTGGTGGGCTATTGATTCATGCTCAGACAAAGTACATCAGGTATGGTAATTTCTTATCTTCTTCTCTCACATCTGATTCCTGGATTTGGAATGGTATTAAGGCTACGCTACCACTCATATCTACTGGAGCTTGTTTTATTCCTCACAATAACTCAAGTCTTCCCATTTGGTCTTCTCCTTGGATTCCCACTATGCCAAAATTCATATCAACACCTAGGTTGCCTTCTACCCAATCTAACTGTTCCTTGGTTATTGCTGATCGTACTCACTCTCCTACAGTGACCTGGAAGCAGAATGTTCTGCACTTTCTGTTCGATCCCACCATTGTCTCTGAAATTCTAAAACTCATTATTCGTCTCCATTTTGACTTTCTTCTTTGAACCCCTTCCACCACAGGTGTCTTAACCAGATTTAATATGCTGATGTAGTTAGTAAAAATATGATGCAGGTGCATATATCTGAAAGTGACATCCGCATGTACTCCCCTACTGAATATAAGTATAAAGTTGCATTTACAATCCCTTTGGGTACTATGAGTGGAATGTTATGCATTTTGAATTGAAAAATACTCCCAATGAATTTCAAAATATAATAAAAATAATATCTTTACACCTTTTATTGAATTTTCAATTGTATACATATATGATGTCTTAATCTTTTCAAAATCCATAGAATAACATTGAAAAAATTGAAATACATTTATGCAAATTATACAACATAATGGTTTAGTATTATCACCAACAAAAATAAAATTATTCCAAGACAAAATTATATTTTTAGGACATAATATTTATCAGGGTACAATAGTACTCATAGAAAGGTCCATACAATTTGCTGATAAATTTTCAAATGAAATTAAAGACAAAAATCAACTTCAAAGATTCATAGGGAGTTTAAATTATGTTTGTGAGTATTATGAGAATTTGAGAAAAATATGTAAACCTTTATATTAGAGATAACAACAAAAGTCACCCTCCTTGGTCAAATCACCATACTTAAATTATAAAGAAAATTAAAAAGCATGTCAAGAACCTTCCATGTCTAAGACTTTATTCTCCTACTTCTTTCAAAATTGTTGAAACCGATGTCTCAGAACTTGGCTATGGTGGTATTCTCAAACAGCGTACCTCATAATCTAAAGAGCAAATTGTTCGATATCATTCAAGTGTATGCAATGATGCACAACAGAATTATAGTACAATTAAAAAAGAAATTGTATCAATTGTTTTATGTATTTCACAATTTCAAGATGATCTTTTTAATCAAAAGTTTTTGATTTGTGTCGATTGAAAAAGTGCGAAAAGACGTATTATTTAAAGATGTTAAAAATATTGCATCAAAACAAAATTTTGATAAATGACAAGCTTTTTTAAGTTCTTTTGATTTCGAAATTGAGTATATTAAAGGAGAATCAAATTGTATTTTTGATTTCTTAACCCGCAAATTTTTATAGGGAAAATGACAACCCCTGATAGAACCAAAATTTAAAATTGAGCAGATTATGCCTTACACAATTTTCCTTCTCCTGATCCAACTTCAGCACCTAGGTCTCCGGCCAACAGATCACAAACCCAATATCATTACATTCCAAAAACTAGTTCTCAGTATTAGCCTCGTTTCTTCCTCTCCCTTCCAAATCAGCAACATTTTCTTAAACTGTATCAACATCCTCTAAAACCTCAGCCTCCAAAACCTCCACATCTTCTTCCAAATCAAATATAATGAATTGTTCTCCCCCTCTTATTCCATCTCCACTTCTTATAACACGATCTTCAAAATTATTGCATACATATAAGATAAAATAGCTATAGCCTTTTGTTTTGGAACCGTAATTTGATCATATTAACAATCCTAGAGACTTTGTCTCTAAAATGTTTCCTCCAAAGTGGCATTTCACTCAAGTTTGTCCAAAAAAGAATCTGCGATTTTATGAGTTTATTCTTGTTGACACAGATTATGTCTTCCTTTCTCATAGCCCTTGCAAATTTGATAATACCAATAAACGTATTATTTTTTCAAAATGTCCTCATCAAACAAGTTATTTCTCTTGCCCAGTGGGGATGTTCTCCCCGAAAAATGAGAAAAGTCTATTTCCCTTTCTCAACCCTCTTTTTTTCAATTATTATGATTCTCAACAAGCCTTGTATTATACTTTCTTTTTTGAAAATGATCATCTTCAACATTCTTCGTTTTTCATTTTTGATACAAAAGACAAAGTGAAGTATCTACCTTTTTGGTTTGACCAATGGTGGACTCTTTTTGGAGCAGAAACAAGTACCATGCATTCTCTCTTATCAGACAAGTTTGAATTTTATGCAAAGAATAATCATTTTCCTCCTATCTTCTCAAATTTCCCCAAGTTATTATATTTTATTGTTCATTATAATATCCCGTGGATCGTGGGTTGTGATAATGAGTTATCAGTTGATACCTCAATTAAGTATATTACTAGAAAAATATCAGGTCAATAGTGAGAAAATTTTTCATATGAACCTATCTTGAATAGGATCCAATAGGAATTTGATCTTGGAGACAAGAACTAGTTCATACTTCAAAAAACTTTGAACTAGGCTAATATAGCCTCCTCTGGTTCAAAAAAGGAGTACAAGAAAAAAATTGCTAGAAGCAATCTCTCAGTTATCAGACGATGAAGATGAAGACGACAAAGAAGCTGAACATAATTCTTCCTTGCCATAATTTTTTCAAGATTCATAAGATCCTTCCGAGGGATATCCCCTTAGCTAAAAACATTAGACTTTACTTTCAGAATTCAACATCATTTTGATATTATACCAGTATCAGAATAATCATACTTTTGATAAAAGTAGTTACATAATTACTGTTCAAATAAGTCGGCACTACTTGGCATTGTTCATTGTATAATTTAATATTTTTACTATTCTCTTCTGGAGCCTATTTAAGGAATCTATTCGTTTGAATGAGGTAGACCGGATTTCACCACCTTCTCTCATTTAGAAAACTTGCTTTGCATCAATTTCTTTTATTTCCTTTGTATCTTTGTTATCTAACATTGCAATATTTTCAGTATTGAAATAAAATTCAGAGTTTGAAGTTTAAAGATCTGTACAAATAAGTTTTAAAGCTGTAAATTTTTAGTTATATGTTTTTAGATTGTTAGAGAATACATTCCCCGTATAATTGTGACGGATTTAGTAGGAGAATATATGAGATTGATTTGGTTGATATTTTCTGTATATTCCATATTTAGTATATATTGAAATATTATCTATTTACAGGTTAATTGTAATCAAATATTGGGATTGCAATAAAAAATAAAATATAAAAAAAGGGAATGTAATAACATATTCTGAATATAATATTATTGATTTATATTTTCTAGTTTAGGTCGATTTGTGTTTTCTTATATAAGTCGATTTAGGTTTACTTGTATAAGTCAACTTATTCAACTATAAATATGGACATATGTATTGTAATCAATGAAATTATTGAGCACAATGTAGTCCTTAAAGCTAATTCGTAGTAATTGACGTAGGGGTCTAACAGTAAACCACCCGTAAATTCTATGTCTTTCTTCTCTCTTTTGCTTCCGCCTTATTCTCATATTTTAGATTTATACACAAATCTGTTAGAAATAATAAACGAAAGCAGAAAAACGAAATGCTCTTAAGGCGCGTTACAACGTCGCTTTCCTTAAAAAATTATTTGCCCCCACCAGAAAGGTATGCAAAAAGGTTACAACAAATATTTATCCAGGATACAATGGAGTCCAGAAATCTCTGTTTGTTTAATTGCGTTTTACACTAACGAAAAAATTAAATCCGAACACTTTCAGATTTTTCTATTATAGCAAGAGACAGACATAGACTTTTTTAATTTTAAATACATGAGGTATCAAAAAAAGCATTGAAGATAAAAGAAATTTTGTTATTTCTTTTATTAAACACTGTACATCAATTATTTCTATATATTTCTGATAACTGGACAGCAGTTATTTCTGTATAATATTGAAATAACTGCTAATCCAACCGTCCATAACTGATTAAGTAACAGTCATAAACTGCTGTTTTAACAGACACTTAAATCTGACCATCAGATCAAATAACTGTTTATGATTGATTAATAATAACCATTAGATCGTTATTAATTAATTTAAACCATTAGATCAAATGTGATTTGACCTTACAGTTTATTTATTTGATTGTCCAGTAACTGGATTTACTTATGAAGCATCCTATGGTTTAAATTAAACCACTAGATCGATTGATCAGGACCATCCAAAATCGAAAGGTCATGATTAGATCGCTCCGAGCTCCGATGCTTCATGCTAAGTGTCAAGTGTGCCATCAAAGCGCCACTAGCGCCCTACAGCCCATTGCCACACGCGCGTGTGCGTGTGCGTGTGCGTCCGGTGCTTCGCACCATACTAGAGTATACACCAAAGCATTACTTTAAATGTTTAAAGTGTGTTGGTCCTTATAAATGTCAATTTCAGTTTCTCTTTTTTCTATGTGGGACTATCTTTATTTAATGCTCTTTAACACCTTCCTTTTAAATCATTCCCAAGACACAAAATAAATATATATACATATTAATTTTGAAAATACTATAACAAAATCTTTAACACAGATTATTTGTACGTGGTATTGTTCGTTCAACAACATATTTTCTACACCCTTCTTATTTATTTACAGCATATATATAGTTTCTAATAAAAAATATCTCCTTGGTCCAAACCTTGTATGTGTGCAAGTCAAGTCAGAAAAGCTCTAGTGACAGTATCAGATGCTTGAACACTTTTCTTGGGTTCACATGTAAATAGAATCTGTGATTTGACATAGGGAAGTGGATGTCACAAGAAGTAGATAGAGAAGCATCTCCTTAAAGGAAGATGGTCCTCATCAAAGTTCTGACAGAGAGCAAAGAGAGTCAAGAGACACTGATTTTTTGACCTTTTCATGGTTCGTACTCGGTCACAGTAGAGTTTCAGCAATGGAGCACTCACTAAAGTTAAATAAGTTTTGAAGTGGAGCACTGTCTTCCAATCAAGGTGTGTCACCACAACTCTAATGGGTCGTTTCAAGTAGTACGAATTTTGATCTTGGTAGCATTTCAATCATATCTAAGGTTTAGATTTTCTTAAGTACAAATAATTTTCAGAACTACACTCATCATCGGTGAAGTTAGAATCTTACTCGATCGGTGTGAATAGGGCGTTTTGCACAAATTTAAAGTTTTTGCCTGACAATAATAAGTATACGAAGTGACATTGCCTTGCAGGAATTCCTGTCATTAAAAAAAAAAAAAAGTGAATGAATAATAATAAGTACAAACAAACAAAACAGATACAAAAACAAGAAATGAAAAAAAATTACATAATTCAAAATACAAAGACCAAAAGAAAAATCTAATACTGACATCCACTCATCTACAACTCCATAAAGATCCTTGAAGGCAATCGAGAACACTGTCAGCAAGTTAATTGTCGCGGCCTATAGTGGATACTAACAAAAGAAGTCTATTTTGTCTTAACTTTTACCAATTTGCGAGGGAGACGAAGAGACTAAGAAATAGTTAAACAATAATGGATGAGAGACCATAGTAGGCAATGGAGCACCAAGATCAACTATTTTTTTTTTTAGGTCCAATCCGTCTTCTACAATTATAACCATGAAGAGCACTTGTATATCAATCAAATCACGTATCAATGCTCAAATATCATTTTAATTAAATCTACTTAAAAATAATTGTCAATGTTTAACCTAAGAAGTACAAGAAAGACTACTCTAGCAAAGCACATCCATATGGTAGTCACTAGTCAATATAATTAATTATTTCAAAAGGCACAATGACCGACACAACAGTTATTTTAATCCATTTCAAGAGTAATCTCCCTCGGTTTTCTTTTTTCTTTGTAATTTACCCAAGAGTATTTGCAATATCATAACTAGTAAAAAAACAAGAGTCAAAGCACACCTCAGAGCATGCAAAAAAATGCTCAAGTCGGCATGAGTTTTCATTTTTATCAAACCATTCTTGTTTAAAATTTATCAAATTATTTTTTTATGGCTCGCATTGTTATCAAATGACTCTTTTCGTATCCCTTTTGTTAACTTTTTAATGATTACGAGTGACACGTGATCATCAAACTACGGCATATTCAATAAAAAATAAACACGTGTCCATATGAATCACTCGGCTAGCTTAAGTTAAACATACATCCAAAACTTACAAAAAAAAGAATGACACGTCAGTCAAAACTCTTAAATTTGTCTCTATTGTAAGAGGGTAACTGTGCGATTACTTGCCATTTATTGTGGGAGGAGGAGGCGGCACGGTCACCTCCATATATTGTGGTAGCTTGGTAGGGAGTAGCCGCTATTTAAGAGGGAGCAGGGCAGAGTTAGGTTTTAGACTTTGGAAGGACCAAATTGATAAAAAAAACTTTGAAGGGCCAAAACTAATAAAATAAAAAAAAATAAAGGGTAAAATTTTAATTTTTAACATTTTTTTTTTTAAAAAAAAAAAACCTTTGGCTTGGGGTTCCGCCCCTGAGAGGGAGTAAGCGCGTGCACTCCCATTTGTTATAGTAGTGGGGGCAGGGGTGGCCATACAACTTATTTGGAGTTTTTTTTTTTTTTTTTTATTCTTTTTTTGACGTTACTTTTTATAAGTTCTTGCTAACATGTGGGTCTGTTTGGTAACCAATCCATCCCATTTCAATTTCCATTTCACTTCTCCCAAAAAAATCAAATAAAAAACATTCCAACTTTTTTATACTTTTTACATCACATCAATAATTTTTTATTACTATTCAAATAAAAAAACTCACTACAAAATAAAACTTTTTCACTTTTCTATAAACACATTCTCAAATTTTATATCACATCAATCATTTATTACTACTATTCAAATAAAACATCCCATTTTCCACAACTTACCAAATAGGTCCGTTAATAACGGGGTGCGTATGGCATGACGTCCTTGCTGTAAGCTAATTGATTGGATTGTTCTTTTTATCGGACATGACACAGTCTACTGACCACATTAAAAAAAGTTAACAAAGGAGTGGACAAATCCATTTGAAAATGGTGCAAATTTTAAGTAGTGCATTCATAAAAAAAATAAATAAAGAAAACAGAAACACCCCTAAGAAGTGATTTTATAAATTTTAAACCTTAAGCAATGATTTGACATAAGATGAAACCTTAAAAATGATTCGAACATTTTTCATTGGAGTATCGATGTCGACAAGGATTCTTTCAATATTATATTTAAAATTTAAAATTGATGTATTTATTGGTATAAACGAATTTATATATATATATTTTTTAAAAAAGTACTAATATTAACTTTATATCTAATAGTATAAATTTTAAGAGAAATGATTAAAAATGTGGGCTCCACTCCATTGTACCTTAATGTTGTGTCATTGTTGTGTAGTGTGAGTGTAAGGATCACTCCCCAAATTTTAAATCATGACCATAAAATAAAGAATAATGTTTCCTGCACAACTCTTGCATAACTTTTATATAATTCTAACAATTTTTTTTTAAGATCAACCATTGGATATTTAGGGCCCACATGTAGGAAAACATATCCAATGGTTGATCTTAAAAAATAATTGTTAAAGTTGTGTAAGAAACATTACTAAAAAATAAATGAAAAATGTTAGATTTACAACACCAATACAACAGCTGCACAACTCCTCACATGAAGGTGGGTCCTTAGGAAAACATATCAATCAAATCACGTATCAATGCTCAAATATCATTTTAATTAAATCTACTTAAAAATAATTGTCAATGTTTAACCCAGGAAGTACAAGAAAGACTACTCTAGCAAAGCACATCCATATGGTAGTCACTAGTCAATATAATTAATTATTTCAAAAGGCACAATGACCGACACAACAGTTATTTTAATCCATTTCAAGAGTAATCTCCCTCGGTTTTCTTTTTTCTTTGTAATTTACCCAAGAGTATTTGCAATATCATAACTAGTAAAAAAACAAGAGTCAAAGCACACCTCAGAGCATGCAAAAAAATGCTCAAGTCGGCATGAGTTTTCATTTTTATCAAACCATTCTTGTTTAAAATTTATCAAATTATTTTTTTATGGCTCGCATTGTTATCAAATGACTCTTTTCGTATCCCTTTTGTTAACTTTTTAATGATTACGAGTGACACGTGATCATCAAACTACGGCATATTCAATAAAAAATAAACACGTGTCCATATGAATCACTCGGCTAGCTTAAGTTAAACATACATCCAAAACTTACAAAAAAAAGAATGACACGTCAGTCAAAACTCTTAAATTTGTCTCTATTGTAAGAGGGTAACTGTGCGATTACTTGCCATTTATTGTGGGAGGAGGAGGCGGCACGGTCACCTCCATATATTGTGGTAGCTTGGTAGGGAGTAGCCGCTATTTAAGAGGGAGCAGGGACAGAGTTAGGTTTTAGACTTTGGGAGGACCAAATTGATAAAAAAAACTTTGGAGGGCCAAAACTAATAAAATAAAAAAAAAATAAAGGGTAAAATTTTAATTTTTGACATTTTTTTTTTTTTTAAAAAAAAACCTTTGGCTTGGGGTTCCGCCTCTTAGTGGGATTAAGCGCGTGCACTCCCATTTGTTATAGTAGTGGGGGCAGGGGTGGCCATACAACTTATCCGGAGTTTTTTTTTATTCTTTTTTTGACGTTACTTTTTATAAGTTCTTGCTAACATGTTAATAACGGGGTGCGTATGGCATGATGTGCTTGCTGTAAGCTAATTGATTGGATTGTTCTTTTTATCGGACATGACAGTCTACTGACCACATTAAAAAAAGTTAACAAAGGAGTGTGGACAAATCCATTTGAAAATGGTGCAAATTTTAAGTAGTGTATTCATAAAAAAATAAAAAATAAAGAAAACAGAAACACCCCTAAGAAGTGATTTTATAAATTTTAAACCTTAAGCAATGATTTGACATAAGATGAAAACCTTAAAAATGATTCGAACATTTTTCATTGGAGTATCGATGTCGACAAGGATTCTTTCAATATTATATTTAAAATTTAAAGTTGATGTATTTATAGGCATAAACGAATTTATATTATTTTTTTTTAAAAAAAAATTACTAATATTAACTTTATATCTAATAGTATAAATTTTAAGAGAAATGATTAAAATACTCACACTACACAACATCAAGGTACAATGGAGTGGAGCCTACACATGGACCCCACTCCATTGTGCCTTGGTGTTGTGTCATTGTTGTGTAGTGTGAGTGTAAGGATCACTCCTCAAATTTTAAATCATGACCATAAAATAAAGAATAATGTTTCCTATACAACTCTTGCATAACTTTTATACAATTCTAACAATTTTTTTTTTAAGATCAACCATTGGATATTTAGGGCCCACATGTAAGAAAACATATCCAATGGTTGATCTTAAAAAATAGTTGTTAAAGTTGTGTAAGAAACATTACTAAAAAATAAATAGAAAATGTTAGATTTACAACACCAATACAACAGCTGCACAACAACTCCTCACATGAGGGTGGGTCCTATACACTGTGTAGGACCCACCCTCATTCGAGAGATTGTTGTGCAGTTGTTGTGATGGTGTAATGTAAGAATCAAATCCCAAAATAAATACTATTCAATTTAATTTGAAATAAAAAGAATAATATTCCATTGAGGCAAGCATAAACATGCTACAATTAGTTTCTTCCACAATGATAATGGGACAATCTCAATACCTTGGCAAATTGACCAAAGAAAGTCTTCACAGGATCCACTCCATTTCAAATATTCCTTCAAATTACTTTATTTATCTATTTCATGGTTATAATTTAAAGGGGGTATATTTTGTTTTTTTTTTTTAAAACATCGTACGGAAGGGGTGATGCAGCTCTTCTTGTTCCTGCGTCTGGTTTTAGGTGTATGGTAGTACGGGCACCAGCAGCCTTTGTTTGACCCTGAAACACAACAGCCAGATAAAGAAAAATCAAAGAAATATTCATCCTCAATATAATCCATACCATATATATAGAGGTGACACAAAAACCATATAAGTTTTATCGTGTTGTGGGAATTCAGCTTCTCTTCTGCTATTGACTTTTCCTGTAAGCAATTTCTTCTTCTTCTTCTTTGTACCCAAAATTTGTTTGGCAATTTGTTTTTCTTAAGCCATTTTTAGAGCACAAAGAGTAGAAACACACCAATTTAGAAGATACTTCTCAGCTCTAGTTTACGGAAACCAGAGATGAAAAATGCTCGCTTTAAGTGCACTGTAATCAGCCAAATAAAAAGGGTATTTTTATTTTTATTTTATTTTTATTCTCCTCCTCTCTCTCTATTGCCAGAGGTCATTCGTCTCTCTCTCTCTCTCTCTCTCTCTCTCTCTCTCTCTAACGCCATCGAAGAGGGTGTTACAGAAGTCCTAAATGGTGCCGTCTTGGGAGGATCTGAGCAAACTCAGCGAGTTCCTTCGAGGCGAGATCATGTTGTTTTAGGTGAGATTGGGCATGGGAATTCGTTGCTTCTTAGGCAAAGACGTGTCGAGGATGGCATTACTTGTCCACGGGGATCGAGTGTCGTGGTGTTTGGATGTGGGAAATTTTGATGGGAGGGCTCTGTCTGGTTGATTGGATTTTCGGCCCTTTTTGTTCTTTGGAGGTTTTTGATCATCATCGGGGGTGATGTGGGTTTGTTTACGATTGCTGGTGCTTTTGCGGTGGTCATGGGGTGCATTGGTGTGGTGGTGGTGGTTGAGTTTGAGCCTGAAAACTGAAGAATGAAATTATTCTTCTTTTTCTCGGTGCAAACGAATTTTGTGTGTTTTGTTTTCAAAAATTGTTTTTCTTTCAAGTTTCCAAATATGATTTTCAGTAAAAATGAGCGACAGGTTCGTACATTTTCAAAAAGTAAATACCCCATGGCCAATTTCACAACCAAAGACTCGCCGTAAACAACCATCATCACCATTTTCACCTCACTTTCACCACATGGTCCAATATTCCCATTCAGGCCCAACATCAAACACCTTACCCGTGCTATAAAAATGCAGTTCCTCCACTGCCATCGAAACACCGCAAAGCGCACCACCGCCATCTTCGAATCAGCCCCACGTTCAGCCACTACCACATCTTCATCATCTACTGCCACCTCTTCAGATACCCAATCCCATCATTTTCATTCAAGCTTCTTACGCCTCCATAACAACGACTTCACTTCACCTTCCTCAGTCACCAAAATCCATCCCTCCCCCGTCGTTTCACTCCAGGAAATACTCTCCGCACGAACCCTGCGCCACCACCGTATTCGCAAGACCACCACGACCGCATAAAGTTTTGAGGTAACTCTCTTGAAGTCTCTGAACCATTTTTATTGTTTGATCGGATGCATTGATTTGTGGAAGAGAGTTGCTGAACGTTTCATTTTGATGCGAATATTGGACTGAAGTTAAAAATAGAGAAAAAAAAAAAAAAAAAAAAAAGCTTGAAGGGTTCAAAAATGGCCAAGTCAACACCGCCGAGTTACCAAAAAACGAGTTACTGACTCGGATGAGTTGACTCGGTGAGAGGTGTTGGGTTTATTTCCTCTCATATTTGCTTCTCTATAGTTTATCAACTAACCAGTTGACGGCCGGCCAGAATAATGGCACGTTTGTTTGAGGAATAGACTCCTGAAAAAGAAAGGCTATTTTGTTTGGTTGCACATTATACCCAATAATAGCCATTCTTTTTGTCCCCCTCATGCTTGGTGTCGTAGGTGTCTTTGTCTGAGACGAAGACGAAGTCTTTGTCAGACGGTTTCGAAGAGGAGGGCGAAGATCTCTTCGTCTCCACTCTTTGGCCCATCTTCAACTATTCTTATCAACCCCGACTCTGGTTCCGACTTTTCGGAGGCAGAGGCGGGGTGTAAATGGTCTCTGTCGTAGATTGGAGGAAGAGTCGGAGGTTTTCTGACTCGTCTGACCCGGCAGAATGCGGAACTATTGACCCGGCATTCTGCCGAACCTATCTAGAAATAAGTTCAGGTTTTGAATAAAATTAATACTCTGGCATATTGTTTTTACATTTGTTAGACTGAGGGTGGTGTTTGGTTCGTCTGATTGAGAATGTGATCCCCACACTTTTTCATTAGAATCTGGATGCCCATAAGCCTGACTACACTTCAGGAAATCTGAGAATTTCCACGATTCAAATGCACGTAGAAGTATTCAAATTCTGTAGAAAAATATAATAGGAATAACAATTGTTTCCTTTGTAGAAGGCTTGGGTAGTGACCTTGCACTCCCCATAATCTGGTCTCTCAATGGTAAAAAAAAGTCTCACTCGGAGTGATCCCCAATACTTCACCACAAAAAGAAGAAAAAAACAGAAAGAATCTGCTATAAAAGTCTCTCTAACTGTCATACGCTCACAATTTTATCAATGGTAGAACCAAACCGATGATGATTTCAGCAGACAAGGCTCTTCAAACAGTGCTAAGCGTGGCTCAGCGTCTACATTCTGTCACTGTTCCGCTACACGATGCTTTTGGCAAGGTCTTGGCCGAGGATGTTTATGCTCCTGACCCTTTGCCCCCTTACCCAGCTTCTGTCAAGGTAATTAATTGTTTTTGAAAGATTAAAGAGCATTTGGATGCCAAATTGACCGATACAGGCTTCAACATTGATGGAACTGATCATTTTTTTGGGCAGGATGGATATGCTGTAATTGCTTCGGATGGACCAGGTGACTATCCAGTTATTGCTGAAGCTAGAGCTGGGAATGATGGAGTTGGAGTGACCGTGACTAGTGGAACTGTTGCATATGTGACGACTGGAGGTTGGTTGCTTTGCTTATTTTGAATTTGTTATGAGTGATTGTGAAATTTCTATTAAACTTTGTTTTGTTTTGTTTGTTCCAATTTTCTTAAATAACTTTTAGTTTTTTTTTTTTTCTTAAATAACTTTTAAATAACTTTTAGTTAGGTATATAATGGTTTAGGGTCTGTTTGGGCATCATGGAATAGGATCTGTTTGTTATCAATTTAATGGGAAATCCAATGATTGTCAACATAGCAGTTGTAAGTTGGAGCAATTTCTACAAAGTATGGTTCGGGATCATATATATTAATCCATTTATTATAAGTTGAGAAGATCAACTACACAAACTTATGCACTATTATCACAAATTTAAACAATTTAAATACTACAAACCAATTAATAATTAACCCAATGTGCTGATATATCAAATGCAATGGAAATAAACGATATTTAGCGTAGGCACCATTATACACCAATCAAATTGTGAGATTAATCACTCAAAATTTAACTCCTATATCATAGATAATGATTATTTATCACAAAATAATATACAATTATGAATATACGGCACGTGATACTGTTTGTAGAAAATCCAAACTGGAAAAAAGCACAAAATCTTATTTAGCACAAATGATATCACTGCTAATAGGTCGCCAGACTTATTGACCAACTTGACTCGCACCGAGACTCGTGCACAATTTGATTGATACTTCCGTGATCCTTGTTTTTCGTTTATTGATATCACGCTCTAAATCATGGCGCATCTTCATACACGCTGACCCTTTGGCATCTTTGGACTCATATTTCACACATAATAGTGTAGAAGAATTCATCTTAATATGTGGTTTTGGGAACTACAATGTTTCCTAGGGATATCTAGACTTTCTAGAGAATGGACAGTGGACTTTAACCTCACTGAACAGTCTTTTATTTTTCTCTTTAAAATCTCTCTGGTGCTCTCTTATTCAAAGGAAGTGCCTATAGTCATGAGGAAAAAGATGTGTTCATAAACTCCTTGAAAAATCTTAAAAATCTTTCATTAACATTCTGAAATGTGGCGCACTGTTCAAACAGGAAACTTGGCATTCAGATGTGGTCTAGCTATAATACAGTTTTTGTTGTCATTCGAACGACTTTCTAATGAATTTCGAACAAAACAAATTTGAGATTTGTTTGGTTCGAACGGAACTTTGAAGGCGCTTGAAATGAAGCAATATGTCTGATCATTTTAACATTGCATTCAAACGAGTTACCAAATGTGTTTTCAACAATACTTTTTTTTTCTCATCCCGAGTGCACCGTTCAAATACAACCAATATAGTTCAAACTTTGGTTCAGTCAAAAGTCAACTAGTTTATTTTAAATTTAAAAAAGATACGCCAAAGATAAGGAAAGTCTAGTTGTTGATTTGTTAAAAGTGATATGCCAATATGAGGAAAGTCAGTTAGCTGATTCCAAAATTGAAATAGTCAAGATTATCTCACGAGAACTCAACCCTAATTAATATGTGATCCAGTCTGAATTATTTATTTGATAAGTAAGTGTAATATCATTAAAAGCGCAAAGCGCAACCCAGGTATACATGGAGTATACAAGAGAAACATCTAAGTAGGAGAAGAAAAAAGTACAAGGAAATCATTAAAGTTAATCGCTAAGGGAGCTAAGAACGCAGCTGTCCAAGTAAAAAGAGAATAAAAGAAGAAGGTTTTGAGCTCCTAAAGGTTTCAATCTAGTCTGAATTCCTAAGGGACAAGTTCCTAAGTAATTTATCATCCTAAAGATTTATGAGATCAATTTGTGATGGTCAAAGTCTTATGAATGAGGTGCAATATGTCTTCAATGAATGAACGAAATGACTCACATGACATAGGCTCAGACACGACTTAACATGTGTTTTGGTTTACAGAATTTGCCAATATACCTTTGAATGGAACATAAGTTTCTGTTATTCCTTTTTTTTTTTTTTTTTGTTATGAAAATTACATAACGTTCTCATCACAATTTGGAAGATGGCTGCTAGTATTTATAACGTCCCCATTTGGGATTAAATATGACACAAGTTACTATGAGCCCATTTTGTTTCATAGGAGCTTTCATGTGATGCCCCAGAAAGTTAGTGCATGGGTGGGTGGATTGTCCATATTGAGTGGGTATATTATAAAGGTACTCATGAGTGCTAATTCTTACATTGGTTCCTTACTAGGTAAGACTGAGCTTCATAAGTGATTCTAAGGAGCTTCAATTGTAACTTGACTAAGAATGATAGCACAGATGTGGTTAGCGCTTTTCTTGAGTCGTCAAGTTACCCGTGAATAAACCTTTTCAAGTCACTTCGGAATGTCTTGGGTTATGTCCAGACGGGTTATCGACTTACTTGCGTGTTGGTGGTCCTGTGGAAGGTCAAGGAGCGCTGTGGTTTGGAACATGGCGTTTATTTGCCTATTTTGGTGCTTATAGAGGGAAAGAAACAATAAGAGCTTTGATGACTTGGAAAGTACCTTGGAAGAGATTCTTTCCTTGTTCTACCATTCTTTGCATTTTTGGACTATGACTTATGTTCACCCTTTGTCTTTTTCCGACTTTCTCGCTCGCTTTTCTTTCTCTAACTAGGTGTTTTCCTTGTATACTCCCAATGTACTAAGGAGCATTTTACGCTTTTTTTTAATAAGTTTGGTTTCTTACTTATAAAAATAAATAAATAAACTTTTTCAATATAGGTGATAAAAATGACTTTAGGCGCTGATGAGTTCTGGCTTAAATATGACATAGATTCAAGTAACTCAACAACTGAACTGACCCAATCCAAATGGACTTAAACACGACTTAACATGCGTTTTCGTCAATGGAATTTGCCAACACAACTTTGAATCTAACATAATTTTTTTTTCCTGAAAATTGGCATACCTAAAGTTTCCTTCACAATTTGGAAGATGACTGTCATTATTTACAATGGATCCATATGAGATTATGGATTTTCTGGTTTAAGTATTACACAAATCACTATGAGGCCACTTGGTTTTATGAGAGCTTTCAAATTACGTATGAATAAACTGTTTCAAGAGCCGGTGAGTTTTGGCTCAAACGCGACATTGGTTTGAGAATTGAACCGACCCAATCCAGATAGACTTAAACACGATCTAACATGTGTTTTTGTCTGTGGAATTTGCCAACGCGACTTTGAACTTAACCTAAGTTTTATTTTCCCTTTTTTTATTATTTATTATTTATTATTTTTGTTTTGAGGCTTTTTCGAGCTTGAAGGTCAACCTTGGGAAATCTGAATTAGTTGTAGTGGGGGAGGTACCGCATCAAGTAGAGTTGGCCAATATTCTTAGTTGTAGCATCTATTCTCTGCCTAGGAAATATTTGGGGCTTTCTCTAGGTGCTTCTTTATGTCGAAAGTTATTTGGGATGGAGCCGTTGAGAAAATGGAAAAAAAAAATTGGCTAGTTGGAAGAAGATTTACTTAACGCAGGGCGGTCGCCTAACTCTAATCAAGAGTACGTTATCCAGTTTGCCTACGTACTTTTTGTTCCTTTTTCCTTTACCAGGCGGTATAGCTAGGAAATTGGAACGCCTTTAAAGAGACTTTCTTTTGGATGGATTGGGCAGTGAGCCTAAGCTTCATTTGGTAAAGTGGAAGACTATCTACTTAGTTCCTAGAGGAGGGTTGGGCATTAAAAATGTCATGTTGTTCAATAAAGATTTACTTGGTAAATGGCTTTAGAAATTTGTGTAATAGGAGACTTCCTTTTGGAAACAGGTGATTGTTGAGAAATATGGGGTTCAAAGAGGGGGTTGGTATTTAGAGAAAGCTTGAGGGCCCTACGGGATGTGCCTTTGGAGGAATATCAGAATTGGATGGGGGATTTGCTCTATCTGTGTATCCTTTAAGGCTGAGGATGGTTCCCCGCATTCGTTTTTGACACGATGTTTGGTGCGGAGACGTCGCTTTCAAGACTTCATTCCTAGATCTTTTTTTGATAGCTCGAGACAAAGGAAGCTTTGGTGTCAGATTACTTGAAATCCTTTGGCATTTCTCCATTGGAATCTGAGTTTTACAAGGGCATACCATGATTGGGAGTTGGAATCTCAAGATTCTTTCTTCAATCTGTTATACAGTTATACTCATCAATAACACATCTGAGGGAGGTGGATAGAATGTTATGGATCACAGCTTGTAATCATGGTTTTGAAGTGAAGAGCTATTATAAACTTTACAGGCTAGAGAGCATTGTCCTTTTCCCTGAAAAAAAATTTGGAAGGTTAAGGCCCCGCCCCACATAGCTTTCTTTACATGGACGGTGGCTTTGAGTAGAATTCTCACATTTGATAATCCTAGTAGGCATTTTTTACTCTTGTCAATTGGTGTTGCCTTTGCAAAAAGAACGAAGAGACCATAAATCACCCCCTTATCTATTGCGAGTACACCACTTATCTTTGGCACCTAGTTTCAACTTATTCAGAGTTTCGTGGACGATGCCTGGCAACATCATAGAACTGCAACAATGTTGGAAGTCTCAAGGGCAGGGACATTCCAAAGAAGCTATCTGGAAATTTATTATTGCATTCTTAATGTGGAGTATTTTGAGAGAAACAAATCGGCACCACTTTGAGGACCGTGAGACCGCTTTGCTTTGTTTAAAATTCTTATTTTTGAGATCTCTCTTAGATTGGGCTGTAGTCTATGTTCCTACTTTCTCCTCTTCGAATCTTTTTGATCTTGTTAATTTTTTAGATTCTAGACGCATTTAGTGTGGTTGTCTCTCTTTTATGCTCTTTTTTTTTTTTTTTTTTTTTTTTTTTTTTTTTTTTCTGTATGAGGGTTTTGCCTTTTATTTTCAATAAATTATTATTCATAAAAAAAAAATTCTTAAGTTGAGTTAGCTCAAACTTGTCCAAAAATGAGGTTCTGCCTTGTAAAGTTTAACTTATCGAAGAAAATTTCTATAGCAATATAAATTAGTTTAAGCTTCAGAGACATCAAAGTCTTTGTCTGTAGATTCAAATTTGATTTTTCATATTAATATTTGATCCCTCCCACTCATTTTCATCTTTTGTTTTCTCTCAGGACCAATACCTGATGGTGCTGATGCAGTTGTTCAAGTTGAGGACACTGAACAAATTCAAAATAGTTCAGGATCAAAGCAGGTCAAAATATTGGTGCAGACTAGCAAAGGTGCTGATATTCGTCCAGTGGTATGATTCATTACTTCTTCTCAATTATGCTCATAACATGACTGAAATTATTTATTCAGGTAGTGGAATTGATATGAATATATTAACAATGCCACATCAACTCTTTCACTGATGTTGTAACACGAGTAATTGTCGCCGAATGTAGATGAGTTGATCTTTGCCACAATACCAACTCCTAAGACACATTGAAATTCATAGCTTTTGGCGTGCAAACACTAAATTCTCATTTGGATGGTTGATAAGTCGTTAATCAGGATTAGATCTGTGATTTTCTTGGTCACCCTTTTTGCACCTTTGTTGATCTTATTACTTGTAAAAATAAATAGATATAGGACTTTTTGCGATAAATAGGAGACATTTATTTCCAAAAGGTGTACAAAATGCATGCAAAGCAGAGGAAAATAATGGTTTACACTAAAATATACCAAGGACTTGGTCAAATTATGAACTCAACTGTCGATGGGACCGCTGAAAAGTGCCTTGTACAGGCCATGATATGAAAGGAATTGACATAAAATGGGATTGAGTATACTAATATATATAAAATGGGATAGAGTGCGTCATTACTATATTTTTCCCGATTGATAGCGCCTAGGTTTAAATTTTGGACATTTAACTCGTTTTATACTTGTGATTGAATAAATGAAACTTTTTGATGAATAGTAATGTATTGAAGAAGAAGAAAAGCTCGTGTACATGAAAAGCATATAAGAGAAAGAGCCACCCTAATGGGGTTGAAAATCTAAAAGTTAACAAGATATACAAGACTAGAGGAAGAGAAATTAGGAACAAAGGATACAACCCAATCTAAAAGAGAACTCAAGAAGGAGGATTTTAGTTGTAGCACATTAGACTCGTAGTCTTCGAAAATACGTTGGTTTCTTTCTCTACAAATGCTCCACATTAGTATAAGTAGGGGTGACTTTCCATATGGCCTCTTTGGATTGTCTCCTCCCCTTGTGTTTTCCAACAATGAAGTAGTTCTAGATATTGCTAGACATGATCCACGAGGCTCCAAATAAGATGAGCACTAGGTGCCATATCTTGCTATTAAACTCACAATGAATGAGAAGGTGGTTTACGGCCTTCTCACTCTTCTTGCAAAGACAACACCAATTGTCAAGGGTAAGACCCCGCCTCCGAAGGTTATCAATTGTAAGAATTTTACCCAAAGCTGTTGTCCAAATGATGAAAGCAATACGACGTGGAGCCTTCACCTTCCAAATGCTCTTCCATGGAAAAAGGGAAGCCTCTTCGGACTGTAAGGTAAAGTAGTAGCTTTTCACTCCAAACTGTAAGGTATGTGGTGTGTTTTTCCCTCACTTTTAAGCAAGGGGAGGGCCATGCAGGCTGTAGGAATCCCTGTTTCTGAAATTAAAAGCCTCTGGAAAGTTGGTTTATAATCTAACTGAATCCTTTTAGGTGAGGACTTGGGTTCATCTCTTAGGAGGGGATTGACTTGGGTGTGGGGAATGCTACCCTCTTTGTGTATCTTACCATTGTCCTTAAACAAATTGAGGCTAAAATAAATCTTCGGCCCTCCAAGTTTAGACTTGTGGTAAAAATTTGGTACATATACCTCTGGTTTGGGCAATTTCATTCTTAATGGCTTCAAAGTGGCTCGGCCCAAATCCAAATCCAAGCCCAGATCGAAAATTATAGCCTTATCCAAGTCAGCCAGGGTCTCTAAAGGAAAAGGCATCTTGGATTGTCCGGACTAGCCTTTGGAGTTTAGGGCTAAGGAGGGTCCAGGCTCTTGCCCCCCTTGGGCCCCTGCGGGTTCAGTGCCTCTTCATCGGGCTGATACGCTTCCGGGCCTGGACGCCGGGAACTTCACGCCAGGTGTCTCTTCCTCAACGTGGGCTCCGTCTCTGGGACAAGTCGCTGGCATCTCGTCTTTGGACGACCAGCCTCGTTCGCCGGTGAGGGCTTCAACTGCGCTGGTTCCGTTAGGCTCAGCTTCAGCCGCTCAGGGGAATATTTCTCAGAATAGTCCTTAGAGCCTAGTCGCCGGCTCTCCGACTCCTTCTTCTCCGGGTTTAGTTGCCGGTCAACTCCAAGGACAGTCTAGGCTCCTGGAAAGGTGCTTCTCGCCCCATAGTAGCTCTGAGTTGCAGGTGGAGGTAGAGGCGGTGCAGCTGGAGAAACCGGGTCAGCGGAAGGAGGGGGAGCTGAAAGTAGGGTCTGGTGCAGCTGGGGAAAAAATATTATCGGAGCAGGAGCAGTTGAACAGTAGTGAACTCCCTGTCTTGTGTTTAGAGGGAGGTCTAGTTAGGGTGAAGGATTCGGCACTTTCTCAGTTAAGAAGTGTCAATGTTTTGAATGTGCCTCGGGAGATGGCAGGGAATGAATTGTGGCATCAACCGTTGGTGGAAATGGCGATTGTTCCATGCATTGACAGTGCTGGAGGGGAGGGTTGTGAGTGGTTGGGGGGCCAGTAGTGGACTCAGAGTCCTCTGGTCTGCAAGTTGGATTGATGGGTGAGGCCTCCAGAAGCCTTAATCTCGGGGGTGCTGGTTTGGTGGAGTTCAAGGAGGGGGAGAGGGCAGAAGATGTGGGTTCTCCTCTCAATGCTTACTCTCCAGCCTTGGGAGGTTTGGGGTATTCAGAGTGGGTGATGCAGCGTGCTAACGAGGAAGCTGTTTGGTAAGTTGTGGAAAATGTGATGTTTTATTTGAATAGTAGTAATAAATGATTGATGTGATATAGAATTTGAGAATGTTTTATAGAAAAGTGAAAAAGTTTTGTTTTGTAGTGAGTTTTTTTATTTGAATAGTAATAAAAAATTATTGATGTGATGTAAAAAGTGTAAAAAAGTTGGAATGTTTTTTATTTGATTTTTTTGGGAGAAGTGAAATGGGAATTGAAATTGTTTGGATTGGTTACCAAACAAGCTCGAGATTTATCCCATTATAGGGATGACGTTCGTGGGGTATAAATTGCAATTGTTAGCTTTTCTGACTTGTATAGAAGAGGAGCGTCGCTTGGGAAACGGACGCACGAAGGGTAAGAGGGAGATTAAGAATTTGGAGAGCTCTATAAACTATGATGCTAAAGGTTCTGGATTGATTCGCGGTAAAAGGAGGGCAAGGGGGCTAGTAGTAGTGCCATGAAGCCTAAGATTCTTTCTTGGAATGTAAGGGGGCTGAATAATAGGCGTAAACGCTTAAGGATTTGCAATTTGCTCTGACATTGGAAGGTGGATATTATTTGCCTCCAAGAAACAAAAGTTAAAGATCCTTCTAGAAAATTTGTGCGTAGTCTTTGGGGGTGTAATTATGTGGATTGGTGTTGTTTGGATGCTAGTGGGGCTTCAGGGGGTATCCTTATCTTGTGGGATAAGAGGGTGGTGGAAAAGGTGGATGTGTGCGTGGGGGTTTTCACGCTTGCAGTTTCCTTTAGGAATGTTGCTGATCATTTTGAGTGGGGTTTTGCGGGAGTGTATGGTCCGAATTTCAGGATTGATCGGAGGGGTCTTTGGGATGAGTTGGCTGGGATCCTTAGTTGGTGGAGTTTGCCTTGGTGTATAGGGGGAGATTTCAATATTACTAGGTTCACTAGCGAAAGATCTGGAGATGGTAGTGTGTCTGCCATGAGGGACTTTTGTGATTTTATCTCTGAACAGGGTCTTATGGATTTTCCACTCGTTGGAGGTTCTTATACGTGGTCGACTTCTTGTGATCCTCCTGTTTGGTCCAGAATTGATCGTTTTCTTGTTTCCCCTGATTGGGAAGATAGATTTCCTGAGGCGTCTCAGAAGAGGCTTCCCCGCCTTTTCTCTGACCATTTTCCTATTCTCCTCGATTGTGCTCACTCTTCTACAAGAAGTAGGCCGTTTAAGTTTGAGAATATGTGGCTCAAGGTGGATGGATTTGTGGGGTTGGTGAAACAATGGTGGGATTCATACTCTTTTCATGGCTCTCCTAGCTTTGTGTTTGCATGCAAACTAAAGGCCCTCAAATCTAATTTGAAGACTTGGAATGTAGAGGCCTTTGGTAATGTGGAGAGGAACAAGAGAAAGCTTCTTGAGGAGCTTCAGGTGTTTGATATAGTGGAAGGTAGTAGGGCTTTGGTTGAGGGGGAAATTCTAAAGAAGCTGGAGATTGTCAGTGAGATAGAGAGATGCTCACTGTTGGAGGAGGTCTGCTGGAGGCAAAAGTCCAGGGTGAGGTGGTTGAAAGGCGATAAATGCACAAAATTCTTCCATTCTATAGCCAATTCAAACAGAAGGTACAACTCTATTGATTCCTTATTGATTGGAGATTCCATTTCTTCTAATCCGGCAGAGATAGGTGAGCATGTGGTTCAGTTCTATCAAGATCTCTTCTCTGAGAAGCACAATTGAGGCCTCGGTTGGATGATCTTTTCTTTGATGCTATTTTAGAGTCAGAAGCAAGGTGGTTGGAGAGAGCCTTTGAGGAGGAGGAAGTTAGGAAGGTAGTGTTTGCTTTTAATGGCGACAAAACACCGGGTCCGGATGGCTTCACTATGGCTTTTTTCCAAGCTTGTTGGGAGGTTTTGCGCTTGGACATTATGGAGGTTTTTTCTGAGTTTCATGCTAGAGAAGTATTTGAGAAGAGTTTGAATGCTTCTTTTATTGCTCTTATTCCTAAGACTCCAGGAGCTGTGTCTCTCAAAGACTTCCGGCCCATAAGCCTTGTAGGAGGTATCTACAAGATTATTGCTAAAGTTTTGGCTAACAGATTGAAGACGGTAATGGACAAGGTTATCTCCAAATCCCAGAGTGCTTTCATCAAATTGAGGCAGATTCTTGATCTAATCCTTATTGCGAATGAATGCCTTGATAGTCGTATTAAATCAAGGGAGCCGGGAGTCGTTTGCAAAATGAATTTAGAAAAAGCTTATGATCACGTTAATTGGGATTTTCTATTATATATGTTGAGGAGATGCGGCTTTGGGGGTAAATGGTGTTCGTGGATAGCTCGTTGCATTTCTTCTGCAAAGTTTTCGGTGCTAGTTAACGGCTCGCCAAACGGCTTTTTCAGTAGCTCTCGAGGCCTGAGGCAAGGAGACCCTTTGTCTCCCCTTTTGTTTGTGTTTGTTATGGAGGCGCTGAGTCGTATGATTACTGCGGCGGTGAGTGGGGGTGTGTTGGATGGTTTCAGAGTGGGCGATGCTTATTTTTCCCACCTTTTGTTCGCTGATGACACGTTGATTTTCTGTGATGCTAGCTCTTCCAAGCTTCGGTCTTTGCGAAGTCTCTTGCTCTTATTTGAGGCTGTTTCGGGTCTAAAGGTTAACTTGGCTAAATTCAGTATTATTCTAGTGGGGAATGTCGCTCAGGTGGGAAGGTTAGCCGACATTTTAGAGTGTGAAGTTGCTCATTTGCCAGTGATGTATCTGGGTCTTCCATTGGGGGCTTCTTACAAGTCTACTCGTATTTGGGATGGAGTTATTGAGAAGGTTGAAAAACGGTTGGCTAGTTGGAAAAAGGTTATATCTCTCTAAGGGAGGGAGAGTGACCCTGATCAAGAGTACGCTCTCTAACTTACCTACGTACTACATGTCTCTGTTCCCTATTCCGGTGAGTGTTGCTTCGCGCATTGAGAAGTTACAACGCGATTTTCTTTGGGGTGGAATGGGTGAAGAATTTAAATACCATTTGGTGAGTTGGGAGAAGGTTTGTACTCCAATTTCGAATGGGGGGCTTGGCATTAGAAATTTGGTTATGTTCAACCGCGCATTGCTAGGTAAATGGTTATGGCGCTTTGGCATGGATAGAGATGCTTGGTGGAGAGTCGCAGTGGATTCCAAGTATGGGAGTTTGTGGGGTGGGTGGTGCTCCCGAGAGGTTGCTGGGGCGTTTGGAGTAGGGTTGTGGAAGTTTATAAGGAAAGGTTGGGAGAATTTCTCCAAATTCCTTAGATTTGAGGTGGGGGATGGGAGTAGGATTAGATTTTGGCATGACTTGTGGTGTGGAGATACGATTCTGAAAGAAGTGTTTCCTGATCTCTTTGGCATTGCTCGGGTGAAGGATGTGTCAGTGGCTGATAATTTGGAGATTTTGGGCGGGTCCATTCAATGGAACGTGAGCTTTGTTAGAGAGGCTCATGATTGGGAAGTCGATGTTTTGGCCTCTTTCTTCCAGGTGCTGGACTCTACCAAGGTGAATAATGAGAAGGCAGATTGTCTTAAATGGGTCTCGTCCAAGACAGGTGTGTTCAGGGTGAAGTCCTATTTTGGTTCTATGATGTGTTCTGGAGGTAGTCGGTTCCCATGGAAGAGTGTGTGGCGGTCTCAGGCTCCCTCGAGGGCAGCTTTCTTCACTTAGTCTGCAGCTCTAGGCAGAATTCTTACCTTGGACAATCTCAGGAAGAGGCACATAATTATTGTTGATAGATGCTGTCTTTGCAAGCGGGATGGGGAATCAGTGGACCATATTCTTCTGCATTGTGATGTGGCCTCAGCTCTATGGAACAACATTTTCTCTCGCTTTGGTATTTCTTGGGTCATGCCTAGGAGTGTGCTTGACTTAGTTGCTTGTTGGTGGAAGTCTGGGAGATCTGGGAGCGCTACTTCTTGGAAGATGGTGCCTATTTGCCTTTTTTGGTGTATTTGGAGAGAAAGAAACCTTAGGTGTTTTGAGAACCTAGAGAGCTCCCTAGAGGAGGTGTTAGAGTTGTTCCTCCATACCTTGTATGTCTGGTCGATGGCTTATTTGTACCCATTATCAATCAGCTTTGCTGATTTTCTTGTTTCTTTTTCGCTTTCTAGTTAGGTGTTTCTTGTTGTATACTTCTAGTGTACGTAGGGGCGCTTTACGCTTTCAATAAAACTATTCTTACTTATCAGAAAAAAAGGTTCAGACTATTAATGTCAATGAGCTGCATGTGACATGACAATGATGTCATTTTGGTGACATCTTATGAAAAAAAATTTATGAGAAAAGATAACATAAAATTGATTTTTTTAAAAGAAAAAAGAAGAATGAGGAAAAAAATAGAAGAGCCCGTGTACTGTTGCAAACTATATACAATCCAATACAAATCTTGGTCACTGAAGCTCATGGTTTTTGGTTCTTCCAAGAATTTGATTGCTGAAAACAGTATAATCCTTGCTGCAGAAGCGAGATGGGTGTTGTTGTTGACTAGGATTGCCTGGGGGAGGGGGGTGGGGTGAAGAAGGAGGAGGAGTGGTGCCAGTGGCAGCTGCTGGGATGCATTGCGTGCGGATGTTACACCTGCCATCTGGTGGTAGATCAAGCAAAGGTAACCAGAACTCCAAATCCTCTACTTTCATTCCCCGCTCTTCCTTCCCCAATCGCCACCAATTCTTAATTGCCAGTGGCCGCCAGCTCCCATCCTCAATTGGTGTCTCACATTTGGCAAGTAACCAAATATTATATCCCTGCCAAAGCCATCTAGAACACTCATCATATCATCATTTTTTTTTTTTGGTATTTTTTTTAAAATTTTTTGCTAAAACTTTTCTGAATTTATCTTTTCTTCTATTTTTTTTTTCCTTCCTCTTTCTTATTTTTTTTTTTCTTTGTAAAAATTATATTTATTTTATTTCTTTCTTACAAAATTTTCACCAAAACTACATCATTTTGTCACATGTAACTCGTGACACTCAACAACACTTGGTCAATGTAGTTGGACAGAAGGACTACATTGAGAACAATCTGAAACTTCGGGGATATAATTGTTTAATTTAGAACTATAGGGACCAAAATGTATTTTGGCCAAAAAATGAAGTGCATGGACTTGTTGGCTATAAGAATTGATTTTGCAGAATTTCAGAAATTATTTTGTTACCACTGTCACACTTAATGGGCCAGAGGTTTTCCAAAGTTCAGTCATACCCTGCTTTTTCTCAATCTTGGATATTTTAAGTTGCAATTGCATTTTTCACCAATCTGCTGTAGCCCTTGGGTGTTAGGTGTGAATTTCATGCTTATCAGAAAGATTTCATTGAAGTTGATATACTTATCATGACACCAAATGTTTTGGTGTCTCTCTGACCAAGATTTTTGAACTTCAAAAACTTCTGTTTAACTTGGGTCACATGATATTGGGATGAAAACCGTTGTAATATCTATGGCTGATTCACTTCTGTGCTTAGGTTGAATTTCAATTCTGTGAAACACACCTGAATCTATTAAGTTTCTGATCTATACTTTTTTACTTTCTTCCTTATGATGGAGAGAATGAAAAAAAATAATTATTCTGGCTTGTGGATTCTAATGTTGTTAACCTACTTAACGTATTCCTTGCACATCCATTCAAAACTTGAAGCAAAAATATCTTTTATTTATTTATTTTTTTGAGTAGTAATAATTTTATTGAAAGAAAATCGTATACGAAAAGTATACAAAAGAACATTTACAGATTCTCTGAGTCAAATCTACCAGATTCTCTGAGTCAAAATTAGGAACATTTACAATAACCCAATCCAAAAGAGATCTCAGGAATGAGGATTTTTGAAAAAGTACATTGGACTCGCTATCCTTAAAGAGACGCCGATTCTTTTCTTTCCAAATGCTCCATATTAATAGAGTAAGAATAACTTTCCAGATTGCCTCTTTGGGTGTCCCCACCTTTAAAATTTCCAGCAGTGAAGAAGTTCTAGGATGTTACTAGGCATGACCCAAGAAACACCGAAAATGTTAAGAACCAAGTGCTAGAGATTAGCAGTATACTCGCAGTGGATGAGAAGATGATTAATAGTTTTCTCACTCTTTTTACAAAGGCAACACCAGTTAGCTAGATGGAAACCCTGACTTCTAAGGTTATTTGTCGTGAGGATTCTACCTATTGCTGCTGTCCATAAGAAGAAAGCAATGTGAGGAGGGACCTTAACCTTCCAAATACTTTTCCAAGGGAATGAACTATGCTCACTTGACTGTAGCATATTATAAAAGCTCTTCACTGCAAAGCTGTGCTTTCTAGATGGTGTCCACTTCATATTATCCACTTCTCCCGGATGAGTATTCGAAGAGTATAATAGATTGAGAAAGGAGTCAATAGATTCTAGTTCCGAATCATGGGCTGCCCTAATGAAGCTTGGATTCCAATGGGTTGGGGAACTAGAGAGGTCCCAATAGTCTGACACTAAGGTCTCCTTGTTATGGGCTATGGTATAGATTTCTGAAAATGAATACTTAAGAGCCCCTTCTCCGCACCACACGTCATGCCAGAAGCGAATGTGGGAACCTTCCCCAACCTTATAGGAAACTAAGTTGGAAAAAGAACCCCAACCGTTTTTAATATTCCTCCAAAGGCTCACCCTGTAAGGTCCTCGAGCTTCCTCTGAACACCCCCTCTCTAGATCCTATATTTCATTACAATCCTTGTCTCCATAAAGAATTTTCCTCTTGCCCGAATCTCCAAAGCCATTTACCGAGGAGAGCTTTGTTGAACATCATGAGATTTTTAATACCCAACCCCCCTTTGGGAACTGGGGAGCAAACATTCTTCTAATTCACGAGGTGCAATTGAAGAAAATAGTTCTCTCTTGTATGTTTTCTGTATATTAGGGTTGCACTCCTATGCTTCTAATGAAATTGATTTACTTCTCAAAAAATATCTTGGTTCTGGCTTTATAAATCTTTGTAAGCACCTTGTATACACATGGCTTTCTAGTAGTCATACTTGATTAAACACATGGTTATACCATCTTTCTACTTGGAAAAACTTGAGACGAAAGTATGAAACTTTTCATCTTTAGTTAATGATTTCTTTTATTACTTTGAGACAAACTTGTTTGATGGATCAGAGGTATCAAATTAATTTTGTATAACTGTCAGACAATGATTATAATGTGGCACAAAGAACTTTCTAAGTTGTTCCCCATCATCATTTAGTTCTGCTCCTTTATGCAAGTGTCACAGTTCAGTTATATTTCTTGAGGAATACTTTTTAAGTAGAAGAATTGTATAATTTGTATCAAATGCTTGCTATGGAAAGTCGAATGCAGGAGTACAATTGACACTTTTGCTTGGGTTTTGTCTTTATATAATATGATCTAAAAAAAGCCCAATTTTACCTGTTTAATAGCATCAATTTGTTTTGAGCTATTATATCTTTAAGCTCATACAAGCAGATGGTTGCCAGGGATTTGACATTGAGGAAGATTCCATGGTGTTAAAATCTGGAGAAAGGGTAGGTGCTTCAGAAATTGGCTTACTTGCTAGCATGGGTGTAATGATGGTGAAGGTATTTACTTATTTTTGTGCTTAAAAATATTGTCAAACACTGACCAGGAGGATATAGTGTACACACTGCATGACCGTTCATTTTTTCAGTAACGTTTATCAGAAGAAAATATTTAAAAACAGTGAGGGCTAATGTTGTCATGTAGGTTTATCCTACCCCAACAATTGGTGTGCTTTCTACAGGAGATGAACTTACGGAACCAACAACCAAGTTTCTAAATCGTGGCCAGGTACCACATCTATTGGAGAACTCCAAACTGCATAATTTGGGCTGCATCTCTCTCTATCTCAATTTTATTTTATTATTATTTTCTTTTTTTGTGTAATCAAGGAACCCCTTCTAGTTGGGAAGGGGTCAGGATGTCTTCTTTGCTCATTCTAAAATAGGAGTAATATTTCAGTGTCCAAAATTTACAATACAGGATTTATTTCAGGTTGTCTAAACATGCATTTGGTTTTCATCAAGATTAGCTTATATCTTCCATGTATTCATAAGTTTAAGCTGGGGAAATAAGCCCGATTACTCTGTTGCAGATTAGGGACTCCAACCGTGCTATGATACTGGCAGCTGCAGCAGAGCAGAAGTGCAAAGTTGTTGACCTTGGTATTGCTAGAGATGATGAAGAAGAATTAGAGAGGATCTTGGATACTGCTTTATCTGCTGGTATTAACATTCTTTTAACTTCTGGAGGTGTTTCCATGGGAGACAAGGATTTTGTCAAGCCATTGCTTGCAAAGAGGGGAACTGTGTATTTTAGTAAGGTTGACTGATGGCCCATTCTTTTCTATACATAATGATTCCTTTCAGGAAGTTGTCTGATGTAACTTGTATGTTTGCAGTTGGAATGAACCGCTGAGCATAATGTGGTGTCAGACTTTATCAAAATATCTGAAGTTTGATGAGCATAGAAATATAAATTATAGGGAAAAGTCCATATACCTTCCCTCAAACTACCACCCAATTGACAATGTTCCTCCCAAACTAAAAAAAATTGTTAATGTCCCCCCAATAATGAAAATACCCTTAATAAAATAAAAAGAAAAAATTCTTTAAAAAAAAAAAAAGAAGAAGAAGAAAAAACCAAGGGGTGGAAATTTAATTTTTTTTTTTCGTTTTTTTGAAAGTAAAAAAATTTAAAATTTTTTGTTTTTGTTTTTCGAATTTACAGGGGTATGATTGTCTTATTGAAAAAAATTTAGGATCATTTTTGTCTTTTTTTGAAATTTGATTGCCTTTTCAGGTTTTCATGAAACCAGGGAAGCCCTTGACATTTTCCGAGATCAATTTAAACCCTGTAGAGGGTTCAATTCACAACAAAATTCTTGCATTTGGGTTGCCAGGAAATCCAGTGAGCTCTCTGGTTTCTTTCCATCTTTTTGTGGTCCCCACCATCCGCCATCTTGCTGGATGGGGAAACCCTCATCTTTTCAGGTTACTAAAGCTTCAAAAACAGTGCTCTCTCTCCCACTTTTGTTGAGTGTGATTTAGTCGAGTAAGTAATCATTTGCTTTTCTTTTATAACATGCACAGAGTGCAGGCCTGTCTTCGCCAGCCCATAAAAGCAGATCCAGTTCGACCAGAATTCCATCATGCCATTATTGGGTGGGATGTCAACGATGGCTCAGGCAATCCTGGGTAAGTTCTTTAGGTATGTTATCATTTAGATTAGGGAGTCTAGTGGTTTTTAGGGGTGTGCTTCCAAATGGATCCTCTGCAGGACATTATTTTGTATTGAATTTCCCTGTAGAATTTATTTGATTTTTCCTCTCCCAATTGCATTAGGATAAATGGATCAATTGTTATCAGTTTTGTTGCAGAGAGCACTGGTCATCAGAGGAGCAGCCGGCTTTTGAGTATGAAGTCAGCTAATGCTTTGTTGGAGTTGCCAGCAACACGCAGTGTCATATCTGCTGGGACTGTTGTGTCAGCCATTATAATTTCTGACTTAAGCAGTACTGCCTTTTGCAATAGTTCCTTATCGTCAAGTTCAACTTCGGCTTTGGAAGGAATTGTATCAAAAGAAATAACTGCAGATGGGTCTCAGAATGCTGAGTTCAAAGTAGCTGTTCTTACAGTGAGTGATACTGTTGCATCAGGGTCTGGGCCTGATCGAAGGTATTGTACTACATGCTACTTTTTCTATGTGGAGACCATGTTTATCTTTGCTTCATATGCTATAATCTGCAACTTTTTTTTCCTTGGAAGTGAAACCTTTATACTCATATTTGCTGTAAGTGAATCTCAAGAATTTCCTTCTGCCTCTCTCTTAATTTCAGATAACTCCCCTCATTTGTGGCTTGACCATGAAACTCTTAGCCCTCTGAACATCAGTTTGTGACGCATAACACCATTAAAGTGCTACCTTTGCTTGTTTCTGTCAACTTGGACGGAAATTTCACATATGAATTGCATAATGGTACTGTGCCCAATGAGATTGTGCCACATTCTCAATTTTTGTTTACAAATCTACTGCACATTGTCTTATTCCTGAATTAGTTCAGATAAAATGAAAAAATAAAAAATAAAAAAATAAAAAACTTGCATCACTACCATATTCACACAGCAATCAATCTCTCTGTCTACAAAACCCATTTCACACTTTTTTAAAAATTCCTAAAATTCTTCAAATTGTGGATAACGAGAAAATTAAATTCATAGTGATTATCAATGCCCTAGAAAAAACCCCACCCATTTCACAAAGCAAGCAGAAACCAAACAAAACTAACAAAAATCCATAAAAAGATTTTAGATCTTACGTTATTAGAGCATCTCCTCTCTATTCCTGTCTCTCTCTCCTGCTCAATGCCTTATAGTCCAAATCATTCGCGCCTCAAATTTGGTATCATTTTCATGGGGTACCATAATCTGCCTTAGTCATATTCCTAACACCTTTGTCAGTGGAACTTGTCTTGCATTGTAATGTGCCAAGTCACATGGCATCATTAAGTTTGCTTTGATCCTATTTGTCATATGCGGATCCCTCGCGACATGCTAGTCATATCTATGTGATAACCTAAAAGGACTATTCACAATTGCTCCGTAATCGCTTATATAATTCAAATCAACCTTTTTTTTTTCTTTTTTTTTTTTTTTTTTTTTTTTTTTTAAAGATGAGGAACCTATTTAAGAAAGGGCCACTTCGTATACCCACTCCTATCGAGTAAAACTCGACCCGTGTAAAACGTCCCCTCCACACAGATTCGGTAATACTCCGGCTTTGTCAGCGAGCTGGCCTTCAGAAATAGTTTGCACTTAAAGGGATTTAAACCTTAGACCTGACGGGAATGCCATAAAGACCAATGCTCTTACCACTTGAGCCAACCCCTTGGAGTTAATAATTCAAATCAACCTAATGCATGCACAATGTATGACTTTAGAAAATGTCTATGTAACATCTCATTCCAAAATCCTTGGTATGGGGTACCGCATTTTTGATTGGTGAAGAAGGTGATGGTGAAAATTTTTAGCGTACTATTAATTGTTAACTTGGCGGAATATAATTGGTTAACTTGAATACATTTTTTTGATAGGTAAGTAGAGAAATTTAGAAAAAATGTGAAAGCGCCCTTAAGCATACAGGAAGTATAAAAAAAGGACACAAAACAGGAAAAAGAAAGAAAAAACACCCGCAAAACCCAAAAACAGAAGGAAACCCAAACACCCAACAGGAACCAACCCACAAAACCCAAAGACCATTACATCATAGCAAGGGCCCTCTTGCCTTTACTCCGGCTAGAACCAAAACCCTTAGCATCATAATTAATCGAGCACTCTAAGTTTTTCACATCTCTACTCTTACATGTTGTACATTTGATTTCTATTCTTATATTGGCTAGCAAATGTAAGATTTTCACTCTAGTTCTGACCACGAGGAGGTTAAGAATTAAAAGTTGGACTATAGGGAGGTTCTATGCTTTCAGGCAAATCACATGGCTGTAATCTGTAATTCACAACCCCTCCCCCCCTGCACTCCCCCTTTAAGATTTAAATAAAAAGTGCAAAATCATTACATCAATTGATTAAAAAATAGTCTTTTGATAGGTAAGTTATATAAAGATATTTATTAATTAGTAATTGAAAAATCATTAAAAAGCGCAAAACGTGTAATTCAGGTACACAAGAAGTATACAAGAGATACACCCTAACCAGAAAAAGAAAAAAATCAAGAAAATCATAAAAGCTAGATGTATTAAAGTAGTCAAAGGCAGCTTTCCAGTGGTAAAAAGTATTGAAGAAAAAAGTCTTTAGTTCCACCACCATCTTCTCATAGTCTTCAAAATTTCAGTCATTTCTTTCGCAAAGAGTGTTAATCCTTTGGAATCTTTTTTTTTTTGGCAAGGTCACTTTGTGCACGCCAAAGTGGTAGAGCAGAGTGGATGTTCTGCCATATAAATGTTTGATATGGAAAAGGTGAATGTTCTGTGGCAAAATTTACCCACTATTGGACCAATAGTGGTTAATAATATCTTTGGATACCTGTATCTATTGATTTCTCTTCTTTCTAGTGATTCCAAACTTGGAGTAGGAAGGTCGGTGTCAAAACTTCAAATGCATCCAGATACTCCTTTTTGAATGATTGTTTCTAAAAGGTCACTGAATTGATGCCAAAGGAAAGAGCAAAGTTCATACTGTTCCTTGTTGAAGTGGATCATTGGAAGTACTGAGTACTTTGCAACAATATGTTTGAAATAGCTTAACAGTTCAGCTTAATAAGGTCTCTCCCCCCCCCCCCCCCCCCCCCCCTCCCCCCCCCCCCTCCCTCCCCACTCCATGTATATGTTGCAACTTAGGATGTAAGAAATCCTATGTTTATATTTTCAATGACTTTAGCTGTTGAGTTCAAAGGTGAAGCCTCTTTGGAAGCACAAATTCCTCTGAAACTAGGGCTGTGCGTCATTCTGGTTAAATGTGAATAGCTGATTGTTGACAAATGTGATGAATTGTTCTAACTTACTGGGTTGCATATCAGAGATACATGAAAAATAAAGTTGACTTCGGTCCTTATTCTGCAGCAGTTTCCATTTTCTTTTAAGAAGCATTTCCTATCTGAAAACAGTGATGTGAAAAGGCAAGGTTACTTGTGTTGTGGTGGAAAAGCTGAAGTCTGACCTTAGTTTTGACATTTGTAATTGTCCTTTTTCTCTCCTTTCATGCCTCCACGTCTTAAAATCTAAATTATCTCTTGAACATTTCAAAATTTCAGTGGTCCTCGAGCAGTTTCTGTTGTAAATTCTTCATCAGAAAGGTTAGGAGGAGCGAGGGTAGTTGCAACAACTGTGGTCCCAGATGATGTGAGCAAAATTAAGGATGTTTTAAAGAGATGGAGTGATGTCGACAAAATAGATCTGATTCTTACCCTCGGTAAGATTCCTGCTTTTCATCGAGTGTTTCATTCCTTTGTATGAATATAACGTAATATTTTTAAATTGTTCTGTAAAGATTTCTTCTTCCTGTTTATGATAAGTGTCCTCAATGAAGGTGGCACTGGCTTCACCCCAAGAGATGTAACCCCTGAAGCAACCAAAGAGTTGATCGAGAAAGAAACACCTGGTCTTCTGCATGTAATGATACAGGAGAGTTTAAAGGTACCACCAATTTATGTATGTTGGTTATTAATACAGTAAGTTATATTTTTGCACAAAAATAAAAAGAAAGAAAAAGAGTACTTGTCTACGTTATTGTTTATGATTGTACTTCTTTTACTCTTTGAAAGGATTTTCAAATTTTATTTGGAAATTGTCTTTAATTGAATTCCCTAATCAGAAAATAGTTTTGGCTGGAAATTTCGTAATACTATTTACACTTTTACCTCTTCTAATCTTGTCCTTGTAATTGTTTTCAGCTGTTGTATATGTTAGAGGAATGGGGAGTCCGTGGACCATTTTTTTTTTCTCCATTGTGAGGTTGTTTGTGCCATATGAAATGTTTTCTTCAGCCGCTTTGGGCTGTCTTGGGTTATGCCTAGACAAGTTGTCGACTTGTTTGCTTGTTAGTGGTTTGCTAGTAAAACTCGGAGTGCTGCTATGTGGAAAATAGTGCCCTCTTGTCTTTTGTAGTATCTTTGGAGGGAAAGAAATGATAGGAGTTTTGAGGACCATGAGAAGACGTTGGAGGAGCTTCAGGCTTTTTTCTTCAATACTCTTTTATCTCTAGATAATTGCAATTGCATCTCTTTTGGAGCTTAGTTTTCATGCTTGCTCTCTTTTCTCCTTCTAGTTGAGTGTTTTTCTTGTATACTTCCTGTGTACCTGAGTGCGCTTTACGCTTTCCATGATATCTCGATTATTTTTTTCAAAAAACAGCCTGTTCTCTTCCATAAAATATTGTCCCATTGATCACCATAAGGGGAGATTGGGCTGAAATCTTAGTGATAATAGTACCGGGTGGTGTGTATGTTTGTAAGTAGTTGAGTATTGAGGAAGTTGTATATTGATGTTGATCGTCCCTACTTCTGAAGGTTTTATGGGGTGAGTTTTGAGCTGTAGCGATGTGTCCGGTCATTCTTAGGGTTGTATTTTTCTTTGGTGTTTACTCCCAAGATTTTTCCAGCTCTTCACTGGACGAAGCTCTGAAATATTTTATATTTTGTTTCTTAGCTCATAGGCTGAATACACATGACCAAACTTATGGGGTGTGGAGCTCATGTGATGGCTAAGAACCGATGGATGTTTATTTGTTAGTGTGTCTTAAGATTCACATAGATTATTGCCCCACTTGCTTACAGCATTAGCTTTTGGAATTTTTGGTTGAGTGTCATTGTATCAGTGCTCGATTGTCTATGATCATTTTGATTCCCTCAGAATGTAGAGCATGCAATGTTCTTTGGGTAATAAATTGTTGAGATGAATTTTTCATATGGGTAAAATTGTTTATCTCTATTAAGTGTAAAATTTGGAGTGGTGATGTGCCGATCCTAATTGTTATTATTAGGGCCAAGGGGACCCTCTTGGTGGTCCTTTTCTGCAGGGTTATATTTGCTCCGTGTTAATTTGTTGAAAAGGTGTTTTTCTCTGCAAAATGCTTGGTAGTGTGTTGGATTTGGGTATGAAGAATTAAAACAGAGGGTGAAAAGACATTTGTTGTCTTCATCCTGTGTCTTGTGTTACAACCTTTTGTTACACCCCTCTCCTGTTCGTAACGTGAACCATCATATCATGTAGTAAGAAGACGCACACTATAATGGTGGTGGGATTTCCTGAATTCTTCAGAATATCCTTGTCTCTTGTGTGATTTTGGTATTCGTTGAAGCGTTTCTAACTCTTAGTAGGCCTTGTGTAAAATTGGATTGCTATGTTTTTGAAGACCAAGTGATGCAGGTAATAAGTTCCCGTTCAAATTATTCTGCTTTACCATATTGTATGTTACCAATTGTTGCCTCTGGGTGTTCTGGTTGGCAAGTGTGTAGATTGAGAGGACTGAATGAGTGAGTGTTATTGGTGCGTGAGGGCACGCTCCGGCGTATTTCGTTGAGGATTGTGTGGTGTGATTGTTTGTTGATTTAGTGATGGGTTAAGTTAATTATGATTGGTGTGTTCAGTTAATTATGATGTCAAGGGAGGTTAGTCTCATAGAGTGATAGGGAAGGGGAGGGGTCGAAAATGTTCATGATGAAACCTAAGATTATATCATGGAATGTAAGAAGCCTAAATGATAAGGAGAAAAGGTTAGGAATTAGAGGGCTTCTAAGGGAGTGGAAAGCAAATATTGTTTGTTTGCAAGAGACAAAAATGGATGTTATTACTAGGGAGGTGGTTCGTAGTTTATGGGGTTGTCATCATGTGGGTTGGTCTTAGTTGGGTTCAAGACAGGCGTTTGAAGGTATTTTGTTAATGTGGGATAGGCAGGTGGTGGTGGAAAAGATTGAGGAGTGTGTGGGCAAGTTTGTGGTAGCGTGTTCTTCCATATGCACTATTGAGAATTTTGAATGGGCATTTGCAGGTGTGTGTGGTCCAAATGATGATGTGGAAAGATGTCTTTGAGATGAGTTGGTGGGAGATGTCGTGGTGTATTTGGGGGGTGGGGGGATTTTATCATTGTGGAAGATCAGGTGATTCCAGACAGTCACAAGTGATGTTGGAATTTTCAGAATTCATTTTTGTACAGGGCCTTATGGATATTCCGTTGGTAGGGAGATTTTACTTGGTCTAATAATTGAGATTCTAAGGCATGGTCTAGAATTGATAGGTTCCTACTATCTCCAAAGTTGGCAGAATATTTTTCAGATGTATCTCAGAGATGCCTTCCTAGAATCTTGTCAAATCACTTTCCGTTGATGCTGGATTGTGGAGTGGGCCGCAGGGGCAATAGGTATTTTACGTTTGAGAATATGTTGCTATAATCAAAGGGTTTTGTGGAGTAGGTAAAATCTTGGTGGGGGTCCTATAATTACCATTGTTCTCCTAGTAATATGTTAGCACATAAATTGAAAGCGTTGAATTCGGATTTGCAGAAATAGAATGAGGAGGTATTTAGTAATAGGGAAGCAGAAGAAGGAAGATGGTGAATGGTCTTTGTGAGCTAGATATGATTGCAGAGGAAAGATCATTAACCGAAGATGAATGGTTTAGGAAGGAAGATATTTCTAGAGAGTTTTCCTTTTAATTGATGTGGAGGAAAGTAATTGGATGGAAAGAGAATTTGAGGAGTGAAATGTTGGAGGTGGTGAGAAATTGGAGATAAGGCTCCAGGACCTGGTGGGTTTTCTATGGCTTTTTTTTTTTTTTTTTTTTTTTTTTTTTTTTTTTTTTTTTTTTTTTTTTTTTTCCCAGAAATGTTGGGAAGTATTAAAAGAGGAAATTATGGTAG
Source organism: Alnus glutinosa (assembly GCF_958979055.1). Taxonomy (NCBI): domain Eukaryota; kingdom Viridiplantae; phylum Streptophyta; class Magnoliopsida; order Fagales; family Betulaceae; genus Alnus; species Alnus glutinosa. The sequence goes on along the minus strand of NC_084894.1, from coordinate 11,144,765 downwards.
ATTTAAAGGAGTTTCGTAGCCGAGGGAAGTTTTAGAAGAGTTTCAATTCTACTTTTGTGTCTTTTTTTTTTTTTATAAGTAAAAAGACTTTATTAATGAAAGCGTAATGCGCCCCTAGGTACACAGGAAAAACCAAAGCTAACCCACAAAAACCCAATAGAACCAACAAGAACAAAACAACCCACCACCCACCAAAGAACAATACAACTCACCACCCACCAAAAATAACCCAACTAAGAACAAAACAACCCATCACCCACCAAGGCGCACAAACCTACAACAAGTGTGCTTTGCCTTTCCTACTCCTAGAGGGATCTTTCGCATCACCATAATTGATGGAGCTATGCAGGTTTAGAAGCTCCCTTTTTCCTTTAGACTTTTGGCGCGCAATCATTTTCTCCCGTTGAAACTCTTCTTCCATGGCATCCCTAATTGCCAAGGCCTCCTCCCCAAAAGCGCCTTCCAATGCCCAATCCAAGGGCAGACCATCCCAATTATCATCTTCCTCCTCCTCCCAAACTACGATCTCCCCATTATGATCAAAACCGACAGGCCAACTTTGAGATTGGGAGACTCCATTTCCCTCAACGGAACAAGGAAAGATGCCGCCACTCGGAGGGGAGGAAGGACCAACCACCCCAACATCCTTGACCTCCCGCAGCAAAACGGGAGGGACAAAAACAATTGGGGGAAGATTGAGAAGACCTTTCCTAAAAAGCCCCTGTTTAGTTGGAGTCTGAGTCTTCTTTTTCGCATGAAACTCTCCACCCATTTTCTTAAAAAAAAGAAGGTTTTGCGGACAGCTTTGAGGCTACCAAAGAGTCAGATAACAACCCATCATTCCATACCACAGTCTCCCCTACCCTGATCTCCCTAGCCCTCCTGTAGTATTGCTTAAATGGGCGGCTTTGCAGCAAGGGGGAGGCGGAAGAACGAAGCTTCTTCCCCAACTCAGAGGCCTTTGAGAGAGAATGAAAAGAAGAGACGGAGAGCTCTTCACCACACAAAGCCCAGACAATGCCGGAGGAGCAGCCAAAGTCGCCGGCGACGGCATTTCTGCAGTCGGCAGAGGTGGGAAGACGAACAAAGGAGTTGACTCAACCAAAGACGACTCACCCCTAGATCTGTCTCCGCACAAAGGATCCCCACAAGGAAACACCATCTTTGACAGAATGTGATCGCACAGCCCAGAAGAAGCCACCAACATCGTCTCTTACCTCAAAGAAAGCTGGAGCGGTGGAAATCAAGGATTTTCGTCCAATTAGTTTAATGAGTGGTGTGTATAAAATTATTTCTAAGGTCATGGAGAGCTGGAGAAATCAGTGTTGGGGAAGATTGTCTCAAGTTCTCAGAATGCATTTATCAAAGGTAGACAAATTCTGGATTTTGTCTTGGTGGCGAATGAATGTATTGTCAGATTTGATCTGGGGAACTGAGAGTATTGTGTAAATTGGATTTGGAGAGGGCCTATTATCATGTTAACTGAGAGTTCTTGTTATACTTGTTGAAGAGATGTGCCTTTGGGGAGAGATTGCGAGTTTGGATAGAATGGTGCATAACTTTCGGTGCGGTTTTCCATTCTCATTAATGATCTCTATCTGATTTCTTTAGTAGCTCGTGTGGATTAAGACAAGGGGATCCGATGTCTCTTTTATTGTTGTGGTTGTTTTGGAGGCATTAAGTAGGATGATGTCTGCTACTATGGACAATGGACTCTTATCAGAATTTTTGGAGGGATCGAGGAATCTTAAGGAGATGATAGTGTCACATTTATTGTTTGCAGACGATACTTTGGTTTGTTGTTAGGATAATTGTGAACAACTTCGTAACCTGCAGTGTCCATTCTTATGTTTTGTAACGATGTCGGGGTTGAAGATAAATTTGTCCAATTCAGAGATAGTTCATGTAGGCGATGTGGATGATGTAGAGGGTTTAGCTAGCATTCTTGGGTGTAGAGTGGCTTCTTTTGCTGATGAAGTATTTGAGTTTTCCTTTGGGAGGTTCTTACAAGACTTCTAACATTTGGAATGCCATTATTAAGAAGATGGAACATTGGTCGGCAGGTTGTGAGAGGCTTTATCTAATGGAGGAAGGTTGACTTTGATAAAAAGGACCCTTTCTAATTTACCGACATATTATTTGCCCCTTCTCCAATTCCAGTAGGAGTGGCTAATAGATTGGAAAAACTTCACAGGGATTTTCGTTGGGGGGTACTGGCAATGAGTTTAAGTTTCATTTAGTGAAGTCGTTGAAAATATGTACTCCAATAATTTCAGGGGGCTTTAAGGGTATATGTCGTGTTAAAGCTCCGAAGCGGGTTGCGTTCTTTGTATGGACAGCAGCTTTAGGGAAGATTTTAACTCATGACAACTTACGAAGGCGTGGAATTGTGGTGGTTGAGTGGTGTGTTATGTGTAAAAAGCATGGGGAATCCGTTGATCACCTTCTTCTCCATTGTGACGTGGCTCGAGTTGTTTGGAGTTTTTTTTATGGTTTGTTTGGGGTGGAGTGGGTTATGCCTAGGAGCGTCTTGGACTTATTGAGTGCTTGGGGTACTTTGCTGGGTCGTGGTCCTGCTCACCATGTTTGGAAGCAGGTTCCTCTTTGTGTTTTGTGGGGCTTGTGGCGGGAGAGAAATTCTAGGCTTTTTGAGGATGTGGAGGTTCAGGCTGGGGCTCTTTGTAGAATTATGCTTAATATGTTGTTTTTTTGGGTGTCGGCGAATGGCATGGGTAGTATGTCGTACGCTGATTTTTTACTTTCTTGTTCGTTTCGGTCCTCTAATTAGGGGCTCCTTTGTATACTCCCTGTGTACTAGGGTTGCGCCCCTCTGCGCTCTTTAATGAATTCTTACTTATAAAAAAAAAAAGGGTGAAAAAACTTATTCAATTTAACCAAGCCCTTCTGGGTAAGTGGTTAGGGTGGTATGCTATGAAGATGGAGGCTCTGTGGAATTCGGTGGTGCATACTAAATATGATAGCTTAAGAGGAGGTTGGTGTTCTAAGTAGGTAGCGGGGACCTATGGTGTGGGAGTGTGGAAATGTGTAAGTAGGGGGTGAAAAGATTTTTCAAAATTTGTTAGGTATGAGGTGAGAGATGGATCTACGGTGTGGTTTTCGCATGATTTATGGTGTGGGGAGTAGCCTTTGAAGTTTTCTTATCCGAAGTTATTAGTATTGCACGTTGCAAGGATGTGTGGGTGGTGGATCATATGCATTTCTGGAATGGAAACATTCATTGAAATATTTTCTTTACAAGACCTGTGCATGATTGGGAGGTGGAAATGATCACTGCTTTCTTTGAGGATGGATACTTCTCTGTTTGACGAGACTGTGACGGCGATTAGTGCTCCGACGGCGCCATCTTTGGGTGCTTTTTCTCAAGCCTTGGTTGGGACCGTGGTCTAATCCTTGCTGAAGCCAGGTGGGGGAGTGATTGAAAAGTCTCCTCCGTCTAGCCTTCTTCGGCATGGCTTTCTTCTCCCGAGCGTTCCTAGTGTAGCTCCTCATTTCTCGCCTAAAGATGGGGTGAAAGGGGTTCCCTCCCTTTTGGGTGGTTGCGTTACTCCAATTGCTGAAAAGGGTGTGGATTTCAAGTTGGATAGTTTGATCCAATCTCAGAAGTGGCCGGTAAGTTTTGTCCCGTCTGGAGAGATTGTTGTATGGGATCAGAGCGATGAGGTTTGGGTTGGGGAGGATGGAGACTCCTCTCACCCTTTGGGCGTTTGTCCTCCCGACATGCCCTTGGATGGGGTGTTAGATGGTGATAAGGATTAGGATCCGTCCTTCATGATTTTGGATGCCATTCAAGAGGATTTTCATCGGGTAGCAAAGGTTGCGCGTCTAAAGACCAAAGGTAGGAGGGAGATGTTGAATATGAAAAGCTTCATTAACTACGGCAATGCAAGCACGTCCTCTTGGCGAAGGAATGGCAAGGCTCATGTGCTGAAGCGTTGAGTGCTCCTTGTGCGTTTCAGTTTTGAGGGCTTTGGGTTCGTGCGGGTTTGTTGGGTTTCTTTTTGTGAGCTAGTTTGGTTGTTCTTGTATACTTAAGGGTGCCTTACGCTTTTTTAATAAATCTTTTCTTATATATATATAAAAATTGTATTCTCAAAAAGTAAGGCAAGGAGGTGAGGATAAAATTTGCTGGATTCCTTCTAAAAGGAAATTATTTGAAGTGAAGTCTTACTATCATGTGTTATTTACTCCGGTAAGTTTTCATTTTCTTTGGAAGAGTATTTGGAAAGTTAAGGCTCCCTCGAGAGTGGAGTTCTTTGTGTGGATGGCGGTTTTAGGAAAAATCTTGACTTTAGATAATTTACGGAAGATGAATTTTGTTGATAGATTGGTGTTGAATGTATAAAAAAAGTAGGGAGCCTATTGATCAGCTCCTTCATTGTGAGGTTGCAAGATGTTTGATGTTGCATCGGTTACTCCTCGACGGGTGAAAGAGTTGGTGAGTTGGAGAGGACAATTGGGACACCGTGCTGTTTTGAAAGTGTGGAGGTTGGCTCTTTTGTGTTTAATGTGGTTTATTTGGAGAGAGCGGAACGCAAGGAGCTTTGAAGATTGTGAGGCTACAATTTTAGAGTTGAAGATGTTGTTCCAATCCCTTTACACATGGATAGCAGCGTTCAATAGCTTGCCTGTTTCTAATTTCTCTCCATTTTTGGTGTTTTGTTATTTTTCTACGCATAAGGGGTAGTAGAGTTGCACCCCTCTACACTTTTAATGAATTTGAATTATATAAAAAAGAAAAAGAAAAAGAAAGAAAGTAGCTATACGCTGAAACAGGGGCAATGAAGGGGTTTCTTTCTCTATATTGCTGACATTTCTTGGCTATTAGGTAAAGCTTACCTATCGGAAGTTTAAAAATGGGGCACTGACCCCAGCCAATATAACCAATTGGATAGGAAAGCATCAATGCCTTCTCTTGTCAATTGATGTAATTGCATGCGGTCGCAGCACTGTGGTAGGATAACAGTCGGATGCACTTTTTGTTAAGTATTACGAATTCTAACTAGAAAGACAACTGACCTCATGCATACAGGTCAAAAGGTGCCCTTAAAGAATTATGATCTAAAATTTAAGAAATTTATAAAATCTACAGGCAATGCCATGATGGTACTGTTTTCACATGGTATTGTAGCAATTTAGTATATTTTAGGTATTTAAGGATATTTGAGTTTTTTTTCCCTTTATTCTTATTATGTATGGCTACGATAAATTTGCATAAAGGGTTGTCACTTATGATTAATTGTTTCCAGGGTTTTAAGGTCTTGTCTTCTTATTAATAGAATATTGTGAAGTCATTTAAGGCAATTCAGCTTAATGAAAATGGGGATTGGCCTCTAGGTTCTTGTGAGAACCCGAGGATTTACTTGATAAAGCATCCAAAAAGAGGTTTTAATGGAAAATCTATAAACTTAGGTCTGCAAGTTTAAAGATTGAAGCTCAACAAAAGTCAGTAGAAAATGAAATGAAGAATTTACAAAAGGAGTGAGAACATGGCCAAAAGCAATAGAACACTCATACAAGGTCCCCATGACTAAAGATTTAAACACTTGTGTAATTTTCTTGTCAAATGGGAAAAAGGCAAAAAAGGAAACAGAAAATGAATGCAAATATTAATTCTAGAAGCTGTCAATTTTACAGTAGTAGGTGACCTTTGTTCCACATGTAACTTCCACTTTGAAGTTTTGTTGTTTCATTGGGGTAATATCACTTTTAATCTAATGGTGTCTAAGCAAACTATTGAGCCTCATTGAAAACTGGAATTAATTCTTATGTGTTACCCATATATCCCTCCCTCACCCCATCCTTCCCCACCAAAGAAATTAATCGATAAAAAGGTGTTTAGTTTTTGAAAAAACTGACAGTCATTTATATGTGTTCTCATTGAAATACGTTTAATAGATTTATCTTACTTCTCTGTTACTGATTTTCTTGCCTATTTATTTTCTGAAATAGGTGACACCATTTGCTATGCTCTCACGCTCTGCAGCTGGAATACGGGGATCATCATTGGTAATGGCACAATTGATTGTTTGTTTTGCTTATCTCTCTTATCGTGATGGCTTATTTGTTTGTGAAATTAGATTTTTTTTTACAAGCAAAATTATACTTCTGGTAAACGCGGGAAGGAATTACAAATATAAAATTTCTCGTTGATGATAAACTCAACTTTATTGGTGAACTGAAATGGGCAAATAAAAAAGCGTATTAGGTTTATTAAAGTGGGAAAAAATGGAGGGGCCTGTCTATCATGAAAGCCTTCAGAAGACCCAGTTTTGACAGAGGAATGGTTTCTCAATTTCACTTGAAAGAATGTGGTATACAAAACACAAGGGAAAGTCGGACCTTGCATAGAATGAAAATTTTCCATTTTTTTCTTCCTATAGCAATTGCGTGCACTACTAGTTTACCCTTTGTGAGAATTACCTCAAAATGAGAACATATATGTGTGTGTGTGTGTGTGTATAAGAACTTATAATCATCACCAATAATCTCAAGGGGCATTGTATTTGATAATTTCTTAGATCTTATGAAAAAATATTATAATTGATATAATAGACATTCATTTTGAATGCGAATTGAATTACTCATCAAATGCCAGGTTAGTCCCAATGGACTGATTTCATTTCTTTTTTCATGATCTTAATAATCTTTGATCTAGCATATTAAATGTACGTAATACCAAAAGTAAATCACATTAATCAATATCATCACCTAAAATTTCCGGTTCACACAATAATCTTTGGACCAGTGGCATCTCCTACCCTCGCAAACAAGGGATGGAAGATGAAATCACGGGTTCAATCTGTGTGAGTTATCTTTGCCTGGTTCATGGATCAGATTTTAAGTCGGAGGCCCAAAAGAGTACCAACTGGATCCATATATGATCATAACAGCATCATAATTTGGTAGTCAACTTGTAGTGGTTTTATTCCCTTTATATGGAATTTTGCATTCAGATCATCAACATGCCTGGCAATCCAAATGCTGTTTCTGAGTGCATGGAGGCTTTGTTGCCCGCCCTTAAGCACGCATTAAAGCAGATAAAGGGGGACAAGAGAGAGAAACATCCCCGGCATGTCCCTCATGCACAAGCTGCAGCTGTTGATGTGTGGGAGAACAGTTACAAGTTAGCCTCTGCTGGTGGCAAAGAACCTGGTTGTTCTTGTTAGTTGTTCCCCATTGAAGTATGGAGGAGCAGAAAGCATGTAACAGTGTGCTATAGGAAACACAGAATAATGCTGATGGATCTTGAAAAAACTGACAGTAACTATAGAATGTAAAACTGCATACACTTACAAGTTTTGTGATTGGCTTAAACCAGTTACTCTTTAGTTTTCTTCTTTAAAATACTTCATTCAATTATTTGTTTCAGTTTTAATGTTTAGTTTACATTCTGGATCTGTGATTTCGTGAAGTGTGCCAAATATACAGTTACAAATACCCTTACTGAGGCGCCTGTAGATGACATATTCCTGCTTTCAGGTCATTTTGGTGGTTTTGTGTTCTATGGATATGAAATGCTTCAGTTACCAAAAAAGAAAAGAAAAAAGAACAAAATGAAATGATTCCAAACTCTCTAAAAATGACTGTGTCAGCCTCTTTTCGGGAAAATCCTGATCTGAACTGTCTTCCTCTTGGTGTGATTAAAGCACAATTTTTAGCAAATGAGCAATAAAAAAACAGATGATTTGTATTTTCCAGTTTGGTTCTGCAGAAAGGAGGGAATATCTGCATCATATCTTCAAGCTATCATTCTCTTGTAGATAATCCATTTTTGATAAATGTATAAAAATTGTACACAAACTCAGGCTTAAACTTCACTCGGATCACACATTAAAGAATGTAATAGTCTAGCTCGAGCTCAAGTTGAGCTAAGCTTATCGAGTACTTGGCTCGGTTCGAATGACATTCTCACTAAGCTCGGGCTCACTAGAGCTTCCAACAAACCGAGTTTGGACACACATTTCATAACTCGACTCGAATATGAATCCTTATAAATGAGACAATCTTGAAATCCTAAAGCTCAGTTAGGCTTGGCTTGATTACAGTTTACATTGTCAGCATATACAAACTAGGTGTCCAACAAGTCCACAATTAGTTAATTCCATATAAGCTCTATCTAAAAAGGAGCATAACTTAAGTTTTTAAGACTTTCGGAACCCTCTTCATTTTGTTACTATTTGAATCATCCATTTGAAATGAAAGGTCGAGATAAAGTTTGCACGGTGCAATACCCATAGGATCATGGCTATGTTTGGCAACCAACCTTGCCTCCCCTCCTCTTATTCTCACTTTATTTATTTTTTTTTAAAAAAAAAAAAAAATTAACTTCAAAATATTCTAACCATTTTCACTTTTTATATCACATCAATTATTTTTTATTACTATTCAAATAAAAAAACTCATTATAAAACAATTTTTTTTTCACTTTTTTATATAAATTCTTTGTACTTTATATCACATCAATTATTTCTTATTACTACTAAAAATAAATAAATAATCACCTCAAAAATCTTATCATCTTTCTTCTATGATGCATTGCCATCCCAAGACATAATTTCTGACCACCTTTGTTTACGTGGTAACTATTAGTCTTTTACTTTTATTTTATTTTAAAAAAAAAAAACCCTAAAGCTAGATAGGGGACTACCTTGCCACATGGGTAAGGTGATCAAGAGTTGTGTCTTAGAGTGGAAAAAAATCATATCTATAGTGAAAGGAGTAAGAAATGATATCTCATAGTGAAAATCCTAATCATAACTGCACCTATTATTGTGGGTTGAGTGTGAAGATTTTGTTGGATCACCCAGTCAAGTGAGAGAATTCTCAAAGAATTTTCAGACTTAATTGTACCACTTTGCAGGAAATGATTAAGGGCTGTGATACATACAATACAAGTGCACAACTCCAAGACACATTGGGGTAGGGTCACACATGTGAGTCCCCAATATGTCTTAGAATTGTGCATTAATTATGGACTTGTTGTATTTTTTGCATTTCCTAATGATTAATGTTGCCATCTTGCTTTTCACTTTTGTCATCACACCCTAAGTTATCATTACAATTAATTAAGGAGACTTTTACATGAATTTTTGTGAACAATGGCCCCCACTTCACCTACTCAGCCAACCCCAAGATTCTAGGGAGGTGTTTGGTAAGCAACTTACCAATCCCTTCATTTATTTTCACATTTTTTAAAAAATAATTAATTTTAAATTTTTTTTTTTTTTTTATTTTTTATATCACTATCAATAATTTTTTTTTATTACTATTTAAATAAAAAAATTAACTACCATATAAATTTTTTTTCACTTTTTCATACAAATTATTTATACTTTATATCATATTAATCACTTCTTACTAATACTCAAAAAAAAAAAAAAATCAACTCAATAATTTTTTACCAAACACCATACAATTGAAATACAATATAAATTGAAATTGGTGCTTAATTTATTTTTTCTTTTAGACCATAAAAAAGTCCCTTAATAAATTTTAATCCTAATTTTCCCGTATGAGTAATATGCGTCCAAGTGGTGCAACTTCATTTTCAGGGGAGTGGCCTACCATAACTTGCTCACCAACCCTATCACATGATTCTATATTGAATTCAAAATAGAGGGGAAAATAATCCAATGCATGCAATCATGCATATACTATTTTGAACCTTAAGATTTGGTACATTTTTATTATTTATTTATTTATTTTTTCTATTCAATAAAGAAAAAGAGAAAGGAAAAATTATATACAAATAAATACAAATAATAGGTGGGCCAACCTAACAAAAGCCTTAATACAAACGGTACAAAAGAACAACCTAAAAACTATTAAGAATGGTCCAAATATAAGATTTTGGTAGGTTTATATGCTGCCAAAAAAAACTTATGATGAGTTCTTATTATAATTCTTAATTTTATTTTTTTAAAGTTAGAAAAAGGTAATCAATGGAGGAATGAATGTGAGAAATGTTAAAAACCATATCCATCTCACTCCTATCTGATTGGACTGTGCCCATCATCCTTTAGATCCTTCATTGTTAGAAAAATAAAAAATTTAATGACTGATTAACACTGCCACATTGTCTATAAAATAAAAATATAATTTTTAACATTAATCTTTGCTTCTAGGTGAATTTAGAAATCGACTTGTAATAGAGATAAAGGGTTTGAAGGATACACAATTTTTATATTTTAAGTATATTTAAAAAAAGATTTTAAAAAAATAAAAATAAAATTGATGTACAATTTGATGCCAATAATAAAGAGAAATAACAGGTATTGGTTTGGTCAAATGAGTGTGGTGTGTGATCTTTGTCATGTTAGAGTATTATGTGGCATCTGATCTCACCAAATTTTGAAAAGACTTTTGACCAAAAGAGACTCTTCCAATGATGATTCTTTACACAATATAGCAGGGATGCGTTAAGTGCACTCCAAACTCTTCATTTTAAAGGAAGATCCATGATAAGGTCTATGAAGTCGCCTTCACAGTAACCTTCCTCTTTCTCTGTTTCAATTTTATTTTATTTTATTTTATTTTTTAAGATTGCTTCCATGTTTTTGTTTATTCTTCTCCTTATGCACTTTGTAACTTATTTTAGGGTCTGTTTGGGTTTGTGTTTTCAAAACGTGTGATTTAAAAATAATGATTTTAAACTGTGCGATTTGAAAACGCAATTTAGTCTTTAAAATCGCACCTTCTTGCTGCGATTTAAAAGAACATATTTTTTTGCCTTTTCAATTTTTTAAAAACGCATTTTCGAATGAAATTTATTTTCTGTAATTTAATTTAAAATCATGCTTTTAGTATGCAAATTCGTAATGACAACCTACTCTTAAACTTTCAATTGAAGAAGTGTCTCACAAACTATTAAAAAATTGCAATGTACTCCTCTATACAAAAATGACAAAAACACCTTTACCAAAATTTAGAAAAAAAATAAAATCATACAAAAACATAATTTTTTTTTTTAAAAAAAAAAAACTGGTGACCCATTGCAAACTGCCTAACAATTCGAGAAGGTATTTGTTTTTTCACCTATATATATATATATATATATATACACACACATAATGAAGTGTTAGGTGAAGCTTTTATATGTATTCTAAAATAGTAAAATGGAGAGGGGGGGCGTATTATTTCGTTTGTTGGGGCCACTCTAATATTTTTAGTAAATAAATTGTATATTAATGTGATACAACTGGAATGACGTGACAATAAAAATTAATCTGTTCGAGTAACAAAACTCTACAAATCAAACGTGATCATATATATATATATATATATATATATATAAATCAATTTGTAAGAATTGACTACAAATCAATTTGCATTTAATTTATGTACTTTTTTAAATTGAGGATGCAAATTTGCGTTTAAGTTCACTTCCAAAAAAGGCATATATATATATATATATGCTTAGAAAAAAAATATAGAGTACTAGATATTAATTATCATCAATAAATTACAAATATGCCACTGCAAGGCCAAATTTCCGGATGAAATCCGGAAATTTTCCCTCTCCCAAGCACTGCTCCAAACGGGTAATGCTTGGGAGTGGAAAAATTTCCGGATATCATCCGGAAATTTGGCCTTGCAGTGGCATATTTGTAATTAATTATAATTACAAATATGCCACTGCAAGGCCAAATTTCCGGATGAAATCCGGAAATTTTCCCTCTCCCAAGCACTGCTCCAAACGGGTAATGCTTGGGAGTGGAAAAATTTCCGGATATCATCCGGAAATTTGGCCTTGCAGTGGCATATTTGTAATTAATTATAATTACAAATATGCCACTGCAAGGCCAAATTTCCGGATGAAATCCGGAAATTTTCCCTCTCCCAAGCACTGCTCTAAACAAAAAGCTTCTAATTTTGCTCATTTTTAAAAGAATTGTGCTCTGGTTAAAAAAATAATAATTAAAAAATACAAAAAATGTTTATAATTGAACATCGGTCAAAACAGAATGATATAAAAAATAGAAAGATATGAAAATGAATAAAAACAATTCTCACTAATTTTGATAAAATGCATTTTTATTTATTTATAATTCAAGAGGAGAAAGCGAGAGAGAGAGAGAGAGAGAGAGAGAGAGAGAGAGAGAGTGGTAGAGCTAGCGAGAGAGAGTATAAATGAACCTAGTCTTCTCCTCCATACACAGACTCGCGCCGTGCAGCTCTCTGAGATTCATATTACAACCATCTCTCTCTCTGTCTCTCTCTTTCTCAACCAACCGCCGTCTCTCATTCCGTCCCTTCTCTCTCCGTTCAAGGTCTCTCTCTCTCTCTCTCTCCATTTTTCATTTCTAGCTAACACGAATTTCAATCTTCGATCTCCGCTAATCACATGGTAGCTTCTTGTATAACTGTATCGAAATTTTTTGCAATTGGACGAGTGGAATGGAACGTAAAAATTTTGAGCTTTGTGACTCTAGTCGTTCGATGAATTTACCCTTAGAATCGTTTTCTTTCCCATATCTTGAACACTTCTGAACCTTGGCTTCTAGCTAATACAAATATCATTTCTTTAGATTTGATGTGGGTGGGTGTCAGGGTGTGTATCATCGTTCTCTCTCTCCTTTTAACTTTTGGGTTTTGATTTTGTTGTCTTATGGATTGGATATGAACTTTGTAGCATTTATGTAATGGGTCTTACGTTCATTTAGCATAAGGAGTCTTGAGCAGATGTTCACGAGTGTTGCACTTTTGGTTTTCGTTCTCTCTTTCATTCACTACCATTAACTTTAATATTGTTACTGTAAGGCTAAAAGATTCAGTTTATCTGCGTATATTTGTTCTTTCATGGTTAAGCAAAATTTGATGTGAAATACACAGAGGGATTGGTTGTCAGATTCGTCTTTCATCAATTTTTTTTTTCCACCCCTTAATTCGAGGTTTAGATTGCGTCCATATTCAAAATTTGGTATGAACTACGTAATACGTTTGTTTTGTTTGAGGCTAATTGATAAGATACACTATGGTGCAAATGTTGCACTGGTGTTTCTGGATTTTTTTTTCCCATTTCTTTCTTTCTCACAATTTCTACTTGTATTTATTGGTTGAAATAACTTTCTTGGATTTGTTTGCAAGTGCGATATAGTCTTTTAAACATACAAGGGGGTCTAAATTTTGTTTTGTGGCATTCGTTGGAACAGAGCTATGGCATCCCACGTCGTCGGTTATCCCCGCATGGGACCCAAGAGAGAGCTCAAATTTGCTTTGGAATCTTTTTGGGATGGGAAGAGCAGTGCCGAGGAATTGCAAAAAGTGGCTGCAGATCTCAGGTCATCCATCTGGAAGCAGATGGCTGATGCTGGAATCAAGTACATTCCTAGCAACACCTTCTCATACTATGATCAAGTGTTAGACACCACGGCCATGCTTGGGGCTGTTCCTCCTAGATATGGTTGGAATGGCGGCGAGATTGGCTTTGATGTTTATTTCTCTATGGCTAGGGGAAATGCGTCTCTACCTGCCATGGAAATGACCAAGTGGTTTGACACCAACTAGTAAGTGATATGATTTTTTATTTATTTATTTTTGTTCCAAGAATATTAGTAAGCTTGAAATGTATATAAATATGTATTTGTCAATGGTGTAATGGAACATGAAAGATATATTTTTGGTGCAGCCATTTCATTGTCCCTGAATTGGGCCCAGATGTGAAGTTTTCTTATGCATCCCACAAGGCCGTGGATGAATTCAAGGAGGCTAAAGCTGTAAGTGTTTTGACTTTGTCCATATTTCATACTTGGGATGCTGTTTCATTTGCTTCAATAGTGGAAAATAGTGGTGTCAATAAAGTTGGAATAGCTGCATTTAGTTTTCCTTAGCATTTGAAGTTTGTTATATAAATGAAAAGGTTGCAGAAAGCAGAAGCATTTCCTAGATGTTGATTATAACTGAAAAGGCGTTTGATGCAATCTTTAAAATTAATTCATGTAGTAAAAGTGTTGGTTGTGGCTTATTTTAATGCAGGATGGACTTATTTGATTATATCTGTACATGGAAGAATAATGATTCCTAGGACTGCCCCACGTACTCTGAGTGAAATATATTAATAGCATAAAAAAATAGACATTAGGATATTTTCGCTTATACCTTAAAGAAGTTTGACGGTACATGAAGCATATTGTATAACCAAGGGAGTGAATCACAAATTTTACAAACCTAAATCGGATCTTATACTTACCCTTCCCAACTTTTTCACACTCTTGTCATATCACCTTATCTTATGACCAGTGTAAGTTAGGAACATATCAGTCATTTGAATCGATCCACACAATAGCCCATATAGTACTCTTGACTTATGATATCTTCAACATAAAAGTGATTAAGGGAAGATAAGAGCTGATAAGACAGTTCAACAATTTGTTAATTTTGGAGTTTTATGTTGATCTCCACTTCTCGGCATCTTACTGAATCATTCGTTGTTGTTGAATCAAAGAATACCTTATACCTCTATTAAGTCACTCCCCCATAAACTTCTTCCAACATTGTGTTTTCATATCTTTGCAGCTTGGAGTTGATACAGTTCCAGTCCTTATAGGCCCTATCTCCTACTTATTGCTGTCAAAACCAGCAAAGGGTGTTGAGAAATCCTTTTCTCTCCTCTCCCTAATTGACAAGATTCTCCCAGTTTACAAGTAAGAGTATATTTTTTCAGTTATATTGAGTTGATCCTATACATAGATGTGTTTCTGTAAGTTCTGTATAACAAGGATTTACCCTATGCAGGGAGGTTGTTACTGAACTGAAGGCAGCTGGTGCTACCTGGATCCAGTTTGATGAGCCCACCCTTATATTGGATCTTCATGCTCATCAATTGCAAGCCTTTAGCCATGCCTACTCAGAGCTAGAGTCATCTTTTGCGGGATTAAATGTTCTGATTGAGACATACTTTTCTGATGTTTCTGCTGATGCATACAAGACACTTACCTCTTTGAAGGGTGTATCTGGATATGGTTTTGACCTGGTTCGTGGAACACAGACCCTTGATTTGATCAAGGGTGGATTTCCTTCTGGCAAATACCTTTTTGCTGGAGTGGTTGATGGAAGGAATATATGGGCCAATGATCTTGCATCTTCCCTCAGTACCCTGCAGACTCTTGAGGGCACTGTTGGAAAAGGTATCCATCATGGTGTGCTTAATTAATGGTTCCTCATTTAATCTGGCAGAAGTTACATGATGCTATTTGTTATTTTCTACAGACAAGATTGTGGTCTCAACATCTTGCTCTCTACTTCACACTGCGGTTGATTTGGTAAATGAGACTAAGTTGGACAAAGAGATTAAATCGTGGCTTGCATTTGCTGCACAGAAAGTAGTTGAAGTAAATGCCTTGGCCAAGGCATTGTCTGGACACCACAAGGATGAGGTACTCCTTTGTTCTTTGTTTTCCTGATTCCTCATTCAGTTTCCCCCCCTTAAAATTATCACAAAAAGTTTCTTAGATGTGCAGCTTTTAGAGCCGGATCATAT
Organism: Alnus glutinosa; assembly: GCF_958979055.1. Lineage (NCBI taxonomy): Eukaryota > Viridiplantae > Streptophyta > Magnoliopsida > Fagales > Betulaceae > Alnus > Alnus glutinosa. The sequence goes on along the minus strand of NC_084894.1, from coordinate 11,129,266 downwards.
CAAATTTTCTGTTTTTATGTCAGCCTAATTCAATTTGGATAGTTTTTTTTTTTTATTTTTTATTTTTTATTTTTTATTTTTTTTTTAATGATATTTGAGCATTGTATATTATCCCTTTTGATTTGGATGGATGGTTTTTATGGTTTTGCATCGATATTGTAAACCCATCAAGTTTTAGAAAGCACAAGATTTTTATTAGCCAATGTGAAATAGCTTTGCATTTGAAAAACGAAATGGTGTCATGTGAATGCATTCTCTTTGGACATCAGGAAATAGTCCTTTGAGCTGTATACATTGTGCATGATCTGAGTTTGACAAAGCATAATTTACTTGCATGTGACTATTGTCATTGGTTTTTGAAGCCCCTTTTGGTGATGCATTAAATTTTTTGTATTCAAACCCTTTTCAATGCGTCCCAGAGATTAATTCACATTTGCCTGTTTCTAAATAATCAAAACTTAATAAAATTTTCTTATAAATAAATATTCACAACTTTCACTTATGCTGCTGCAATTGAATTCATCGAAGTTTTTACATTTTAAGGGTTACATTCACACCCACACAACAGACACGTGTACATAAATACATACATATGCTCAAATGTATATATGTTTTTTTTTTCTTTTCTTTTTTTCGGGGGGTGGGGGGTGGTGGTGGTGGTGTTAGATTTCTGTTGTTTAGTGATATTTATGCATGAAGCGCCCCTTCTGTATTTTGTCAATGTTCAGTGAAAGTGAGTGCATATTTGTTTTTGTGTTTGTATGCTCATGTTCATGTTGTATGTTGATATAAATTTTATACAATGTATTCTTATGACAAGGTTCGGTGAAAGTGCTTACATGCATGCTTTATGTGTGAGCAGACCATTCATGTTTCTTTCTTCTTTCGTGATATAATGCATTTCTATGATAATGACATCTTAAATCTATACATATGCATGCAAGTATGTATGTGTAGCCTTCTGTAAATTTTTCGTTGTGTGATGTATTACCATCATCCTGCATGATTTTGACATTCTGAAGCATATTTAGAGAAGTGAGTGCATTTTGTTTTTGTGTTTGTATGCTCATGTTCATGTTGTATGTTGATATAAATTTGATGCAATGATATAAACTTGATACAACGTATTCCTATGACAAGGTTTGGTGAAAGTGCTTACATACATGCTTTATCAGACTGTTCATGTTTCTTTCTTCTTTCGTGATATAATGCATTTCTATGATAATGACATCTTAAATCTCTACATATGCATGCAAGTATGTATGTGTATGTATGTCTAGCCTTCTGTAAATTTTTCGTTGTATGAAGTATTGCCATCATCCTGCATGATTTTGACATTTGAAGCTCAAAGTTTCTCTTTTACTACTCCTTTGGCCTTTGCCATTTTGTTTTGCTTGCTAGTTGCCCCTAGTGGTTCTGTAGTGACGTTGAAATTGTAATAGGAGTAGGTATTTGACTTAAACCTTAATTGGATTCAGCCCAGTTCACTTTGACCTGCTCTAAGATGTATTCTTATGGGAATTATTCGAATTCAAGAAAATTGATATCACTTTCTTTTTTTATTTTTTTTGTGAATTTTGGTTGGTAATATTATAAGCCAGTAGGAGTACCTTTTCAGCTTCTCATTTTCTTTATATCTGCAGGCATTCTTCTCTGCTAATGCTGCAGCTCAGGCTTCAAGAAAATCCTCCCCAAGGGTGACAAACGAGGCTGTCCAAAAGGCTGTAAGTGTTTGTGTACAATTTTATCCCTAATGCTTGAATATGCTGCAGTTTCGCCTTACTTTGACTGCTCGTCTCTTGCTTAGGCTGCTGCTTTGAAGGGCTCTGAACACCGCCGGGCCACAACTGTGAGTGCCAGGCTGGAAGCTCAGCAGAAGAAGCTGAACCTTCCAATTCTTCCGACGACAACAATTGGATCTTTCCCTCAGACATTGGAACTTCGAAGAGTCCGCCGCGAATACAAGGCTAAAAAGTGAGCGTTCTGCTTGTATAAATTGTGTTGTCCTGTAGTTCTGTGATTATTTTGAATATGTATCTTATCTGAAACAGTCTTCTTGCAATATTTTAGGATCTCTGAGGAAGATTATGTCAAGGCTATCAAGGAGGAAATTAACAAAGTTGTCAAGCTGCAGGAAGAGCTTGACATTGATGTTTTGGTACATGGAGAGCCAGAGGTGAGTTTCTCATCTTAAATAGAATTGCATACTGGGTTCTACTATGCCATCCATTATTAGAAGTTTTTAAAATCTTAATTTTGTTGCAAATCAGAGGAACGACATGGTTGAGTATTTTGGAGAGCAGTTGTCTGGATTTGCCTTCACTGTCAATGGTTGGGTCCAATCTTATGGGTCCCGTTGTGTGAAACCACCAATCATCTATGGTGATGTGAGCCGCCCCAAGCCCATGACTGTCTTTTGGTCTTCAACAGCGCAAAGTTTTACTAAGCGACCTATGAAGGGAATGCTGACTGGCCCTGTTACTATTCTGAACTGGTCCTTTGTTAGAAATGACCAGCCCAGGTAACAAAATTGCTGTACCTTTTTCTTTTCTTTTTGCATCTGTTTTGTTTTGTTGGGTTTCAAGTTGTTTTTAACGCTGTGTAACACCTTGCCTGTAGATTTGAGACCTGCTATCAGATTGCTTTGGCCATCAAGGATGAAGTTGAGGATCTTGAGAAAGCTGGTATTACAGTTATCCAGATTGATGAGGCTGCTCTAAGAGAAGGTTTGCCTCTTAGGAAGTCTGACCAGGCGTTCTACCTAAAGTGGGCTGTTCACTCCTTCAGGATCACCAACTCTGGTGTGCAAGACACTACCCAGGTTCAGTTTACTTCTCTAGGCTCCTTTTGTCTTTTTTTCAGATTCTGTTGTGTCAACTTGAATAATAGTATTTTATTTTATTATTATTACTTTAACTCAACATGTGGAGAATATTTGCCACCGTGCCAAACAAACTTTAGATCTGGGAATTATCTTCTGATAGCATTTAGAAATTAGTATTGAAAATTTAGGAACAAGTCTCAAAGGGAAGCATATTAGAGAAAGAACAGAGGAAATGTTGTAATCACGGAATTATTTAAAATAATCTAGTGCCATTCCTTTTCTTTTTTCCTTCAAACAGTGTGTGTGTGTAGAATTTAAACAGCATAAAACTTGGGCTATATATATACGCATATTCAGAAAAGATTGGATATAACTGTGAACATTCTTATGTCTTGGACAGATCCACACGCACATGTGTTACTCAAATTTCAATGACATTATTCACTCGATAATAGACATGGATGCCGATGTGATCACCATCGAGAACTCTAGATCGGACGAGAAGCTTCTCTCGGTCTTCCGTGAGGGAGTGAAATATGGTGCTGGCATTGGTCCTGGTGTGTATGACATCCACTCACCTAGGATCCCATCTACAGAAGAAATTGCCGACCGAGTCAACAAGATGCTTGCAGTCCTGGAGACCAACATTCTGTGGGTAAACCCTGATTGTGGCCTCAAGACACGCAAGTACCCTGAAGTCAAGCCTGCTCTCAAAAACATGGTTGCTGCCGCCAAGCTGCTCCGCACTCAGCTGGGCAGTGCCAAGTGAGTTCAGATGTGAAAATAATGGTATTCTTGTATTGAGAAGGGGATTTCTCTACTAAGTTTAAATAATGTGGCTTATTGTTAAGATGAGTCTTCTTTTCTCCTCTTTTATTTTCATTTTCATTTTTTTTTCCCTTTTTCTAGGAGGTGATGGATTCGGATTTGTGTTTAAATATGCCCCATGGGGGTTTTCATATTGAATTTTCTTTATCTCTCTACAAGCTGTTCTGTTTTCTTCTATTTTATTTCCTTGAGAATGCTTGACTTTACTTATAGTCACATCTCTGTATAATTCAAGTAAATTCTCAAATCATGTGCTAAGAAATTGCTTCAACTTTTCCTTGATAGTCAATGACAAGCTTTGGAGGGCATGACTCAGTGCTGTTCTGACAAAATACATTTTTTTGATAGCAAAGAAGCAGAAAAAGAAAACAGAATAAAATAATCCAATCAAACAAAAAATTAAGATTTACGTGGTTCGGTTTAATAAGCTTGCATTTACAGTCGGGGACGATTAAGGAAAAATTCATAGATAGAGTACAAAGAGTAGTTACAAGAAAATTACTAAAAACCCAAATCCACCCTCACACAAGAAATTTGCCCCCAAATGAAAACACGAGAAATATGACAAATGAGAAACTATTTATCTAATTCTCACAATCTCTCTACTGGCCAAATACGTGGTCTTTAAAGAGGTGAAAGTTGGTCGAAGAAAATTACTCCAAATCGGCCAAAATAAGGATGGCTAGTAGAGTAATTTTAAATGTCACCCCACGTCTCTTCTATGTCCATCCAAAACTGATGCGATTTTTAAAATTATTAAGTTTAACAAAAGTTTAAAGTCAATGAAACTATAATACTATGATACTATAAAAGTTTTGCTTGTTTGAATGAATGGCCATTAATATCCGGTTGTCATTGCCAAGTTTCATTTAGAAGTAATACTATTGAGTAGTCTGTTATATAATTACTATACAATTGGGATGACGTGACGGTACAAATCAGTCTTTAAATTTTTTTTTTTTTTTTTGCAAGTGTTAATCCAATGGTTGATTTCTATTGTCACATCATCAAATTATCAAATTGTATGACGTACAATTGTTTAACAATCTACTAAATAACATTATTATTTAACGTTACATATATATATATATATAGATTATCTGTACACTTGCAAGTGAGTAAATACAAGTAGACAAGGATAAAAACAAGTTAAAGATCTATTAAACTATTTAAATTTTAATATCTCTTGTAGCTGTTGAAATTAACTAATCAAGCTATCTTCCTTCGTCGATAAAGTTGATATATATATATATATACCACCATCGTCATCTGATTAAGTTATTGTCTGCTCAATATCTTTGGCCTTGTTTGGCAAATGCTTGTAAAGAACAGAGTAGTGAGTTGTTAATTTTAGAAGTAATAAAAAGTGAAGATGTGATAAAAAGTAAAAAGAATTTGTATAGAAAAGTGAAAAAGTTTTATATTGTAGTAAATTTTTTTATTTGAATAATAATAAAAAAATTATTGATGTGATATAAAAAGTGAGAATGTTTTGACGTGAATTGTTATTGAAAAATGTGAAAAAATTAAAATAAATAAATAAATAATAAGAATAGTGCATAGCACTACTTTTATCTTTATTTTTACTTGTATTTGCTAAAAAAAAAAGAAAAAGAAAAAAAAAAAAAAAAAAAAAAAAAAAAAAAAAAAAAAAAAAAAAGAGAAGAGAAAAGATTAGTCTTTGAAATATTGTGTGTTCATCCAAAAGCATGCAAAAATGTAGCATTTAAGACTTGCCGGTTTGACTGCAGTCTGCAACAGCTTTCATATGATTCCAATTTCCCCAAGTACGTATCTCTCTCACAAACAGCCAGAACCAGTTCAACAAATCGTTCAAATGGCAGTCAACAAAAAAGTACTTCACGGGGGAATCATTTTTATTCCTCTCTCTCTCTCTCTCTCTCTAGGCCAAAGCTTGCTGAAAATCTCATCATATATATATATATATACAGCCTCTTTTTCATTTCTGCAACAACGTCCATGTATATATCACGCTCGGTAGAAAGAAGAGAATAGCTTGGAGAGAGAGAGAGAGAATGTACAAGACGAGGCTGCAGGAACTTAGCCACGAGAAGCAGTGGAGTTTTCCAAAGTACTCGACCGTGAAAGACGGACCCGACCACGACCCTCGCTTCAAGGCTGCCGTCTCCGTCAACGGCCAGTCCTTTCACTCTTCCTTTCCCTTCAGGTCCTCCAAACTAGCCCAAAACGACGCCGCCAAACTCGCTTTCCTCCGCTTCACTTCCGGTACGTATATGTATGTATGTACACACTGAAGTTTTGAACCAATGTTTCTCATTCATATATGTAGCTACTACGCCTATTAAGTCCTTGCAGTAAACTTACTATTTTTATTTTTTTTTTCATTCAGTAAATAAAATGGAAATTCTTGGGGTGAAAATGAAAATGTTGTTCAATTCATATATCATATCATGCCCCCACTTATTAGGTGCCATATATACAAAGAAAATAAAAAGCCAACGATTAATGCTAAAAATCATATATTTTTATTCCATAACTATCTCGTAGTAGTCTCAATCAAAACTCGTTAACAAAGACCGACGGTTACTTGAGGCTGCTAAGTCAGCATTGTAGGATCATTTGAGGGATTTACTCATTGCATATATCAAATCAATATACATGAGACTTTAGTTAGTTATTAAGATTGGTCTTAAAATTTTGGTCAAAAATCTGTTCTTCTTAGTGTATTTTAAAATATATTTTCATGGAAAACTCAAGTAAAACCATGTGGCTTGTAAATATCCACTTATGCTTTTAATACTATCAACATTTCCTTGTAGAAGCTACTGCTGGAGGGCCAACGATTGAGGATCCTGAGATTCAATCAGATGCTTCATGTTTGGGTAATTCATGCTTTTTTATTATATTTTATTATTTTTGGAAAACATGTTTAGGTGGATTTTTTAAATTCAACTTCTACTCAATTAAGTTTTATCTTACTTTTCTCAATTTCGTCTCAAGTTCTCTAAATCATCTAAATATAATTTCAAAAAATAAATTTTCTCGGTATTCTCAATTTTAAATATAGTAAAAATTAGTAGAATAAAATCGTACACCCAAACAAGCTTTATCGACGGTGAGGGATTTGAATACTATTGCTTTTCATATATCAAGTGCTGTTGCATTTGAAATCTTTATCATCCTGTATTTGCTTTTATCATTTAAAATTTATTCCATCTCCTTTAGTATCTTTACACATGATATAATATTAATTAAATGATTAAATCAATTTTTTTTTTTATCAGCTTAAGCTTTTAGGATAAGTGATAATTTAACATTATATCAAAGCAGGTCTTGAGTTCAAATCTTGTCTCTGTAATTCACCCTAATCTCAAATAAATATTTCACGTGTTGGGTCTCACTTGTTGAGAGGGATTTTGAGCCCACGAATGAAAGAAAGTATTGAAATATTAATTTAAATGATTAAATTCACCAATTTTTATCAGCTTAAACTTTTAAAATAAGTAGTAATCGATTTAATATGGTATAATAACAGATCTAGTCCCAAGTTCAAATTCTGTCTCTATAATTCACCTCTCGTTCCAGTTAAATATCCATGCTCATCATCATGCATTTGTGAAGCAAAGCAAATGTCTAACAGTGGATTCATTGTCATAGATTCGCAAACCCTTTACAAGAGACAGATGCAGAACAATTCTGGATGGAAAAATCTTGACCCACCATTATATACTAGCAAAAGTGATGGCGCAATATCTCATGCCATGCCCTTCAAGGATACTGTCGCCGTTGGTGGGCATGCCTTAGGGGAGGCAGAGCATGCTGCTGCAAAGGCTGCTTTAGTTTCATTGTCACTTGATGAGCTTCATATGGCAAAGTTTCCTCAACTAATATCTGCCATTTTCTTTTCTTGGAAATGAAGATGATTAGCACCTGTTATTTCTGACTGGGTAATATTATTTAGTAGACTATTATACGACTGCTATACATCTAAGATGACGTGACACTATGACAATGAGAATCAACCATTTGATCGACACTTCTAAAAAATAGGGAAAATTTCACTTATTCTCATGAAAGTCCATCACTTTTGCAATTACCACACAAAGTTTATAAATTCTCAATTTAATGTATTGTACTTCTAATTTTTTGCAATGCCACCCCTCCGTTAGGTTTTTCCATTACATCATGTCAAAATTTCTAAAATATTTATATTTTTTTATATAAAAAAAATTGCAAATATTCAAGCGTAAGTATTTTTGCAAATTCTGTTAAATCATGACCAACGCCGGAATCTTGCATTTTTTTCCTTTTTTTTTAAAAAAATATATATATATATATATATATATATATAGGTATTTTGATAATTTTGACACTCCTCTGTTAAGATTTAATAACGGATGGGTGATATTGTCAAAAATTAGAAGTTCGATACACTAAATTGAGAGTTTTGAACTTTGGAAGGAGGTAATATAAAAAATGATGTAATTCATGGGAGTTAAGCGAAGTTTCCCCTTAGAAAAAAGTAAAATAAATAAATAACTCAAATGCTAATTTTTACTACCACGTTATCCTAATTGTATTGCAATTGTTGTATAGTAGTATACTATATAGCATTACTCTTTCTGCCTACCCACATATTATATTTTTAAATGCTGAGTAATTCTATTAATAAACTTTTGTACAACAATCATACAACTGGATGATGTGACAGCAAAAATAACATGCATTGATTGCTTATTTAAATCCCTTTTCAGGATGACTCTGGGATGTACAAGAATCTGTTGCAGGAGTCAGCTCAGCGTGAAGGCTTGAGCATACCAATATATAAGACTATAAAAATAGGTCCATGTCACATGCCAACGTTCTTTTCAACGGTGGAAGTTAAAGGAGAGATATTTCGAGGGAAAGGAGGGAAGTCCAAGAAACATGCAGAGTTGAATGCTGCAAAGGTTGCTTACTCGTTTCTTAAACAGGGTAAGTCTCTTGTTTCTTTTGTAATAGTATCTATCTACCTATCTATGCCTGTGATTTTAATGTTCTTATCGCATGAAGAACAACTAGAAATAGATTTAATTTGTTCTCTTCTGGACATGGATTTGATTCTAATTTATATATATAGTTCTTGAGCTATAACCTTTTATCAAATCGCTTCTTAAAGGTTTAAAAGTTATCAATTTACTTCCTAAGGTTAGAACCGTTATCAAATAGATCATTTTGTCATACTTCTATGAATTTTTTAACAGTACTGACGTCACGTCATACCCAATCAGAAACCAACACGTATCCCGTTTAATAAAAAAAAAAAAAAAGTATAAAATTAATATTAGCATTTTTTTTCATTTTTTTATATATATATATTTTTATTAAACGGGGCACATTGTATTCTTATTGGGAATGACGGTGGCAACACCGTCAAAAATTTAACGGAAGGATGGCATAATGATGTATTTGATAACGGTTCTAATTTTAGAAAATAAATTGTTAACCTTTGAGCCTTAAGGAATGATGAACCATCTGAGCATTTTCTCTTAAAATTATGCATAATCCATGCATCTATGCTTACAGTCTCTTTAGGTTATCCATTTCATTTTGTCTCATAACTGCACATGTTAATGGTTCATGTTTATGAAATTTGAACTCTCCCTGTTAAGCCAAAGTGTGAAAAATGGAATTAGAAACTCTTTTTTTTTTTTTTTCTTTTCTTTTTCATATGCTTTTATGTGCTTTGGAATAGAGAATAAAGTCCATGTTGGTTTCCTGTTCAGGTGGATTGAGTGGGAGTGCAGCCGAGGTTACTTCTCCAAATCTTGTGGGTAGTGAACCTCTCTTAACCAAAACCTCAACATTGACTGTGGCCACGGAGTTACAGCACAACCTTGAACATGATCAGTGCGAGCTGCTTCCATCTCCGATCATTAAGTACGAGGAACCTGCCAAAGAAAGTACAGGTAACATATTCACCCAATGCCTAATGCATGTTTTTCTTTTCCAAACTAATTCCTAAATCATTTTATTGAAAAAAGATGAGAAAACTATCCTTTAATTGCCAAAGGTTTTGCAATCATGACCTCGAATTATCAAAACTATCAATGTCGAGCTCCCAAATATCGGTCCCTTTTCATGTCACAAGAAAATCCAACCAGAGGGCGCCAAAATGTTCAAAATACTTTGTTTTTAATTTTTTTTAAAAAGAAAATGAAACTAAACAACCCATGGCTGGCTGGCCATGGATCACCAGACTCACCACCCATTTTCTTTCTTTTTTTAATTTTTACTTTTTATTTCTGAAGGGAAAATTTTTATTTTTATATATTATACAGGGGTATAAATTATTTTTATTTTTATTTTTAGCCATTTGATTTAATACAAAACCCTAACGGTAAGGTTGAAATTAAAAGGGGCTGATAATTGGAAACCCAACATTGAAAGTTTTAATGATTCGAGGTGACGATTGCAGAACCCTTAACAGTTCAAGGGTAAGTGAAATTTACCCTAAAAATATTTTAGCATTACTTAGTTCTTAAAACTTTTCCAAGTTGCATGCATGATTCAGTATGCTTTTGGCTTACATGTCTCCAGTGGATGAAGTTCAAGAAGTGGGTTCGAGGGAAACATTATTGGGCTTTGCCGAAGTAGACACTGAGGACTGTAGCTCAGCTCCTGCAGTGCTACAAAAGGAGGAGGACATTGAGAATAATGAGAAATCCTTTTCTAGTCCCAAGCATGAGGAATTAATGCCTTCTCCTGCATTGACACATGCCAAACTTTCTGCTCTCCCCAGTTCAGACCCAAAAATAGGAACAGGGAGTCATTTGCTATGCAACAGGGTAAGGGTGTATTCAAGCTTCCCGGATATTGCATTCCCCAAGGGCATTACAGTGCTGCCAATCAGTGAAAACAAATGGGTGGCTGTAAGCTTAGAGTACCCAAATGAAGAAGGTAAATGACTCAAGAGGATCTTCTCAGATAATTAGCATTGCTCTTTGATAGGGTCTACTTTAACTGAGAAGGCTTAATTATTATGGTTTAATTGTATTATACTTTATTATCTTTAATCACGCTTTCTTGTACCACAAAATACCATCAAACATGGCTGCTATTGAACGGCATTATGGTAAAGGTTCTCTCAAATATTCAACACTCTCAGATGAGGCCTCTTGTAGAAGTCATCTTTATTAATATTCCGACATGAATTATCAATTGCATATTGCAAAAGATCATGCTTTTTCTTGCTGGACCAGCATTTTACACGAGAACCTTAAGCATTTTACCATCAGTCTTAAACAATTTGAGGATAATCTCTTAAAAAGAAATGGTGGAGTGTGGTTCAATACAAACTTGGTGTGTATAACTTCCCAATTACAAGCGCACAGAGAAAGAGAGAGAGAGAGAGAGGTATCATCTCTGCGTGATTCTTCAATATGACAACCTTTAATTTACCATCAGAAAGAGGCAATGAAATGAGGCCTTCAAATGGATGACAACTTCTAGCACACAGTGAATAATGGAGCTCCAAATCTGGATGGGCAAACTAATGAAGCACCTGGTACTGGAAGTTGAAATGCTTTGGTCAGGATGCTCAAAAGTCATCATCTTGGCAATTGTCCTCTTCCTGAAACTCGGCCTCCTTGCAATTAAGACTGTGCCTTGGCTTTGATTCACCATTGAACCAATCGCGACTTCCCAAGACAACAAGATCAAGAAGTTTTCTTCTAGCATCATAAACAGGATTTGGTTCAATCAAACATCCCCTCTCATAGGCTTCTCTCAGAAAGATGGTATGTCTCTTCCCCTTAGTGGACAAATAAAATATGCCTGGATGATCCAAGAACAAATCCCTTATATTTAAATCGATCCCAAACCATTTCCTGAACTGGCTGATCTTCTCCACTTCCACCATCTTCTCCACCGTCAGGCTCAAGAATTCATGAACGATTGCAACCGCCCGTTTCTCCAATGCCCTCACTCCAGCCTTAGAGCTCTTCTTCTCTCCAATCTCCTCGTACGGCCCCACATACGGCAACCTCTGCCATTCCTTAATCTTGGCCCTAAAATTCTTGCTCAACTTCATGCACGGAGGATACCCATGTTTAAAACTATATCTCATTTCCACCCTTTCAACACTGCAATCCTGCTTACAACACTCCATAACCCTCCAATTCTCAACCGATGCCATAAAACGATTACCAGGACTCACATCAACCAATTTCAAGACATGAGTGTTGGGTTCATGAGCATCACAAAGTCGAAAAAGATGTGAGTTTCGAGCTATTACCGATTCCTCAAAATCGTCAGGAAGCCCAAGTTCCCTCCAAACCTTGAAAATGGCACGAAGTGGCAAAGAATTGGATGCCGACATTGACAGAAGGCGTAACAAACGGTCGACAACAACTGGCAACGAAGCATTGATAGCCTCCGTTTCTTGGCATGAAATCTCCATAGCAGCGTCCGTTAATCTGCAGAAGGGTTGGGACTTCGCGGGGTCATAGAAAATGTGGAAAATGTGAGGATATTTGCGGAGGAAGGCAGCGGCGCCACGATTGAGGTGAAGCCTTTGCGAGAGCCTGGACAGGAAGTCAAGGGACACACATGGGTTCTTTGGGTTTGCGAGGATGAGGTCTTGAATGGCAATGACTTTGAAAAGATGTTTGTACTTGTCCATCAGTTTCTCAAGCACAGGGTCTCTAGATCTTGATGCTACGTACTGGGAAGAGGTTGTTTTCGACCGCACAGCCATGGAAGGCTGGTGGGGGTGTTTGATTATGAAATTGACTATGTGGGTTCTCATCTTTGTCACAATTAGCCTCGATGTTCACTTATGTATCTATCTTAGGCCCAGCTACGACTTTCGTCAAACACATGCCGCATAGTAATCTTTAACATAAAAACTACACGGCCCAGATTGGTTTCGTCAAATACAACGTGGAAAATGCGATGTAAACTTAGCTGTAAAGGACGAAAAGGTACGAACTCGCTGCGTGTGGGTTAGACCACAAGGTGCGTTTAGTGGGAATAACAGCGCCCCTGGCGAAAACAATTCCAACGACCAAGAATCTTGTTCGTTTAGACCACAAGATGCGTTTGGTGTCAGCGCAGCAACGACGTCGGGGGCTCTAGCGGCCATTTCCGGGGCGGAGAAAGACCCCGTGTGCCCCAGTTTCTCATGCGGATGGCCGCGGTGCACTGGGTCGTCGGATGCAGTTTATTTGGAAACTTGGGATTGGGGTTTGGCGCTCAGATGTTGATCGTGTAGTGATAAAAATGTAGGCGGGGAAAGGACACTTCCTTTTGGGTATGAAGGAAGAAATTTCTGATTTCTCTGTGGTTCGAATAAATAGTTCTTTTGTGTTTTTAATTTAATTTTGTCAAAAATAATTAATTATGCTCATGTGCGTGTAAAGTTTTTTAATTATGCTCCAAAAATATTTATTTCTTAAAAAAAAATAAAAAACAAAAACAAAAATAAGTGGGGGCGAAGGAGCATTCCTAAGCTCAAACTTAAACAACATACCACCCATGTACAAAGAGTTTGGCATAGGGCTCATAATTTTTGTTGGCGTGTCGGGATGGGTTGATTTAGGGGGTCGATCAACTTGATATGAATCAAATTTTATAAATAAACAGGTAATACGATACGACTGCATAATTTGTTTAAATTTGTTGCCATATGCATCAGTTTTGGTGACAAAAAATGCTACAGACCCCAAATTTTTTTTCACAAATTCATGTTTCCAAATGATCTGGTCCGTTCAAAAAATAACTAGGTTTAATTTTATTTTTTTTATTTTTTTTCCTCTTAATCGAACGGGGTTTCCAAATCATCTGTAAAAAAGAATTTGGAAAAAAAAGGTTTTGGGTACGTAGCATTTCTCTTTGTGTCTGCCACCATAATTTGTGTCATTACATTAGAAAGCAATTTTCTTGCAGTAAATTATCTAAAA